>NC_022016.1:60487521-60495021 GCF_000317375.1 Microtus ochrogaster | reverse complement strand
AGTATTGTGGAGAGGTCAGAGGACAACTCTTGGGAGTCTGTTTTCACCTCCCATCTTGTTGCGGCAAGGTCTCTCTTGCTGTTTCTCTTGCTGTACCGTGTGCTCCAATCAAGCTGGTCTCACAGCTTCTGGGTGATTCTCTTGTCGCTGCCTCCCATCTCATAGCAGGAATGCAGGGACTTCCTTCCTGACTTCCTTCACGAATAGACTACAATGCAGAAGTGTAAGCCAAATAAATCTTTTCCTCCCTAACTTGCTTTTGGTCATAATATTTCATCACCACCTTGGTAACCCTAATTAAGGCAATTCCTTAATAAGAGCCACCATCACACATAGAGAATAGTTACCTAGAGTTTGGAAGGAACCCCCAAAGATGCTGGTGGAACTCTGTCTTTGCAGCAGCATCTACTCTCTTGGTGTTTCTCAGGGTACTGTGTGGGAACGTGGACCCTGGCGAGTCTAGGGGAGGGGCAAAGTGATACAGAAGAGTTCAACCCCGGATGGAAAGGTGAGGAATTCGATGGCTAATTTGTCACATGAAGTAGGTCCATGACATAAAATGATCAAATAAGCATTAAAGAACACTTCCAATGAGTCAATAAAGTTTTGTTTTTTTTTTTTAAATCTAAGTGACCAGAAAGCATTAGGTCACAGCACTTCCCCCTCATAACCTAGGACATCTTAGAGTTGATGAAATCAAGTAGCTGAATTCAGTGACGTCAGCTGTCAGTAAGCTGGGAACAAATTGACTTAAGTTCAAAGGGAGCCAGGAGGCCAGGGAGAGAATGACGGGCAGTCACTCTCTTCCTCTGGAAATGGCCCCTGCGGTATTGGGCTGTTCAGGAGGATCAGGCTCTTTGTTGGGGCTGCATGCAGGGGGAGCTGCTGCATGGAGGGAGAGCCGGTTGCACTTAGGAGAGGCGACTCTTTGTTGGGTAGAGTGTTCCACGCATCGCAGGGTGTTAGTATCCTGCCCTGCCACCCCCACCCCTCCGCAGCCACCTCCGTGTTCCATAACGCCCTCTGGTCCTTATGACAATGGACCCACTAAAGGGCCACACTACACACACAGACAGCCCTGGGCTTTAGAGCCGGCATGGTTTGAGGCTACTCTGCCCTCTGTCGGTGAGCGCGGCCGCCTTCCCCACGCCCCTCCATGGCTTGGGGCTTGGGGCTTCATCTTCCAAGGTGTCGCAGCGCAGCCAAAAGGATTCAAGTGCAGTGTGTGCTGCAAGTCCTGGTTGGAGGGGCTGGGGTCCAACCTGGGGCATCCGTGCCTCCCCGCCCAGGCCCCAGCCCAGCGCTAGCCCAGCCCATTTTCCTCTGCCTTCCAGGAGTATTTTCCCTGCATCCCTCAAGGCAGCTTCTGAGAGAGAGGCGCGCTGCCTCCTTTTCATTTACATGGGGATTACTGGAGACCAGGAAAGTGCTTTAAAATGATATAATGTCTCTGCACCTCATCAAACCCTTCCCCTTCCACCAATTTCTGCCTGATTTACAGTTAATACTGCACACTCCCATCACCCTGCCGGAGAAGCGGTGATTATTTCTCCATTGCCATAAAGAATGTAAAGGAGATGGGAAAAATCAGGTGAATTCAGAGAAAGTTTAGTCTAAAAAAAAAAAAAGTGCTGGGGGGAGGGGGTGTCACGGAAGACAGGATAATGGTGGGAGCAAAAAGTATTCCCGGAACCAATTTCAGAGTCAAGCGATTCCCCTGGGGGCTAGAAACAGGGCTGGAGTGCAAGCTGCTGCCTGGCAACTGCAGGAGGCCAGTGTGGGCAGGCGGGAGACCTGCTGGCCTGGCCTGGGTAAGTGGACCTGTCCTCCCCATCCGGGTCTCCCACAAGAAGCTCTAATGAATGAACACTCAGGTTTGGGGACATGGAGGAGACAATATAAATGTGGGGTTCTGGACAGGGGCTTCTTTACTCACCTTGATTTAATTAGACCCTAATAGGTATTGTTTTTTTGTTTTGCTATTGTTTTTATTTTATTTTTATGTATTTATTTATTTTTGACACAGGGTCTTGCCATGTAGCCCAGGCTGGTCTCAAACCCATGATCCTCCCATGCCTTGGTACTGGGATCACAGGCATGCTCCATCATGCCCAACAGAAAGTTGAGTTCTAAAGGGGGCTCAAATCCCGGCTGTAAGACCTGAGGGCGTCAATTCATACCTCTGTCTCTGTCTTCTCAGTGTGGGACCCAGCCATGACAAGCTCAATAGAGGCCTGAGTCTCTGTACCCTAAGGCAATACCTGGTTCCAAGAAAGACCACAAACTGAGACCACCCAGGCACCACCCAGGAACAGACCATCCAAATGAGATTCCTAAGGTTCCAACCATTGTAGCACACCCATCGCTTTTCACCGGGACACCCCTAGACAAATGTCAGCCAAATCAGGAGTCCTGAATCTTAGAAATCCCTTACCCCCACTTTTGCTACAAAAACCCAACCCCAACTGAACTTGGGGCTTTCCCACCACTCCAATATGATGGACACATGGAGAGACCGAGTTTTCAGACTTGTGGAAGAATAAAGGCTCTTTGCTTTTACATACAGGACTCGGTTTCCTTGTTGGTTTTTGGGGAAACTCCATGATCTGGGCACAACACTCAGCTATGGAGTGGGAAGGAGTGGTATCCGAAGGTGATAATAAAACCAGCCGTAACTGCGACTCTCGTTACCTACCATCGTTCAACCACAGTGGGCACACAATGCCCCACCCTCTTCCAACAGGAAAGCGGGCAGGCCAGAGTGTTCCTTCTGGCCGTCATCAGTGGAGTACTGCTGGTTTCTCATTGAGGAGCTGGGCACCATAAGAGACTTCGAGAAGGGGGAGGGGCAGCGGGAGAGGGAGTTGGGGGGAAGGGAGAGGGAGATTCTCTAAGCCTTCTCGTAGTCCATCTGCCGAAGGAAACAATGGAGTCCCCTGTAGCTGGAGGACACCATCCCCTGGGTCTGTTACTGTCCCCATATTAACCTACTGTTTCAGCTGCCCACTACTGCATAACAAACTACGCAAGTTTTAATGACTTAACATATGACCATTTGGGGGCCAGTGAGATGGCTCAGGGGATAAAGGCGCTTGCTGCCACCACCACAGCAGTACCAACTTCATATGGAAAAGCAAAAAACCCAGGATAGTCAAAACAATCCTGTACAATAAAGGAACTTCTAGAGGCATCACAATCCCTGATTTCAAACTTTACTATAGAGCTCCAGTACTGAAAACAGCCTGGTACTGGCATAAAAACAGATAGGAGGACCAATGGAACCAAATCAAAGACCCAGATATTAATCCACACAACTACAAACACCTGATTTTTTGACAAAGAAGCAAAACATATCAAATGGAGGAAAGAAAGCATATTTAAAAAATGGTTCTGGCATAACTGGATATCAACATGTAAAAGAATGAAAATGGATCCATATCTGTCGCCATGCACAAAACTCAAGTCCAAATGGATCAAAGACCTCAACATAAAGCCAACCATACTGAACCTCATAGAAGAGAAAGTAGGACAGAGTCAACAAGACAAAATGGCAGCCTACAGAATGGGAAAAGATCTTCACCAACCCCACATTAGATAGGGAGCTGCTGATCTCCAAAATATACAAAGAACTCAAGAAATTGGTCATCAAAAGAACAAATAATCCAATAAAAAAAATGGAGTACAGACCTAAACAGAGAACTCTCAACAGAGGAATCTAAAATGGCTGAAAGACACTTAAGGAAATGTGCAACATCCTTAGTCATCAGAGAAATGCAAATCAAAACAACTCTGAGATTCCATCTTACACATGTAAGAATGGCCAAGATCAAAAACACTGATGACAACTTAGGCTGAAAAGAATGTGGGATAAAGAAAACACTCCTGCATTGCTGATGGGAGTGCAAGCTGGTACAGCCTCTTTGGATATCAGTATGGCGATTTCTCAGAAAATTAGGAAACAACTTACCTCAAAACCCAGCAATACTACTTTTGGGTATATACCCAAAGTATAATGGTGAAAGCAAAATGATTCAGATCCCCAAGTGGCTGCAGTGGGCAACTGGCCATGAGACCATGCCGCAGGTCCCTGAAGTGGCAGCAGGCAGTGGGGCTGTGGGTCCCAAGAGCAGTTAGTTCCAGGCAGGGACATCTTAGTTCCCCAAGTGGCTGCAGTGGGCCACGAGTGGCAGTGAGTCCCAGGCAGGGAGCTGCATGGTGGGTGAGAGACCTCGATGGGGCAGCCAGTCCCACAAGGAGGGACAGAGGGATGGGCCCTGAGACCACGCCACAGGTCTCTGAAGGCAGCTGGTCCTGGGGAAGGAAGCCACGCTATGGGCGAGAAACAGATAGACAGATAGGCACACTATGTAGAGTGAGGTTGGATATTTATTTAGTGGGTTATAGAAGGGAAGGGGAGAAGAGGGAAGGGCAGAGAGAGAGAGACAGAGAGAGAGAAAGACAGAGAGAGAGAAAAAAGAGGGGGAAGGGGAGAAGTGGGGAGAGGGGAGAGACAGAAGCTGCCTCTTCAAGAGAGGCAGACCAGATGGTGGTGGTGCACGCCTTTAATCCCAGCACTGGGGAAGCAGAGACAGGTGGCTCTCTGTTGAGTTTGAGGCTAGCCTCATCTACAAGAGCTAGCTCCAAAGCTACTGAGAAACCCTTTCTCAAAAAAACAAAAGAGAGAGAGGGAGAGAGAGGCAGAAAAGAAAGGGACTCAGGCTTGGAGCTGAAGATCAGCTTGCCTTGGCAGACAGGGAAGGGAGTGGGTGTGGCTTATCTTTTAAAGGGACAGGACAGGCCATTACACAAAAGATGCTCAATTTTGCCACAAGGACATATGCTCAACTATATTAATAGCAATATTTTTTTTTCATAGCCAGAACCTGGAAACAACCTAAAGGCCCCTCAACCAAAGAATGGATAAGGAAAATGTGGCACATTTATACAATGGAGTACTACACAGCAGAAAAAAATAACATTTTGAAATTTGCAGCCAAATGGATGAAGCTAGAAAATATCATATTGAGTGAGGTAACCCAGATCCAGAAAGACAATTATCATATATACTCACTCATAAGTGGTTTTTAGACATAAAGCAAAGAAAACCAGCCTACAAATCACAATCCCAGAGAACCTAGACAACAATGCGGACACTAAGAGAGACATACATGGATCTAATCTACGTGGGAAGTAGAAAAAGACAAGATCTCCTGAGTGAATTGGGAGCATGGGGACCATGGGAGAGGGTAGAAGGGGAGGGGGAAATAAGGGAGGGAAGCAGAGAAAAATGTAGCGCTCAATAAAATCATTTAAAAAAAAAGTACAGTAGACATAATTATGGAAACTGTTGGGGGTGCTTGCTGCCGAGCCTGATAAGATGGGATCAGCTCCTGGAACCCACCAACTCCCTCTAGCTGTTCTCTGGCCTCCACACATGCACCACAGCACCCACACACCACCCCAATAAAACAAATATATACATGTAAAGAAATGACTGCTTTATTATTTTCTCAGGGTTTTGCAGTTGGGGCAGGGCTTGGTGGGGAAGTTCAGAGCTCAGCTCTGTTCTGGGAAATTTCCACAGGGAGCTGTGGCAGAGCTTGACTTGGGTCTGGTGTCTGGGGCCTTGCTTCTCACTTTCGCTTGAGTTCCGTTGTCCTTTAAGAGGTCTCTCCTGGTGACTCCCTGGGGCACCCTCCCAACAACAAGGACATGTGGCCTCAATGCAGCCACATGTCCCCCAGATCACAGGCACACGGGAACTCCTGAGTCTGTGAGGCTTAGGCTTGGAACTGGCGCGGTATCACGTCTGCCACTTGGTACTGGTTACAGCAGGTCACAGGGAAGCCCAGGAACAAGATGTGGGATGGTATAGGGCATGGAAACCAGGTGGCGCACTAAAGACCCCACAAGCAATTGCACCTGGGTCTTCAGTGTGACCCTAGCTCCCTTCTATGGTGGTTTGCCTTCAGAATTTGGCTCTCAGGCTCACCGGAAGTTCCCGCATAAGCAGCTTCATTGCGCGTGACTTCCTTCTGTCATCCCTCCAGTCACCTCCTTTTCTCCCTCCTTTCCCTCTCCTCCTTTCCCTCTCTCCTTCCTTTCCTCCCTCCTCCCCCTCCCTTTTCGAGTTAAGCAGGAGGACAGTAGGAAGCATGGGTGCTCCCTGATCATCCCTGACGCACCTAGATTTCCAGGTCACTGCTCTCTTCCTTCTGTGGGCACCCCACACCAGGGAACCTCTCTCTCCATCTCTAGAAGCACCCTGGATGGTTCTCTCTGTGGCTCACGCCTTTGACACGCTGAGACTGTGGCTGTGACTCACTCTCTGCCCCCGTGCTTAGTTCTCTATCTCTGTTCTGGGCACACTTCTCTTTGTCTCTGAACCCCTCTCCCTGTGGGCTTCTGCTTTTGTTTCTCTCAGAATCCCACCACCAATATTTTAGCCAGAGACACAGGTGGGATTACAGCACATGCCCTTCTTACTGGTGTTGTCGGGGAACCGGATACTGTTTCTGGTGGACAATCCGGAGATGTCCTGGTCAGGGAAGGCCCAGCTTCTCACCCAGACCCTGTCATATGCCAGGAAAGCATCCAGAGCTTCCCTCCCTTCTCTTTATCTCTTCCTCGGTATCTTGGGTGATTAAACTTCATGTCTGAGAATTTGAGGAGCTGTAAAGGAAATGAGATGTCCGGTTAAAGGGAAACCTTCCCACTTCTGCAGGTTGTGCTGGGATGGAGGGAGATGCTGGTCTGTGTAGGTGCTGGGCACACAGTGGCTCAGGAAATGCTGACTAACCTTACTTTCTAGAAGGTGCCAGTGTTAGTTTCTGTACCTGTTGCTCTGATAAAATACCCTGACCGCTCAAGGGAGAAAGGGCTTATTTCAGGAATGGCATATAACCCCAAATCCTCAGAAACAACATGCCAGCCAAGGCCACCATGTCCTCTCATCCCTCTCCTGGCTCCCCACTCCGATTCTCCTGCCTCAGTATCTTTTGTACCACTGGTTCCTGAAATCTGAGTTCAGGCTGGGCAGGGCCGGGACAGAGGCAGAATAGAAACCAGCCGGCCATGGCAGCGGCTCACCCTGAAGTGCCCTATCCTTGTCCTCCAGCACCAGGTCACCTGTGCGAAGCAGAAGGTTGCACTCGGCCTCTTGCTAAGGTGCTGCACACAAACCCACAGAGAACCGAAAGCAAAGGGGTAAAGAACTGGGGCTGGAAGTTTGCTCCACGACTCTGCAGTCTCTGGTGATGGACAGGGAAGAACTAGGGACTCTCTGCAAAGAGACTTTCAAATAGTGGGGCTCCCTAGGTCTTGTGTGGGGGGGCCCAGGCTGAACTAGAGACAGATGGAACTGATTGCAAAGGGGATATATGCCTTTGGGCATATCCAACATAACCATCCTTAGAGGTGTGTGCCTATTCTCAAAATTGAGTCTGTCAGCACAGGCAGACACACACACACACACACACACACACACACACACACACACAC
>NC_022016.1:60485213-60487421 GCF_000317375.1 Microtus ochrogaster | reverse complement strand
ATGCTCACTGGGCCTTGAACACCTAGACACATCCCCCAAACCATGCCTGGATGTGCATGTGTGCCTATTGCACAGAAAGCAGGTGTCAGCACACAGTGAGAGCCTCCTACATGTGTGCACACGCCCAAGTGTGTGCACACACACTCCCCTGCTCACACTTGCACACAGCATTAGACAGATGCACAGCACACTGCTCACGCAGCTCTTCCCTTCCCCGTCTTTCCTCCCTTTCCGGGCGGACCACTAGATGTGGCATAGCATAGTGATAAAGACAGATCAAGAGGTGGCCTTGCCCCTCTCTAGCTCTGGGTGGCCTTGAGTAAGTAATTTCCTGTGTGTACACGCACAGGCCTCGAAGGACTTTCAGGAAGATGAAATCTATTGCTATGTGCTGCCCCTCAGGATGGTGGCTGGCTCATGGTGGCCTCTTCTGGGCTTGTTCCTCCTTGCTACAGGAACCAAGAAAGGTTCACAGTGGGAAGTGTGGAACTTATCCTTTCGGTCTTTGTGACCCAGGGCTCAAGCTTTCCCTGTGACGGGCTCTGTGGGGGCTCTGGGGAGGAACCAGTCCTCAGGAGCATTGAAGCACAGAGATCTACAGCCCTGAGATACTCCAGCTGGGGCGCTAAATGGCACTATGGGCTGGTGATGGTTCCCCCTGCACCCCACTTCTCCTGTGTGCCCAGCTCCAGTGCCTAGAGCTCACGGTGACAGTCGATGCTCTGTTCTGATACCTTCTGTGAGGACAAAAGAAGAAAAATCGTAGTGACTTCCATGTTATACAGAACCCGAAAGCCCCGGCAGGAAGTGCAGTCGTGGGTTTTCTCTGGACCACAGAGATTTTCCATTTTTGTGTAGTTTCTTTTTTGTCCTGAAAGGATGTTGTGTGTGTGTGGGGGAAGCCGTGGAAATGGGAAAGGGTATATTTCATATATCCAATCAACCAGATGCCACTGGCAGTTCTTCCTGATGATGGGTCACTGGGGCAGTCAGAGCCATCCCATCCCATGTTGCTCCTTCATGGAACCACCCCAACGCATTCTACTAACCACAGAGTAAAATATGAACCTTCCCCCGCCCGGGTAAGACAGCTAAGCAGGGTTTCCAAGAATCCCATCATGCTGTTAGTCCATCACCCTCCGATGTCCCTTGCTCATTGCTCTCCAGCCACATGCCTTTGCTCTTCTGTTCCGATGGGTCCCTCTGCCTGGAATGCTCTCCTTCTGGATGTGTGAGGCTGACTCCTTCCCACACAAGACTCTCTCCAGTCAGCCTCCTGCAAGGGCCTGTCTTGTTGTCCAATCTCTGAGTTCATTCTACTTCTGGGCTTCACTGCTGTCAAGAGTATTACCCAGATCATATGCAGACAGCCTTGAAAAACACAACTGTGGACTGGTTTTCCCACTCACTTGGCTAGAAAGTGGTTGGTCCTGTGAAGGCAGGATCTTCCCTGTGCTAAGCAGAGAGTAGAGGGCTGGCTTATTCATCCTGACTGCCCTGCTAGCTTAACCCCAAAATAATCCATTCATTAAAACACTGCTTGGTCCATCACCTCTAGCCTCTTATTGGTTAACTCTCACACCTTGATTTAACCCATTTCTATTAATCTGTGTATCGCCACGTGGCAGTGGCTTACCAGGTAAAATCCCCAGGGTCTGTCTCCGCAGGATCCATAGCATCTCTCTGACTCTGCTTTCTTCCTCCCAGAATTTAGTTCCATCTTCTCTGCTTACCTAAGTTCTGCCCTATCTGGCCAAGGCAGTTTCTTTATTTATTAACCAATACAAGCAACACACAGAGGGGACTCCCACATCGCCTTCCCTTTTTTTTAAAAAAAAATAAAAAGACTTTAACATAGTAAAATTTTAGCAATAATTACAGTTGCAATATTTATATCTACTTTTTTTATCATAACTAAGGAAAACTATAACTATAAATTTTTCAATTCCATCAAAGACTCCAGGAGGATATAATATTACCTAAGTAAACAGGAGGTACATTGTAAGCAAATTCTAAAACTCTAGAACTGACAGAGACATAAGTATGGATCTTGGTTTATTGATACAAATTTAAGGTCAATTTCATTATGTTAGGAGCCATTTTTCTCCTAAAATCATTGCAGAAACCATCACCCTAGGGGAGTCTGCAGAGAACCTCACACCCCTAATTATGTTAGGAATCGTTCTATTGACAGAGCCTACCCCACAC
>NC_022016.1:60480836-60485113 GCF_000317375.1 Microtus ochrogaster | reverse complement strand
TGGCCTTCTTCTTCTCTCCTAGCCCATTTATCTTCCAGATAGCGCCTCTCCGGGACCCTGGAATAACTGAACTGCCAGACGGGTTCACTAACCCTAGACTGGTGACCCGTCGAGGCAATTACATCATTATATGTATATGTATTTCTGATCTTGATTAAGGTATTATGATTGTGTAGCTCATTTTAAAATGTAATGTATAATTAATAAATATAGGGAGGTCCTTCTGTCCATGTGCAGTTTTCATTGGTTAATGAATAAAAAAACTGCCCTGGCCTGTTGATAGGGTAGAACTTAGGTAGGCGGGAAAGATGGAACTGAATTCTGGGAGGAAGAAAGTAGAGTCTAAGAGACACCATGGATCCTCCAGAGACAGATGCTGGGAATTTTACCCAGTAAGCCACTGCCATGGGGCGATACATGGATTAACAGAAATGGGTTAAATTAAGATGTAAGAATTAGCCAATAAGAAACTAGAAACCAGTGGAGGACCAAGCAGTGATTTAATTAATACAATTTTTGTGTGGTTATTTCGGGGCTAAGCTAGCCCAGCAGTTGGGATGAACAAGCGGGCCCTCCTTTTACACATAGCTGACTGATACACTATAATGCCAACAAGAAAACTCTCAGTCAAATTTCTAGAACATTCAAAAGGTCATTTATTGGTCAGGTGACTCTGATGATATTGATCGTATTGGCTTTTCCTAATTTGTCTGCTACTATTCTTACTTTTTTTTTCTTTTCCCCCTTTCACTCCCCCTTTATTTCTCTCTTTCTTGTTACAGAGTCATGCGCAGAGCTTACTGCATGGCCCTCCGTTGCACTCCAGGAATGTGCCCCTGTGCCAGCCTTGTTCTTAGCTTACGGTCAATGTGTGGGCACTGTGGGTGATCAAAAACGGTTGCTGGGATACTGACTGAGGAAATGGTCCATAAATTCAGCAAAACAAAAAGCATTTCATTTCTTATTTTTAAAAACCACATTAAATTCTAATCTGAGCTTTCCCATGGGCGTTTGGCTAAGCAAGGCTTCTGGATGAGGCAGGCCCACCTGTCTATCCATTGATGATTCCAAGCAGTCTGGCGATGGAGTGGACACAGGGTGTGGGCTGGGATGATCTGATTTCAGCTCCTGGTCCTGTATTTGCCGGCCATGTGACCTTGAACGATTCATTTATTAAGATCTCAGCAGCCTCAACTGCACGACGGGACTGATGGTTCTTGCTCTCTGAGGGTGTGGGCTCCAGTGAGATTGCTCAAGGGTGTAGAGAGAGTCTGTAACAGAGAAGAGACGAGGAAACAGCTGCCCATTTTGGTCCTCTAAAGTACTGACCAGCCCTCAAAATCTTACAGAAGTCCAGAGACCCTGGGAGCCCATCCCAGGCCATAACCGCCATCAGCTCCTGGCACTGCCACAGCAAGTGAGCTCTCCCCTGCTCCTGTCCCTGTCCCCTCCGTTATCTGGAAGTGGATCTCCCACTCAGAGTATTTATTTCCTTCTCTGTGTTTGAAAGATTAAAAACAACAGATTTGGACGTTGGCACATCCCTCGTGGCTCTGCTGAGCAGCGATGGAAGTGATTTACACACTGGTCCCCAACACATCGCAGTTTCTAGCCCTGCTGGGCCGTGGGAAGGTTTTCCCAGCCAACACAAGCACATCTTTGTCTGTGACCCAAAGGGTTAAACACAGCTGCCCTTCTAGAATCGCCATCAACCCAGTTAAAGGACAAAAACCCTCAGTAGAAAAGGTAATTCTCTCAGAGACGTGGAGCCCTGACAAGGCACGAGATAAACACTAATGCTTCAATTACCAAATGGGGAAATCGCAGATTTCGCAGATGAGACACACATCGTCAACAGAGACGTGAAAAGAGAGTCTACCTCACCAGTAGCCAGGGAGGCTGAAATTAAGACAAAACTGCACGCTTATCTTCCAAGGCAGCGAAAATCTAAGGTGGTGATGCCCCATGCTTGACAGGGCGCAGCGGCACAGCCGCTGTTGCCTTTGTTGGCGCTGTGAATTGACGCTCCTCAGCTCTCTTCTGGAAAGCAAATTGGAACTATGTACTGAGCACTCTACATATGAGCAAGAACTATGTATTGAAAACCCACAGAAAACAAAAATAAAGCCCAAGCTTAAAGCTCCCCCCCCCTTCTTAAACACCAAATAAGCACCAGTGTCCTTCAGAGCTAGGATTCCATAGGTAGGAAACACTCAGAAATTGAAGCAAAAAAAAAAAAATTGATCATCTAGCACTGAAAACATTTTTAAAGGAGACGATCTAAATATTCTATAGTAAGATGGTGCTTAGATAAACTGAGGCTCCTTTATATAAATAATTAATTTTATTTTCTAGGAATTTTTGAAGACATGAGGAAACACACCCCAACGGTAATGTGAAAACCAGAGTGCAGAACTGTGTGTTGTCATGCGGTATAATCCTGATTATGCAAATAAACATATATACCTGGGGAAGGGCGGCTGGTGAGGCAGAACAAAAGAAAACAATTGCAGGCCCTCTGCGTTTTCTACAAGCTGCTCCACTGGGTTGGAGTTCTTACTAGTCTCTGGGGTTAAAGACAGAAGTCACCGAAAAAGTATTTCTTACTTTTTGAGGTTCTTTTATCTCATCATATACATACACATATATGCCATTATACATAATGAAGTTCTTTTCATCTTGGTGTGTGTGTTGGTTTGAAT
This sequence comes from Microtus ochrogaster, assembly GCF_000317375.1. Taxonomy (NCBI): domain Eukaryota; kingdom Metazoa; phylum Chordata; class Mammalia; order Rodentia; family Cricetidae; genus Microtus; species Microtus ochrogaster. The sequence goes on along the minus strand of NC_022016.1, from coordinate 60,482,411 downwards.
GAGATATCCCCCCACAGTCTCCAGCATTTAAATGTTTAGGCCCTAGTTGGTGGTGCTGTTTAAGTAGATTTAGGAGGATTTAGGGGGTATGGCCTTCCTGGAGGAAGTATGTCAATGGGGAGGGCCTTTAAGACTTTAAAGACTTGAGCCATTTGCCCTCTGCTTTCTGCTCGGAGTTAAAGACCTGAGCCCTCAGCTTCTGCTGCAGCCACTACGCCTACCACTTGTGCCTTGCTACTCAGACATCATGGACATTAACCGCCTTGGGAATGTAAGCCCAAAGCAACTCTTCTATAGCTCCTTGGTCCTGGTGTCTTATCACAGCAAGAGAAAGTGCTGATTCGGCTCAGAGGTTAAGAGCACCGGCTGCTCTTCCAGAGGACAGGGGTTCAGTTTCCAGCACCCACATGGTAGCTTACAACTGTCTGCAACTCCTGTTCCAGAGGATCTGATGTCCTCATACAAACATACCTGCAGGCAAAACATCAATGTCCATAAAACAAAAATTGATAAATTAAAAAAAAAAAACTTTTTAAAGAGTAACTAATTCAACATGTGTGTATAGTGTGCCTGTGTCCTGGGTTTCCATGTGAGTGTGTGAGTACACATTTGGCGGTTAGATGACAGCCCTGGGTACCGGTTCTCACCTCCCACCTTGTTTGACACTGGCTCTCTTATTGCTCCCCATCACTGGCTTCCAGACTTCCAAAGATTCTCCTGTCTGCTGTAGGAACACTGGCTGACAGACTTAGACTACTGAATCCGCCTTTTGGAGGGGTCTTAATTCAGGCTGTGTGGCTAGTGCTCTATTTAGGGAGCCACCTCCTCAGCCTGAGGTTCTTTAGTTATGCAAATGTAATATAAACAACTGCCACGTGTTCCCAGACACCCAGGACTAGGAAAGCACCCAAGTGCAAGTGATCAAACTGTAGCAGCCTGAGAGAGGTCTTTTGGATATTAGGAGATGCTCTCTCTAGTCTTTGTCTTTAGGAAAGAACATTGGGAACCAGAGGGGAAGTGGGTGGGAGGACCAGTTCCTCTGTTGAGTGGGAAGCAGCGGTGTGTCTGTCACCTGTCAGGCATGGTCCTGATGGCCGCGCGTACTGCTCTTCAAGTCTGAATGAGGGGCACATGAAGTTCTCTCCTTGGGGCTCAGGTGAGCTCCCTCTTCATCTGCTGTGGACACATGCATTCATTTCTCCCTCACTGTGGGCTGCAGCGTGTGTGTTCATAAGGATTAGACACTCCCAGTTTGAGGGGTTGGAGAGATGACTCAGCAGTTAAGAGCACTTGCTGGTAGAGGAGCAGTGTTCAGTTGCCAGCACCCACAAGGGGCAGCTCACGTGTGACTCCAGGTCCAGGGAATCTAATGCCTTCTTCTGGCCTCCTCAGTCAGCCACATACATAAATAAAAATAAATACATCTTTTTTAAAACAAAACAAAAGAAACCCAATCAGACTTCCATACGGATGCAGCTTTTCACATGCTCCCAGGAAGCAGGGGTGTTTCCATTCACCAACGCAAGCTGATCTCACTCCTCCTTTCCTCTTTCTCTCTCCCAGTTCATTCTTCTT
>NC_022016.1:60478927-60480209 GCF_000317375.1 Microtus ochrogaster | reverse complement strand
CTGGCCTGTAGGAATACATGCAGACTGAACACTATACATAATAAATAAATATAAATAAATAAATAAAATGACAACCAAACTACTTATTACCTCACAGTGACATTTGTGAGGACACTGATATTAGCTCAGAACAGGGCAGGGGGCACAGGGCAAGCGCCCCTTTAGAGAGGAGCTGGTCACTGCTATCTCTTGGTGGGAGGGGTCCGCTGTGCCCCCAGCTGAGGGCCATCAGGGTTTATCAGCAGCCTTCTACTGTATTACGGGAACCCTCAGATCCCCTTTAGGAAGAGTGATCCTTTAGGGATCCTTATCCCTTGTTCCCTGACCTCTGACCCTGAAAAGGGAAGTTTCCAAATCCCTAATCATCCCAACAATCTCTATGCTGGGTCTCACCTTCTATCCCAAGAACTGCTGCAAGGCATCTTCCCAAGAAACGTGCATCACAGCCATTAAGATAGTAAGTACTTTCAATTAGTCCCTTAAGCACTGCCAAGGCTAGTTCTCCTGGGAGCCACGGGCCGGCTGGGCAGCCAGCCGCTGAGCCTGCAATGCAGGCAAGCCTTGAAGGAGAAGGACCTCTCCTGCCCCACGGCCTGCCTGTGCCCAGCATCCTTGACGCTCCGCCTCCCAGCTCTGCACCCCTGCTTCCTCAAGGAGATCTTGAATATTTATCATGTATTAGGTGAAAAAAAGAAGTGGGAACAGGAGGAAATTGTGTTATTGCATATGAAATTTGCCCGAAAAGTTTCCACTCGTCTACTAGTTGGAAAGTAGTTTTGATTTGAAATATGAAGCTTCCCTCTGACTTATTATCTCAGAGACAAGAATGGGAAATGATGCTTGGCGGGCTTCAGGTGGAGCCGCCGGAGGTGGTGGGCGGTTATGGGCACCAAGAATTGTCTGTAGAAATTGCCCCTTGTGCATCAAAATTGCAAATTGCTTTTTGCCTCTCTTGCTTGCTTCCCCCACTGAATTTTGCCCGTTACTAACAGGCAGGGGAGGGCAGTGAGGGGAACCTTGTCGAAGGAGGAGGCTGCAAGGGCCCTGCATCACGGAGGATCTGGGCTAGCGCTAGAGTGTGCTGGGGGGGGTCCTGGAAGCCTTCCTCTGCCCGCATATATGGGAGGCCACTGAAGGTAGGTATCCTCTATGGATGACGCCCTATGTTCTTTTTGTTTGTTTGTTTGTTTGTTTTTCTAGACAGGGTTTCTCTGTAGCTTTGGAGCCTGTCCTGGAACTAGCTCTTGTAGACCAGGCTGGTCTCGAACTCACAGAGATCCGC
>NC_022016.1:60463175-60478827 GCF_000317375.1 Microtus ochrogaster | reverse complement strand
CAGATGGTTGTGAGCCACCATGTGGTTGCTAGGAATTGAACTCAGGACCTTTGGAAGAGCAGGCACTGCTCTTAACCTCTGAGCCATCTCTCCAGCCCCAGAGCAAGTTTCTTGACAGCCAAGCTCAAGCAGTGAAGGACAGAAAACTAGTGAAGATGTAATTGGACAAAAGGGCCTTGTTCCAGTCCCAGCAAGCAACGGAACTTTGTAGCTTTAGCCATGTGGTTCTGGCTTTAGAGTTAAGGAGAGAAGAAACAGGTTATTATATTTGCCTCCATGCCTATAGAAAGCCACTGAGGCCAGGCATATGTTATGGGTGTCCCTGAATGGAGGCCTAGTAAAAAATAAAAAAAAACATTGGATGAAGTTATGAAATTGAAGCCTGGATTGCCCTTGAGATCCCAAGATATTAAAGATACAAGGAGTCATGGAATAACTCCGAGGAGATCCACTAACAGGGAGTGAAACCAGCCCAAGAAAAATAATTATGTCGCAGCCAACAAAACTGAAAGGAGCTAAAGATATGAAGAATATTTTGACATCAGACATGGAGATGCAGTTTGGAGTTTGCCTGGTTAGTTTTTAGTCTTGCTTTGGTTCAGCATTTCCTCACTCTGCTCCCTTCCCTGTTTTGGAATGGATGTACGTGATCTGGTTTTTTATTTTGATTTTATTGGAGATTAAAGCTAGGAGGTTGCATGAATCTCAGAAGAGACTTTGAACTTTGGACTTTTAAACATTGTTGAGACTGTGATAGGCTATGGGGACTTTTGAAGTTGGGCTAAATGCATTTTGCAGTGTGATATTGCTACAAGCTTATGGGCCAGGGAGTAGAATGTGGTAGCTTGAATGTAATTGGCCCCCATAATCTCATAGGGAATGGCACTATTAGGAGGTGTGGATTTGTTAGAGTGGGTATGACCTCGTTAGAGGAAGTGTGTCACTGTGGGGGTGGGTTGTGAAGTTTTCTCTGCTCAGGATACTGCCCAGTATTTCAGTCAACTTTCGGCTGCTTGCAAGATGTAAGGTTCTCATCTACTTCCAGTATCACGTCTGCCTGCATGCCACCACGTTCCCTGCCATAATTACAATGGACTGAACTTCTGAAACTGTGAGGGAGCCACCCCAATTAAATGTTAATCTTTAGAAGAGCTGCCGTGGTCATGCTATATCTCTGCATAGCAATAGAAACCATAACTCAGACAACTTCATACTAGTATTCCCTGGAAACTACATGTCCTAGTTACTTTCTACTGAAGTCATGAAATATCATGACCGAAAGCAACGTGGAAAGCAAAGAGCTTATTCGGCTTACATATCCCCAATTACAGTCCATTTAGAGAAGCCAAGGCAGGAACACAAACAGGGTGGGAAGCTGATGCAGAAGTCATGAAGAGGAACTGTTTACTGACTTGTTATTCATGGCTTCCTCAGTCTCCTTTGTTTTGTGTGTGTGTGTGTGTGTGTGTGTGTGTGTGTGTGTGTGTTTGTTTTTCTAGACAGGGTTTCTCTGTGGTTTTGGATCCTGTCCTGGAACTAGCTCTTGTAGAGCAGGCTGGTCTCGAACTCACAGAGATCCGCCTGCCTCTGCCTCCCAAGTGCTGGGATTAAAGGCGTGTGCCACCACCGCCCGGCTCCCTACGTTCTTCTGTATCAACTTTAAGACCCGGAAGAGCACATATCCACGCCAGTCTGTGGATGAGATTTCTAGAGTTCCCAACTTATTTAATCCGTTTCCAGGCAGGGAAAACCCTGCCTTGATGCTGGAAAACCGTCACAGCAAGCCAGATACGGCAGTGTGCACCTGTAACCCCAGCGATTGGGAGTCTAGGGCAGGAGGATTGCAGGATTAAGGCCAGATGGGCAGGTGGGGGTGGGAACCATAACAAGCCCCATTCAGCTAGAGAGCAGTGTGATATGAATAAACACACATAAGGTACTTAGAGGTTCCTGTCACACAGCAAGTGCCGTTTTGGTTATAATTCTCAGGTCATGCTGATGACACCTTTGTACCATTCCCCTCCCCTGACCCTGTAGTATAGATGAGACACCCGAGCCCCAGAATTCTTAAGTCAATGGTTCTCAACCTGTGGGTCGTGACCCCTTTGACAAACCTCTATCTCCAAATGTGTGTGTGTGTACGATTCATAAGAGTAGCAAAAATTACAGTTATGAAGTAACAATGAAAATAATTTTACGGTCGGGGGCACCACAACGTGAGGAACTGTATTAAAGGGTCGCAGTATTAGGTTGAAGCATTAACTGCCTTAAATTTTTTGTGAAATGTTTACTCAGTGGTGACAAAATTGTAAGCGGGGTTCCTCTGACCCCAGGCGTGTCCTCTCTGGATTCGTGTTGCAGGTGGTTCTTGCTCGTTCCCGGTGAGAGGCCCCTGCACTCACGCAATCATACAAAGCTGAGCATCCTTCCTGGTCTGGACCGTTTTGACCCATAGAAAGTCATTCCCTGATTTGATGCCCCCCCCTTTAATTCGATTAGCCCATCCCCGTGGTGACACAAAGCTCAGCATTCCTGCTCTGCTCTGTTGACCCTGCAGAGTCTAGACACCAGCCATACTCTTCCGGCTAGTCCCTTCCATTGCACCCATGAGACTTCATGCAGAGAGGACTGAGGGACTGGGGCAGGATTCAGACAGGGGGCATGCATGTTCTGTACCGCTGTAATAAATGACCACTTTCTGGATGATTCGACGCTACAGACATGTGTCCCTTCATCGTTCTGGGGGATAGAGAGTTAAGAGCAAGGCTGCATGGGCCTTATGGAGATCATAAGAAAGGGTCTGTCCCTCGATTTTCCTGTCTTCTGGGAACTGGCACCCTTCCTTGGCCGGTTTGTGCCCACTCTTCTCTGCCAATGTCCACATTGCCTTCTCCTCCTACTCTGTCTTCTTCTTTTGATGACACTGGATTTGGGGCCCACCCCCAGGATGAACTCACCTGCACATCCTCAATGACATCTGCAAAGAGCTTTCTCCAAATCTGATCACACGCTCATGTTCCCAGGGGCCATCCCTTTTTAGTTTTGATTTTTGGATCGGGCATCATTCTGCCCGCTGCCCTGGGCTGGCTCTGTGACTGGCAGCTAAGAACTAATGAACATGTCTCATGCTGCCATAGGATGGACTGTGAGCCACAGATATGTCTGATGAGGTCTGACAAAATTAATCCCAAGGACTCTCAGCCCTAGGAAACTAGTGCAAACCATCACCAGGTCACCAGGTGTCTTGGTGCCAGACAACTCAGGAGAGAGGTCATCAAATGAGATGATAACCATTTTAGCTTCTAATGACATTGTTTATGCACACACTGATGCTGTGGGACAATGGTCTGTACCTTGTTACTTGTATTTTAAAGAAACGCTGATTGGCTAGTAGCCAGGCAGGAAGTATAGGCAGGGTGACTAGGCAGGAAGTAGAGGCAGGTCAATGAGAATTCTGGGAAGAGGGAAGTTTTCAGTCTGCATTTGTCACCGAGAGAGAGAGAGAGAGAGAGAGAGAGAGAGAGAGAGAGAGAGAGAGAGAGAGAGAGAAAGCCAGACACAGAGCAGGCAAGATACGATTGCGTGGCCAAAAAAGGTACCAAACCACATGGCTAACACAGACAAAAATTATGAGCTAATATAAGTTATAAGAGTTAATAAGAAGCCTGAGATACTAGGCCAATCAGTTTATAATTAACATAGAGGTCTGTGTGATTTCTTTGGGACTTAACGACTGTGGGAACAGGGCAGGACAGAAGCCTCTGCTGTCAACACACTAGTGTCATTCTATTGTGCTGTGTGCCACTGTGCACTGAAGGTGTGCCCTTATGAAGACAGTGTTGTGAGCCTTCTGTGTATCAACAAGGTAACAAGCAACAGAACCAAAGGGCGATGCTAAGAGGAAGAAGCACCTGCTGTGAGTTGGGTCTGGACTGTCCCCAGGACTTCATGTACTGAATGATTAGTCCCCCAGGCAGCATTATTCACTAGTGGAGCCATTAAGCAGTGATTTGATCCTGAGGGCTCTGACCCCATCAGTCACTGATGAGGTCATAGCTTGATGGGCTGCTCTTCAGAGGTTGGACCCAGTTGGAAGGAGCAGTTCAACTCTGAACTGTATGACTGTATTCAGAGTGTAACTCTGAATTGTATGTTTTTTATCTCTGGCCTGTTCTATTCTCTCTGGTTCCTGGCCACCAGGAGGAAAGCAGCTTCCTTTGGTCACTGCTCCCTGTCTTGCCTCAGCTGACTTTGGAATCCCTAAAGCCAAAGTGACTCTTCCCGGCTGTACTTGAATTCCTCTCAAGTCTTTGTCATAGGGATGAAAAACTGGGTAACAGAGACTAATAGTGAGAAAGTTTGCTTTTATTCTTTTGACAGTTTAAGTGGATAAAACAGAAACATGAACAAATTATGGTCCAAATAATAGTATTCATAAGATATAATGTCTATACATCTGTAAGATGTAAGTATCTTCTATATGAAACACAGAGCAAGGTCTGTCCAGTGAGAATTCCTCTGACCATTTCTCTGTTAAGTATCCATAGGCCAAAAATAACTGTACATAAAACTACAAATTAAACCCCAATAACCCTACCCCACTAATAAAAATGGTATAAATGCCACTTTTAGGCTATAATTTACAAAGATAGAAAATAACACCCCCAAATCAGAAAGCAACAACTCCGTGCTGCATGGGGTTGGGAGAGGTATGTTAGTGAGAGACCTAGAAGTGCCCAAGGGGAAGTTGAGGCTGGAGCTCAGAACGAAGGGGCTCAGAAAATGGCTCAGTCAGTACAATATTTACCTTGCAAGCATGGGGACCTGAATTCCAACCCAGAACCCGTGTTAAAGAAACAGCAAAACAACAGGGCCTGTTGGCCTGGTGTGGAGAGGAAGAGACAGCATCCTGGGGCTCCTGGACAGCCAGCTAAACCAGATCAGTGAGAGACCCTCTCGCAGAGTGTGATGAAGACACCTGAGGTCATCCTCTCGCCTCCACACCCACGTGTATACACAACCCCCCCACACACACACACACACGAATGAGAACAAAACATAGGTGTGGGATCTGGTTGGCTCCCTCTGCGGTTCGTGCTGGAGTTGATCCCAGGAAACTGGAGACTCAGTGGGACTGGATTTAGAGACCCGCCTGTGGAGGTGATTGCACACCATCCAGATTACTGGCCTGGTGACTTTGAACCCTTGCTCTTTTGTGTGTATGAAGCTGTGTACAGGTGTACCTGTGTACACGCACTTGTGAGGGCCAGAGAACACGCTTGAGTGTTCTCCTTCAGGCTCTGTTTGCCTTATTTTTCACTAGCCTGGAGCTTGCCAAACAGATGAGGCAGGCTGGACAGTGAACCCCAGACATAGCAGGTTGGAGGTCAGCCTGGGCTACGTGAGAGCATTTCTCAAAAAAGGAAAGAAGGAAGGATGGAAGGAAGGAAGGAAGGAAAGGAGGAAGGGAGGGAGGGAAGGAGGGAGGAAGGAAGGAAGGAAGGAAGGAAGGAAGGAAGGAAAGGGAAGGGAAAGGAAGGGAAGGGAAGGAGAGAGGGAGAGAGGGAGGGAAGGAGAGAGGAACCAATTGAACTTAAAGTGATTTATCATATCAAAAAAATTTAATTTATGAAAAGAAATAATTACTGATTCAACAAGCCAGGCTAGACAGCTGGATTAGTGGATAAAAAACACTTGACCTGAATTCCATCCCAGAAACCTGGAAGGAGAGAACTGACTTCCAGACAGTGTCGCCTGGCCCCCAAATGTGCACTGTGGCACACACAGTAATATCCAAATGAGATCAAGACACTCAGACAGGGGACAGCTTGAAGAAAGGTGGGGACTGGCAGTGTAGGGGGGGAGGGGCATGTGCACGGGTGTGTTGAGGCGAGTATGGTCAAGTTTAGGAAATGAGAATCACAAACCCCCTTCTGTGATATGCCAACCAAAAAAATACATATAAATAGCATTCCAAGCCGGGCGATGGTGGCGCACGCCTTTAATCCCAGCAAAGCCACAGAAAAACCCTGTCTCGAAAAACCAAAAAAAAAAAAAAAAGAATTTGGGGGGCTGGAGAGATGGCTCAGTGGTTAAGAGCACCGGCTGCTCTTCCAGAGGTCATGAGTTCAATTCCCAGCAACCACATGGTGGCTCACAACCATCTGTAATGAGATCTGGTGCCCTCTTCTAGTGTGTGGGCATACATGGAGGCAGAATGTTGTATACACAATAAATAAATAAATTTAAAAAAAAATAGCATTCCATTAAAATGGGTATCAGCGGTGGGGAGGGGGCGGGGGATGGGAGACCCAATAAAATAGGAGTAGACAGCCATTTCCCTTGAGATTGCAAAACAAAAAACAAACAAAAACAAAAACAAAACATCTGAATTCAAAAGCCCAGCATTCTAAGACATAGGGAAATTCTAGAATATTTCTTACTAAAGTTAGAAGAGTTCCCACTTCGGGAACAATTATTTGCTACTGTGCTGGAGGTAACAAGAAAGAGGAAGGAATTATAAGCCAACCTTGTAAAGAGGATAATAGGACCTCAGGCTTTCGGGGTGGGAGGATTGTGCATTGAGAAAACGTGATGTTGTAGGAGGGATGAGTGTCAGCCACCAGAGAACTCACCCAGATTCCGTGGTCACAGTGAACATTTGGGAATCACCATCGGTCAGAGATCTAATATGAGAGGTATGCTTACAAAGCCAGTAGAAAGATAAAATACTTAGGAATAAGCTTAGCAAGAAACTCAAGGTATATGTGAAAAACAAGAAGAAATACCAAACAACAGCACCCCAAACCTTCGCCATCAACACCGTAAAAGATGCAGTAAGAATCATAAACAAATAAGCTAAATTATAATGCTCACTGTTCTTATTCCCATGGCTGCTACTCTTGGAGACGGGGGTCTCACTCTGTAGCACAGTCTGACCTAGAACTCACAGAGATCCTCCTGCCTCTTTCTCGCAAGTGCTGGAATTAAAGGTGTGTGTTACCATGCCTGGCTAGATTCTTCTTTGGAAAAATTTGACCTCATGATGATTTCAGTTTCTCCAAAGATGGTTTTTTTCCTACAGTACTTTCTTTTTTTTTTAATTTATTTATTTATTAAGGATTTCTGCCTCCTCCCCGCCACCGCCTCCCATTTCCCTCCCCCTCCCCCGATCAAGTCCCTCTCCCTCATCAGCTTGAAGAGCAATCAGGGTTCCCTGACCTGTGGGAAATACAAGGACCGCCCACCTCCATCCAGGTTTAGTAAGTTGAGCATCCAAACTGCCTAGGCTCCCCCAAAGCCAGTATGTGCAGTAGGATCAAAAACCCATTGCCATTGTTCTTGAGTTCTCAGTAGTCCTCATTGTCCACTATATAAGTCCGGTTTTATCCCATGCTTTTTCAGACCCAGGCTAGCTGGTCTTGGTGAATTCCCGAAAGATCATCCCCATTGTCTCAGTGTGTGGGTGTACCCCTTGCGGTCCTGAGTTCCTTGCTCCTGCTCCCCCTCCTTCTGCTCCTGATTTGAGTATTACTCAGCAGTAAAAAACAAGGAATTCTTGAAGTTTGTGTACAAATGGATGGAAATAGAAAACACTATCCTGAGTGAGGTAAGCCAAACCCAAAAAGAGGAGCATGGGATGTACTCACTCATATTTGGTTTCTAGCCATAAATAAAGGACAGTGAGCTTATAATTCGCAATCCTAGAGAAGCTAAATTAGAAGGTGAATCCAAAGACAAACATATAGGCATCCTCCTGAATATTAACCTTCATCAGGCGATGAAAGGAGACAGAGACCCACATTGGAGCACTGGACAGAAACCTACAGTACTTTCAAAGCTTGGCAGTATTCTCAGAAAAGAGCCCATAGTTCTTGTGGGGATAGACAGGAGAACTAAATAGGGCTGATTATAAAGTTCATGTAGAAAAATAAGTGACTATAATCCTGTGGTTGTCTTTTTTACTAAAAATTGTGGGTTCTTTTTCTCCCCCCCCCCAAAGAAATCTGTGCCTGTAGCTAGATCTTGTTGGAAATGTTGTGTAATGCTGTTCTTTGGCATAAAGACACAATGGGTATTTAGTTCTGTTGATGGATTTGCTTTATTGATTCCTGCATTGTGAGATGTCTTTAATGGCTCAGGTAATCCTAGTGTGTGTGACACTCAGAGAGGTTTTGGCGGGGAGGCAGTCTGGGGCTCTGGGCCACCAAGGGAATGGAAAGTCACCCCTACACTTCAGGTCACTTGGGACTTTGATTTTTCAGTGACTGGAAATTTCTTTCTAACTATAAGAATCTGTCTGGTACCTCTTTGAGCCAATGAAAAGACTCTTTCCTTGATCATTTTAGTGAGCTGTGTCCTCTCCCTGGCACAGGCTGGAGGTCACAGTGCTGGCCCTGTGAGCATCCAGATCTTAGCCCCTAAGTCCGTAGACCCTGCAAACCACCGTAGCACGGGTTTCTGCTTACTGATTTAGCTGTGAGGTTCCTGTAGGATTTGAGTGCTTTTACTGAAGCTTGTCTGTATCTTTGCCTCCTTATCCTAGATTACCTTTAGCATTCCCATGGTGTCCTTCAGGGTCAGCACGCCCACTGTGCTGCACCGCAGAAGCCCAGGCTGGTCACCTACTTCACCTGCCTGGAACACTAGGATGGAATCTACATATACTGAGCCCAGAGGGGCTGCTCTGAAGAAAGTTTGCTTTTGTGTAGAATATTACACACACATACACACACACACACACACACACACACACACACACACACACACACACACAGTAGGCTGGGGAGAAGTTTCCATCAATAAGGTACTTGCTGCCTAAGATCCGCAGTTCAGATTCCCAGTGCCCACATAAAAACCCACACAGAGACACACACCTCTAACCCCAGCACTGGGAGGCAGAAGAGAGACAGACAGAAGACAGGCAGATCCCCGGAGCTCACTGGCCTGCCAGCTTAGCCAAACTGATGATCTCTGAGTTCAGTGAGAGATCTCTGTCTCAAAAAATGAGTGGAGATGATCCAGGAAGACCCTTGACTTTGATCTCTGACCCCACAGGCAAGCACGTGCGTGCTCGCGCGCGCGCGCGCGCGCACACACACACAGAGAGAGAGAGAGACAGAGATAGAGACAGAGACAGAGAGAGACAGAGAGATTCTTCCCCTGGCTGATACTAACCCATTCATCAGTGCAGACAAAAGCAGCATCCAAGTCCTTAGGACCCGCACTCACCAGTCTATCTACGGAGCAGCCACACGGGTACCTGGAGCCTCACTGTTGAAAGGGAGCTGGGGGAAAGAGGGTGCAGATTGAGGGAAGAAAACCGGAAAAAGACCAGCCCAAGGCTGAGGAACGAACTCTTCTGTGGGTTCGCTGTGCAGGGTCCATGGAGACTTCCCCAGAGAGGAAGCCTTTAGTGTGGCCAGCAGACACTTCTGAAGGCTGATTCGAGCTCTGGCTTTTGGCCAGTGAGGTCCCTGGATTGTACTCGGTTTATAAAACGTGTCTCGGGAAAGATTAGGGGTAATCTAGCTAAGTGAAGAAGAAACTGGGGAGGTTACAAAAAGTTCATGAGGCAGTGTCTCTGCACCCCAGGGGAGACTGCAGTTAGGGATCCCTGATGGGCCTGGCCAGAGCCTTGCACCAAGATCAAGGCCAAACCCTTTTCTCGTATTTTTACCCACTGGTAAGATAGCTGGGTGAGGCTCCAGGAGCCCTGGCAGGGAGGTCCCAGAGCCTACCAGTGGGTGGGATTAGGGCACAATGGATGAGTAATAAGAGTAGCTTTCTGCCCAAGGCTTGAGCAAGTTAAGCCCAAGAAATCATAGGTTCAAACCTGCCTGGGAGCCAAGGCTGCCTCCTGAAGCTGCTAGTCTGTCAACTCCAGGCCTTTGTCTCCAGGGCCAGCAACCCACAAGCCGAAGGGTCCAGGAAACAGGAACGCGGATGGCAAACCCAGGCATGGCTGTTGTGTTTCAGGCCGTCTGTGACCAGGACTTGGCCCATGTGAATGCTTTGAAAAGTCTGCCAGGACATGACCTGTATGGCCCAGGTGCAGAAAGCCCCCGTGCCCCAGGCACAGGGATTGAGAGGTGGTGACAGTGTTGGTGACAGTGTTGCTTCAGCAGCTTGGAACAGCTAGGCCACCCAGGGGACCAGATCTCCCCCACTCTGGCAATAGCCTACCTTTGTGGGACTAGGCAGTAGCAGTAGGCTGTCTGTCCCCTCAGACATTCTCTGTGCAACATATTTCACAGCGTGCAGGTGGCAGGAATGGTCACCACTGGACAAACGTGGCCCTTTTTATTGTCTGCCATTCCTCTAGAAACTGGGAGGATGGGGTGGCAGGGAGCACTTTTCCACTTACTCCAGTTATTCTCAGCCTTCCTAATGCTGCTTCATTTTAGTTCCTCAGGCTGTGGTGACCCCTAACCATAAAAACATTTCATTGCTACTTCATGACTGTAATTTTGCTACTGTTATGAATTGTAGTGTAAATATCTAATATGCAGGATATCTGATATGCACAGGCTGAGAACAGCTTGGGATGAACCTGTTGGGACTTTGGTGATCTCATTAATAAGGACCGCGCAGAGAAGTTGATGCAGAAGCCTCTAAGCACGGGGAAGGCGTTTGCCTTTCAAGAGTGGGCTGTGAATAAAAGCTACGTGAGAATACATTCTAGAAGAATTCCTTCTAACAACAACAAAAATACTTTATTTTATTTTATTCTATTCTATTTTAGATCAGGTTTCACAGTATAATTCAAACTGCCCTGGAACTCCTTCTGTAGCCCAGGCTGGCCTGGCATTTCTGGTACCCTCCCCGACTAAGCCTCCCCCAGGCTAGAATGACAGGAAGGAACTGCTATACCAGGCTCAACAGAATGCATTTGAAGGGAGAATATTGAAGAAGTAACACATGGTGTTTCTTCAGGTTGTGTGTGCATCATAAGGCCTTGAGCAAACCATGAATAATGGAGACACTGCGTGCCAAGCTGCTGGTGCCTGAGCTAGGAGGAGGAGCATAGGAGAGCCCTTCCGGGTAGTTGATAATGACTGGAGTTACCTGGCAGAGAGGAGTGAAGAGAGGGCCTCGCGTGTCTCTGCAGAAGCACTCACCAGATGGAGGAAAAGCTGCCGGAGCCTCTGGAGCACAGTCAGCTGTCAGGGGCTGCTGGAGGAGCCACGGGGCAGTGCTGATGAATCTGGACAATGTCACTTTCTCATAAGGACTCAGAGAAACTCAAGCTTCCGTAGAGCCTGGATTGTCTTGAAGATGATGGAATTGAAATAATCAGTTGTTGAAAAATGTCCATGTTTTTGTCCTCTGTAGAGTGCACCTCTCTAGAAAAGTGACAGTCGTTTTTTAATTTTAGTTTTTTGAGACAGGGTTTCTCTGTGTAACTCTGACTATCCTGGCACTGTCTCTGCAGACCAGACTGGCCTCAAACTCACAGAAATCCGCCTGCCTCTGCCTTTCAAGTGCTGGGATTGAAGGCATGCGTCACCACGCCTGGCTGGGTGTCAGCCTTTACTGGAGGCTCGGTCCGTAAGGCCTAAAGGTTTTGATGGGGGCAAGGGAGACACTTCAGGCAGTCTATCAGAAGTTACTTACTATTCAAAACCAAGTTTTCTAGAATCTTGTGGCTGCTGTAAGGCCTTCTGATGGCAAGGCGGCAGCAAAGAACAGCCCCAGTGCATGGAATGAGGACAAGGGTAGACAGTCAGTCCCGTCCGTGGACTCTGATGGGAAAGGTGAGGAAGCCTGGGACCAGGCACGGAAGGTAAAAAGGAGGCACAACCCTAGTGCCTTTGGGAGTCCAAGACCCTCTTCTGTACATCGATGCCGCCTTGGAAAGACTGGGGACAGTGTCAAACAGGATCATTCCTGAAAGAGACTCCTGGAATCCTCTCTCCCCTAGTAGGGGAGGCTGTCCAGTTCCTACCGTAAGCATTTCCCATGGGGCTATGCCTCTTTCCTTCAGTGGATATTTTAGCAGGATGATTCTTAATCAGGGCCAAACAGCTCTCCGAGGAGAGCCTGGCCCTTTTGATTATTACAGCCTTAGGAGAAGGCATCTCAGTGTAGAGACCAATGTTGTTAGCTGTTCTACAATGCACACACAGCACAGTCCTCCAGGACTCCCAGCCCCTACCGAAAAACGTCAACAGTGTTTGGAACAGATGCTGGCTGATCCAGAATCATCTCACTGGTTGTGTTGCTGAAGGCCAGGGCCAGGCTGTTTCTTCTTGAGTGTTCAACCTACCCATACACACGTCCCTGAGGCAAGAAGGCCTGGGAGGTGGTATCTGAGAACTGTGAAGAGAAAAATAAACAACAACAAAAAAACCTCCCAGAATAAAACATACCTTTTTCTCTGGTTTTCCTACAGGAGGGAAAATAAAATGCAAATTGAAATTTCAATCTGCCATTCTGCCTCACCTTCAGCTTGCTAGGGTTTGAGGTGCCTGAGGACCCCCAACTCAACAATGTCAGCTGTGGTTTTGTTTTTGTCTTTGTTTTTTGTTTTTCTTTTTTTTCCCCCTCTCAGCTTTCGGCTTCCTGCATCCGTGTGGCGATGGAAGTTGAAAGTGTGGGAGTGGATGTGTGTGCTCTTGGAGCATTCTTTGCAGAGTCGGAAGAACAGAAGAGCAAGGACAGAACCTAAGAAATGCGAGCATGAAAAGAAAGGCGATGGGAAGGGGGGAAGGAAGTTCCTGAGAAAGGAGGAAGGAGAGGTGAAAGCAAGCACAGCCTTCATTTTTTCTTTTATCTTGTATGTGTGTATGTGCATGCGTGCGTGTGTGTGTGTATGTGTGTGTGTACGTATGTCTGCTCTCATGTGTATATGTGCATGTGGAGGTAGATACTAGGTCTCCATCACTCTCCACCTTATTCATTGGGGCAGAGTCTCTCAGTGGAACCCAGAGTTCAATAGCCACCTTGCTTCTGGGGTTCACTGGCTCTGCCTTCCCAGTGTTGGCACCTCAGGTGAGAGTAGCCATGCCCATTTGGCATTTATGTGGGTTCTGGGCATCTGAAACCTGGTCCTCACACTTTGGTAGCAAGTGTTTTAACAACTGAGCCAGCTCCCGAGGCCCTATATTCCACATTTGAAAATCACTGACTATATACTTCTGGAATGGTCTGTCCTGTCCCTTTAAGAGACAAGTCACGCCCACTCCCTTCAGCTTCCAGCCTCTGAGTCCCTTCTTTTTTGGCTCTCTCCCAAAGAGGTAGCTGCTGCTGTGGCTCCCCCCACCCCACCTCTCTGCTCTTTCCCCTTCTCCCCTTCCCCTCTTTCCTCTCCATAACCCACTAAATAAATATCCAACCTCACTCTACATGGCGTCCCTATCTGTTTAGATCTCTCACCCGCCACTTGGGGGCTCCCTGCCTGGAACTGGCTGCCTACATGGTCCGCTGTGGTCTTGTGCCCACTGCCCACTGCTGCCACTCGGGGAACAGCGCCGTTTTAACATTACACCTTCACTATCCTAGAATCTTGACATATTGGGCTGGCAAGATGGCTTAGCAGGTAAAAGTACTTGATGGCCCGAGCTCAATCCCTGGAACTCACATGATGGGAAGAGAGAACTAATTTCCTTAACTTATCCTCTGACCTCCACATGCACCCTACAGCATTTAAATGTAACACAACCCGGACATGTTCGCATGCTGGAGTTTAGATCATTTACGAACATAAGGCGTTTGCTCACTTATCCATTCTCCATCTATTCATTTTTTGTCCAGTAGCTATTTCTGGAGTGCCTGTGGTGTGCCAGACACATTCTAGATTCTGGAGGAGACATAGTCAGTGGGAGTTCAAACAGTCTCCTGCTGCTGACATTACTGAGGTGGGCTTCTAGGTAGAAAGCCCGGGTCCCAAAGGCCCGGCAAGGGAAGGGGGAAGCCTGGCATACAGCAGGCTCAGCACATGTTGGCTAGCCTTCTGGTTTCTGGGTCACTGCCTCGAAACGGTCCATCCATCCCCCGGCGATTTATGGAAACTGCTATTTGCTGCCTTGGTGGGTTTTTTTTTTCCTTTTTTCTGAAAAGTTTGTGTTAGATAGAAACCAAAAATTGCTGGAGCCCTATATTCAGAAAGGAGAAAGGAGGTATTTATTATTCCTTTCGTATCAGACAAGGCACAGCACCTGGAAGGGAGTAATCAAAGCTGACAGCTCAGAGGAGCCGACAGGAAGTGGTTGGGAGGAATCTCCTTTGGTCACGAATGCTAAGAGAATTTGTGCCGAACCAGGGAGTTAACTGTGAGAGATTTTGCCTCAAAAACATGTCTAATTTCATTTTTTAAAGGCTTCTAGTAGAGGTGAAACGGGCATGTATCTGCGGATTAGACCACCCAGGAGGGCTTCATAACAGACATGGAAAGAAATGAGTTATGACAGCCACTTCCTGAAGCTGGTGATCCGAGCTCTCACTGGAGATCCGGTGGCCATCAGAGTTGAGGCTACAGAAGTTCAGAAAGCCTTGATGGGAGGGCGAATCTTAAGGCCTGGGTTCTGAAGCTATTGTTAAAATCTGTGGTGGGGCTGAGACCTCCAAGCAAGAACAAGAGCAAGTTCAGCAGCTGGAGGACTGTCGGGAAGGCAAAGGCTCCGTGTTCCACACTAATGGGGTCTGACTTTCTCCCCATGACTGGAGCTGGAGGCCAATCTGTCATGGCCGGGTCTGCCTCTGTGTGTCCACAGGCTGAGCACTTGGCCTTTCAGAGCTTCTGCCTAACCAGAGGGTCAGACCCAGGATGTAGTCTGAGGACTCCCAAAGTGACCTGCTCTTGTTTTAGCCTGTCCAGTGCCATTCCAGTTTGCCTGGTAACTTTGCCTTCACTCCCTCAGCGCCATCCTAAACCTGTTTGGCAGGTTCTCATTTGTTCCCGCCCAGATGGGGCACATGATTCAACTCTGACCAATCAGACCCAGTCTAGGGAAGGGATTGGGACCTGGAATAAAGGGTCCCCAGGTGGAAAGACATGGGAGCCATTCATGTCACACCTTGGATCTCTCTCTGATGTATCTTGCACATTTTTTAGAAATTTATTTGTGTATTATGTTCACTGGTATTTGCCTGCACGCGTGTCTGTATGAGGATGTCAGAAACCCTGGAGCTGGAGTTATAGACAGGTGTGAGCTGCCACATGGATGCTGGGAATTAAACCCAGCTCCTCTGAAAGAGCAGCCAGTGTGTGTGTGTGTGTGTGTGTGTGTGTGTGTGTGTGACAGAGAGAGAAAGAGGGTCTCAGGTGGCTCTGCCTGGCCTTGACCTTGAGTTTACCACCCTCTTGCCTCCAGTGCCCTGACGCTGGAATCACAGGTCGGTTTAGGTGATGCTGGGGATCAAACTCAGGACTTCACATGTGCGAGACAGCAAGCACTTTCACAATGGAGGCACACCCCCAGTTTGTGTCTCCTTGCTGGAATCCAGCTCTCACCCTCTCTTTCCATTCTGTGGACCTACTACTGTCAATCCTGTGCACCGCTGTCTTCTTCCCTGAGTCCCCTCTTTGCCTACATTAGCAAGTAGCAGCTATTGTGTGCAGCCAGTGGGGTCTAATGTTATGTGCCTCTTTGACCTTTTAAACTTGAGGAGAGTAAATCCTGCTGTCTTAGTTGCGTTTCTATTTATTTAT
>NC_022016.1:60462175-60462975 GCF_000317375.1 Microtus ochrogaster | reverse complement strand
TGTGTGTGTACAGGCATACATATGTGCCAGAATACATGTGTTGCGAAGTTAGAGGACAACTTGTGAAAGTCAGTTCTCTTCTTCCACTGTGTAGGACCTGGGAATTGAACTCACGCCATCAGGTGTTCTGAGAGCTCATTCTCTGGATCCCTGGGCATGAGGCAGAGTGAGCTAACTGGGAATGGTGTGGAAACCTTGAAGCCCGGCCCCCAGTGACACATTTCTTCCAAGAAGGCCCCACCTCCTAGTCCTTCCCAAACAGTTCTACCAAGTAGGGGCCAGGCACTAAAATATATGAACTTTAAACCACCACCCCTATTTTATACCCCTGCAGCGGACAGTCAATGAAGCGAGAGATAAGAAGCTTCTAGCAGGTGAAACAAGTGCCTAACTAGGGTGGGTCCCCTCCCCTTCTTCATCTCTATGACCTTCCCACTGAACATGTCATTGGTGACGGGCCTTTCTTCACTAGAACCCTAGACATACCACTTTTGCAGGAAAAACATTAAGCAAGAGCTGTAGTAAAAAATAAATATTTCACTTCACTGTCAGGCAATAATTTAAAGATCACCTGTTGTATGACAGGCCCTTTCAGGCACTGGGCATGCAGGACTGAGTCAGGCCACAGCCCTGCTCTCAGGGACTTTGCCTTGGCGTGAGAGAAACAGACAATAAACAGACTAGATGGGACGGGCCCTGGGATGTGGTCCGCTGGGGTGACTGCATTGAAGAAAGAAAAGATGGCATGCCAGTGGGAGCTGCTTTCCAAGTTTCAGGAATGCAAGAACAAAGACATAGAG
>NC_022016.1:60452544-60461267 GCF_000317375.1 Microtus ochrogaster | reverse complement strand
CACGCACAGATACACACATACATACACACAGACACACATACACAGACATACACACATACTTACACACAGACACACACATGCACAGACACATACACACACAGACACAAACACACACAGACACACACACACGCACAGACACACACATACATACACATACAGACACACACACATGCACAGACACACACACAGACGCACACATACAAACACACACAGATATAAACACACACACATACACACAGACACACACACAGACTCATACACACAGACACACACACATACACAGACACATACACACGCAAAGACACACACACAGACACGCACACACATCTTCTTGCTGGATTAAACCCACTGATCCAGCAAGACAGCTTGAGATTCTGACTTTTCTCTCCCAGTGTATTTATGATTCACTTAAGGCCTTTTCACTTGTTTGTGTTTGTTTCCTACCTGTCTCAAGCCAAAGATGCTTTGTCTCTACTGTGCATTGATAAGCTTGGGCTGGCCCCGACTTCTTGCTGGGTCTGGTCACATGTGGCAGGTGCAGATATCCCCTTGGGGGAATATCTGATCTAATCTGGCAGAAGACACAAAGTCCTGGGGGAGCTTGGTGGCGGTGGGTGTCGCTGGGAAAGCAGAGGTGACAGGGAGAGGGGCTCTGGAGGGCATGCACAGCCAGGCTAAGGGAAGGATTGTGTGCAGGGAACACAGGGTGCATGCTGTGGCATGTCTGCTGTGCACAGCTGGGGATGTGGGTCTACCTGGTTAGAAGAAGCGGGTGCTAGAAGCCATGGGCACCTACGGGTTTCAGTAGAATCCAGGGAACACTGTTTTCAGTATAAGCACAACTTGTGTAATCTCTCAAGTGAAGTCTCTAGTCACACAATTCAGTGGTCCCTTAGGGGCATTTGTTCCTAGAGTCTCTGAGGACACCAAAATCTGCTAGTGCGCAACTCCCTTATATAGAATGATGATTTGCATCTAACTTTTGAATATCCTGTATTTTTAAGGCTTTTCCTTTTTTAAAGTTTTTACATTTGTGTGTATGTGTGTGTATGTGTGTGTGTACAGGCATACATACATATGTGCCAGAATACGTGTGTTGTGAAGTTAGAGAACAACTTGTGAAAGTCAGTTCTCTTCTTCCACTGTGTAGGACCTGGGAATTGAACTCACGCCATCAGGTGTTCATGACAAGCATCTTTTAGCCCCTGAGTCATCTTGAAAGCCCTCATCTTTTTTTTTTAAAGAATTATTTAATTTTTTTATTTCCATCATTCCCCCACCCCTTTCTTTTCTTTCTTTACTTGTTTTTAAAGACAGGGTCTCAAGTAGCCCAGGCTAACTTCAGACTTGCTATGTAGCCACATAGGGCCTTGAACCCGTGACCTCCTGCATCCATCTCTCCAGTGCTGGGATTACAGGTATGTGTGTGTCACCACATAGTTTTTGTGCAGTGCTGAGAATTGAACCCAGGGCTTTGTGCATGCCGGGCAAGCATTCTCCCAACAGAGTTGCATCCCCTGCCTTCACATTGTCTCTTTGAATACTTGAAACCATGTCTAGATTGCTTGTGATACTTAGCACAATATAGATGCAATGTAAATATTAGGTAAATGGTTAAGAGAATAACAACCTCCCCCTCCCCAAAATCTGTACAAGTTGGACATAGATGCATTACTTTTTCCAGAGTCCATTTAGTCTGTGGTTGCTTAAATCTGTGGCTGCAGAGCGGTAGACACTCTAGAGGGTGTCTGTGCTGCAGTGGTGAGGACACCACTGGGGATTGCAGGAGTCAGCACCTCCTCCCTTGGAGGGCACCCCTGGAGCATGAGCCTCACTGCACCCTACCGGGACAGCTTGTCACCTTCTGAGCGGGCTTGTGAGCACTCCCTGGGAACACTCCGTTCTCACTCATGACACCCCATGCACACGTTCCCCAGTCCTCCCGCCTCTCCTTTGGCTCCAGGCCTGTCCCTGTAAGATCCTTGAAATTCTGGGAGCCCGGGATGACTTATGTTCTGAATTTAGCACCTTGGCCCAGCAGCATTCTGTCTTGCAAAACCAGCACTCTGCCAGCTTCCCATGAAGGGGCCGTTTAATATGCAGCTGAGAAACAGCCCTACAAAGCAGAGGAGATAAGGTGGGAATGTTGAATATTCATTTTTGTGGTTAGGGGGTGTTTTTCCTATGATTCTGTTATTCAAATTAGCTTGAATTGTAACTTCCATTTCAACAACAAATGCTTAAAGAAACACAACAGAATAATCCCCACTTCGTTCTGAGATTTCTAGAGTGGCCAGAGCTCTAGAATGTTCCACCTTGGAGGAAGTGAACCTGGCTGTCTGTCAGTTTCTTCTATCCTCACAGGCCTAACCCAGTGGCTAAGAGAAGGATAGAAAAGAGGTCACCAGTGTCGCGGAGACCCTGAATTCTGGCTCTTAGATCAGCTTTCACCTTTCCTCATTTGAACTGTATGTGACCTTGACAGGACAGCAAGCCAGCCTGAACCCCCAACTTGGCTCAGGAAGTGACAGGACAGGGAATTTAGCTGAAGAAGTCTCTCATCCTGTGTCCTGGATGGAACCCGCCAAGTCTGTTCATTCACTAGCTGTGAAGGGAATTAGAGACTGATCAGAAGGCACATAGCAGCCAATATCTATATAATAAGGAAATATTTCCCAAGCCTTTTGGTTTCCCATCTCTTTTTAGTTCAAGCCATGAAAGACTCTCTTGTTGTTGTTGTTGTTTTTTTTAATTGTTTTTGATTTTGATTTTTTTTTCTTTTTTCTTTTTGGAGACAGGGTTTCTCTGTGTAGCCCTGGCTGTCCTGGAACTCACTCTGTAGACCAGGCTGGCCTCGAACTCATAAAGATCTGCCTGCCTCTGACTCCTGAGTACTGGGATTAAAGGTGTGCCCAGGCTGGAAAGACTCTAATAACTTCCTGTTCCCCTCCAATCTCCATGTGGCAGCCAGCATACTATTTTTTGGAATATAAATAGAGCCTGGTATATTGACATACCCACGTGATCTAATCTCCCAACACTAAGACAGGGCGATCTTTAGTTTGAGACCAGTTTAGGCTTTATCTCAAGGCCGTATCTCAAGGTGGGGATAGGTAAGAAACTAGCTCATGCCCCCTGTCCTTCAATCTCGTGTGCGCCTTCCAATGGCTTTCACTGCCCTGGAGCCCCTTTGTGTCACCGTGATCCCCATTTTCCGTCCTTCGCCTGCCAAGCTCGTTCCTGCCCGGGCTCCTTTGCATTGGCTGTGCTCACTCCCGGATGAATTCCCATTTGGCTCCACCTCAGCTCTCAGCATTAGTCTCTCCTTCTCAGAGAGGTCTTTCCATGGCACTTATCTAGGCTGGCTCTCTGGATGAGCCACTTGTCACACTGGAGTCGGGTCCTTCCTATGCTAATGCAAACCTGGTGTTTGTTATTCCCTCGTCGGCCCTCCTGTCCTGCAAACTCACATTACGGTTGAGATCTCTGGCTTTGACATCATTTTGTGAGAACCCAGTAAGAGAGCCTCATGTAGCCAAGGCTAACCGAAAACTTGAGATGCAGTCCGGATAACCTTGAGCATCTCATCCTCCTGCCTCTCTGATCCTCCTGCCTCTGTGGCTCCAGTGCTGGGATTAGAGTTCGTACACGGCCACACCCAGTTTATACCACTGTTGATGACTGAGTTCAGGGTTTCCTGCTCGCTAAACAAGCACTCTACCAACTGAGCTGCGTCTCCAGCCCCAGCATAGTTACTTTTGTAAGGTTTATTTTATTTTCATATATGTACGTGGGCTGTTGGAATGTACGGGAGCCCTCAGAGGCCAGAGGAGGGCGTGGTACCCCCTGGAACTGGAGTTCCAGGCAGTTATGAGTCATGAGACATGGGTGCTGGGAACTAAACCCTGTTCTCTGTGAGAGCAGCAAGCACACACTTGGTGAAAATTTAATGAGACTGATCGTGGGCCAGGCCCCTCGGGGACTTTTCCTAACCAAGTCTTTACCATCACCCTGTGGGAATGGTTAGTAGCTCCGTGACAGGAGACAGAACTCCACACCGACCTGGAGTCACCTGAATCCACACTCAGGTTTTCTGCTGACCCCGTTGGTGTCTTGAGGCTTCACTACCTGATATTGGGACTTCCTGACCCTGGGATACTGCTTGAAGCCCCAGAGTTGTGAGCTGCCCCTTCCCTTCCAAGTAAACGGTATGCCTTCCTAAAATGGCCCCTGTAAAAGAGCTGGAGGGAGGGTGGATTCTGGAGCTAGATTGTGAGAGTTCATCAACCGCCTGCTGTCTGTGTGTCCTTGAATAGGTGACTGGCTTTCTCTGAGTCTTAGTCATTTCATCTGTAAGGTGGACACATGTGGTCTTGTTAAGAGATTATCATGCAAACCTCAGTCAGGTCTTTATAACATGTCAGGCACTTACACGGTAGTAAAGGGTTAACTGCCATGGGGCATTTAGGGACCTCATTCTTCTCCCGCATCCCTTCCCGTTTCTCCCTCACCCTTTTTTTCTCTGAGGTTCAGGAAGGAGGTCTTGCTGAGACGTACAGGTGGGAGCCCCAAATTCAAGGGCAGGTCCACATACACACAGAGTCCTCCCTGGAGCTCTGGGCTCTGACTTCACCGCTGGCGGTGCTCGCCCTCCCGCCGCACCTGCCGGGCTTCTGCTGATCTGTCTTTTGCTCCATTAGGCAGGGCCGCGGCCCCAGAGCCCTGCAAACCGCCCCGCGCCCTAGGAGTGCTCCAGCCGCCCGCGCCCGGCCGCCCCCACCCTGGGAGGTGACGGCAAAGTGAATTAGCGCGCAGCCGAGGGCGCGGGGGGCGCCGAGGTGCCCGGCAGCTCCGCGGGCGCAGCACTTCCCGGCCTGATATTTGCACAAAGTGCTCTCAGGGCTCTTTACATTTGCTCTTGCCAGCGGAGTTAACGTTTCCGCCAAGCGCGACTTCTCCAAAGGGCGCCCGCGCCTGTGTTTGAGCAGCGGCCGCCCAGACTCGCCTGCCTGCCGCCCGGGTCCCCGCACCCCCTCCGTCTTGCTCACCCCACTAGGTTCTTTGCATCAGCGTACATCCCCTACACCACTCTGGTCCCATTAGGTCTTTCCAGTTTCTGTCCATTTCCACCTCTCTCTCTAGGTCTCTCTCCCTGTGGGTCCTGTCCTCTCCCTGCAGCTGTCTGTATTTTCCTACTGATTTCCCCACATCCTCGTTCACCAGTCTCAGCGGCCCCTCACATTCCTGCTCTTGCTGCCTCCTCGGTGGCTAGGCCTGGTCCTTCAAGTCACCCAAAGGATCACTGGAGACCCAGGAAAATGGAGAAAGGTTTTCAGGTCTTATCTGGATCCAGCTACCATTATGTATATGTATGTATGTATGTATGTATGTATGTATGTATGTATGTATGTATATGTATGTATATATATATGTGTGTGTGTGATCCACTGAGGTTCCCTTCTCCCAGTTAGCGCCCTGCACCTCTGTGACAAAGCTGGCTGAGCCCCCTCTCTTGCCTACCTCTCCAAGCTGAAGTGTTCCCTTGGGGCCCCTGGGATTTCTGGGACTCTTGGGCTGGAGACCGGTGGAGAGTTACCGCGGAACACACTCCAGAACCCTGAAACTGCCCTCCACTGGGTCACATGTTGCTGTGATTGGCAGAGCACAAAGTGTCCGTGCTGAAGACGAAATCCCTGGGGATCCTCTTGACTGCTCTGGTTGTAGCATTACAAACCTGAGCCAGGGCGGCCATTACAAGCCTCGGTGCCATGCTTGGCAGGGTTCTGGGGATCAAACTAATGCCTCGTGGTTGCAAATCCCCTAACTGCCTTACCAGCTGAGCTACCGCCCTAGGCCTCAGCGGCAGCCTAGCACTATAGTGGGGTTTTGAAATACTTTATGCACGCCTTTGCTTTAGCACAATAAATTCCAGTGTTATTTTTTTTTTGTCGCTAAGAAAAGTTGTTTTTTCTGTAAGCATAATTTCAATCATGGGTTAAATATTTGTTTTAAATGACTGTAAGTACTCTATCACTTTTAGAGCAGGCTTCCTCAGAGAGAGCGGCTACCAAGAATTTGAAAAGAGCCTCCTTAATGTTTTGATTGTTTCTGTGGAGTCATTTGATCAATTAGGTAATCATTTCCAGTATAAAACCTGATATTAAAAAATATTCTTCCAGAGGCAATTGAAGTTTCTCATTAAAACATTGGAAAGGGTTTTTATTTTGATGTTCTATGCAAACTCAATATTTAATATATTCCCTAGTACTTTGTATTTTGTTTTTCTTATCATAATTATATTTTATAAAGAAAGTGTAATTAATTTTTAGATGCCTCTCAAAAGAGCTGCACGAGGTCTGTGGGAGAAAGAACAGATCGGGCGATGAATCGGCTTCTAGGTGAGATTGTAGCAGCAAAGACGATGTTTTCTGAGGGGCTGTGTGTGCTTGGAGATCAGAGAGGGTTTTTTGTTTTTGTTTTTCAGAAATTAGAGCCATGAGTGGCCTTGGCTAGCCCAGACCTGATTCCGCTCCAAAAGAGACGGACTCTGTCTCTGGGTCACGGTGTTGGCTGCATCTCAGACAGGCATGGCACCCATCAACCTTGCTTGAGGCCAGCTGACGGAGTCCAGAATGCAGAGGCGGGCGGAACACGTGACAATAACATCCCCGAGCCAAGCACAGCGTAGATTTTTGCTCCCTCGTGCAGGACTTGCCCCTGAACGGAATGTCTGGAGTAGCCCGTGAGCGTGCCTCTTTTGCCGCTTTCCTGAAGACTCAATCACCCTGGTGCAGTCAGCAATGTGGGCACTTTGACCTGGCGGGTGCCTGCTGACCGGAAGGGGATCTGGCAGTAGAAGGCAGGCTCTACCCTTCGCTGCCTGTGTGACCGTGGCCCATGTCTCATCAGTTAGTTTCTTTGGCCCCACTTTCTACGTTGGCTGCAGGATTGTAAGGACCAAATAGGAATATGTATGTCAAAAAATGTTGTCAATTGTAAAGTGTGGTGATCATTGCTGTCTGTAGAGGCAGGGCCACTATGGCTCCTACTAAGTCACCGGTGATCCTGAGTCCTCGGCTAACCTTTCGGGAACTGTTCTGTAGTTAGAACCCCCTGGAGGCCGGGTGCCAATGGCTGGGTGGTGAGCCAGACTCTGGCTAACCGTGGGTGACTTCTGCAGTCCCAGCTCCAAAGCAACATGCCTGCTAGCACGCAGAGCCGCACACTTTTCATTCACTGAACAAACATTTGCTTATTTATTTTTAAATAGTGTCTCTTTCTTACCAGTCCTAAAATAGTACATGCTCATTCTGGAACATTTAGGAATATAAATATGCCGAGAGAAAAATGTCAGAGTCACCCCCAAATCCTGCTGCGATGAATGAGCGTCAGACACAAACACAGCTCCCCGTTCTTCTCTGTGTATGTTTCAGGAAAATGTCGCGTCATACAGTACTTGCATTTCGGGATCTGCTTTTGAAAAATGGTAACAGTAATCTATGACCATTTACTAGGTCATAAACTCTTCTATATCTACAGTATCATAAAAAAAAATCACTGCCTAGCTATCCATGCTAAACATTCTGTGTTGTCTACTATATACAGAGCCCTGGGCGAACCCCTCTCTGTCCCCCGGGAACTCCTTATCCTAGAGAAGAGGTCAGATCACACCAGGACCGTCTGACCCACCGAGACACAAGGCAGATGTTTTACCTTGCACTGGGTGGAGGCCGGGGACCAGGAAGGAGGGGTTAGTTCCAAAAGAGAGAGCAGGAAATGAACATTGGCCCAGAGGCTGACCAGGAGTTGCAGGCTGGACTGAACCATGTGAAATGGAGGTGAAATTTCTGAGAAGAGCGTATAGCAGAGGGTGCGAACCCATCTTCAGAGGAATGATGGTACGGCACTGTGTTCTCTGCGTGGAAGCTGGCACAGGGTGTATGATTTTGCATTAGAATTGACGACTTAAAACCTACTAACCCACTGGGAAGATGAGACTTCCTGTAGAGGAGGATTATAGTGGTGACCTTGGGAAAGTCACATACGCTCAAAGTGTGTTAAAATAGGGTTTAATTTTCTTCCACGTTCATGTAATCTAGATGGATCATTGAGGCCCACTGTAGGCAGTGTGATGATTTGAATAAGAATGTTCCCATAGGCTAGCATGTTTGACTTCTTGGGCCCTAGTTAGCGGAACTGTTTGAGAAGGATTAGGGAGTCTGGTCTTGTTGGAGGAGGTGCATAACTGGCTTGGAGCTTCAAAAGCCTCCTAACTTCCTAGGTGTGATCTTTCTGCCTCCCACTTGGTGGATCAAGATGTGAGCTCTCAGCTGCTGCTCAGACACCTGCCTCCTTACCTCCGCTCTGGCGTTCCAACCCTCTGGAATCCTGAGCGCCAAACGAACTCTTCCTTCCATAAGTGGCCTTGGTCATGGTGTTCCATCATAGCGACAGAGGGGTAACTAAGACAGGCAGTGACTTGTCTGCTGCGGGGATGCCAGGAACTGGTAGACTGCTACCACGGCAGCTTGCGGTAGTCCCTTTGTTCGTGAAAGTCTGCCCAACATTTTGCACAGGCCTGAACACCCAGAGCAGGCTCACTAAGCCAAAGAAATCAGCGCCATTCTGATACCCAGCCTCGCCTGTCGTTAGGACTCGAGGAAGACCTTGAGAGAGAACAAATGTGCCATGTTTTCTAGCACATTTAAAGAACAAGCAAGGCA
>NC_022016.1:60440917-60452349 GCF_000317375.1 Microtus ochrogaster | reverse complement strand
GGCATGGGTATCAGTTCCTCTTCATCCCTCCCCTTCCTGGCAGAGGGCCCATCTGAGTTAAAGACTTCTGTGTAGGAGAAACAGATCCACTCAAACAGAAGGGAGATTATTGTAAAGATACAAAAAAAAAAATTATCTTAGGAAGTCAAGGATAGGAACCATAGGATTGTCTGGTCTCATAGGAACTGAAGCTGCGCCTGAGGTTAAGCAATTTTTTTTTTCTTCCTGGTCCCCAACCTCCCAGGTTAAGGACCACCTAAGCATGCATCCATACACATGCAATTATACAACCATGTAGCTCATCATCCATCCATCCATCCATCCATCCATCCATCCATCCATCCATCCAATCCTCCATCCAATGAAACTTTGTGAATTGCCCTCTTGTGAGCCTCTCTACCATAGGCTAGTAGTGTGTACTTTAGCAGAGACAGAAATGAACAGGCAAATTCTGCACACACATATGGAATTCACAACATTTGAAAGAAAACAGCCATCATATTTGTACATCTCATCCTCTGGACAGCATTTCTATGTGCCAGGTTAGGGCTGGCACTGGGAATGCAGAAATGAATAAGGCTCCTGCTTCCCTCCCCAAGAGTTCACAGTCCAGCGACGTGGACCCATGGATACAATCATCAAACCATCTGATTGATGCTAAAAAGAGAAATTGGTTGGCTGATTAATTGATATTCTGCTTTGTCCCATATGAGATAGAGAAGATTTAAAGATCCGTAGATTAAGATTCTGAGCTGTGGAGCAACATGGAACGGCTTTGCGATTGTATTGCTTGGGTCACGGGGGCCAGAGCACACCCTTATGGATGGGAGTGGGGTTTTCACAACAGGAAATGAAATGTCCATTGTTAGCCTTCTAAGAAAGATGTCATCCCTGCGGCAGGAAATGAGGGCTTGGGAAAGCGGGCCTTGGTAGGAGCTGGAGAAAAGGCTTTCTGCCCGAGGTGTGCTGGGACTGTCGGTTCTGGGTCCTGTAGTGTGGTGGTCCATTGAACATTTCTTGAGGCAGTGGGATGCATTGGAAGGGGAGCGTTCCCAGATCATGTTGGACCCATGCAGGGAGAGGGAATCCAGAGCCCATCCTGAAAGGGAGACTGGGGCAGATCTGCGCCTGGGTGTCTCTTCCTTCACTAAACACCAAGCAGACAACTGGAAGAGCACATTGGCGCCCCATAGAGGTAGAAGGGGAGACGCCAGCCACTAAACTGAGGCTGCAGAATAAAAGAGAACAGGTAACCACCTGCTTATCACCGA
The DNA here is from genome assembly GCF_000317375.1 of Microtus ochrogaster. Classification (NCBI taxonomy): domain Eukaryota; kingdom Metazoa; phylum Chordata; class Mammalia; order Rodentia; family Cricetidae; genus Microtus; species Microtus ochrogaster. The sequence continues at coordinate 60,451,078 of NC_022016.1, read as the reverse complement.
CTCACCTGCCCTTCAGTGGAGCATCTTTAAAAGTCATAGACTGGCCTCTGCTGGTTGGGGGAGGGGCAGAGACGACACAGTCCTCACGCTTGCATCCCGTGAAGATAGTTGAATTATGGAAGAAACCATCTATTCAAAAATGTGTGTGTGTGTGTGTGTGTGTGTGTGTGTGTGTGTTTCGTTTTTTGAGACAGGGCTCCATCTAGCCCAGGCTGGCTTCTGTCTCACTGTGCAGCCAAGGATAATTCCTGATCCACCCGCCTTCCCCTCCCAAGTATTAGAATTATAGGTAAGTGCTGCTATACCTAAGTTGCGTGTTTGCTGGGAATCAGAGCCAACACTGACTTGCTTCGTGCATGCTAGGCGGGCATTTTATCACCTGAGCCACATTCCTAACCCTGACGCCAAACCCGGGAAAGGAAATCGGCAAGAAGAAACATCAGATGCTTAATGAGAAGCCGCTGTTGACATCAGGTTGACTCCGTTAATGGCTAAATTCATATAAATTGCTTGACATCTGAAATCAGTACACAGATTTGATTTTTCTCTTTTCTCAAGAACCCTGAAGAATGCACAGGATAGCAGGAAAATCATCACAAAACATAAATATCAGCCACTCATAACTAAAGCATTTCAAAAGCCAAATTACAAAAACCTTTTCAAAATATTTAATAGCAAGAAATTACCGCTGTGTATGAGTGTGCTCTAAGACACATGTTTGGGCAGGGCTGCTTCAAAAACCAGAGAAATAGTATGGATCTTTCAAAGGTTCTGATTTCAGGCAAGGCTGCTGTGTGGGAAGTTCTGAGGGCTTCATCCACACCACGGCCTGTGTGACTCCCACCAAAGTACTGCGACACATAGCCTGGGTGGCTATACGAGGTGACCCTGAGCACAGAGGTGTGTATGTAGGGGTGGGGGTGGGGGTGGGGATTGGACAGGATGTTTAGAGGTCAAGGAAGGCATGGGACAATTTCTAGGGAAGGTTGCTTTGTACAGGGAGCAATGCAATGCTACAGCAGAAAGGGCAGAGCCCACACACACTCCTGGCACTAGCACTTGGTCTTGGCTTGCAGTGAGAGCACATGCTAGCCGGGGAGACCGCCCTCCACACAAAGAGCTGAAGTCAGAGGCTGTAACTGTGACAAAGGCTACAGCAGTCGTCAGAGCAAGGGCAATGGGGGTGGGGGACAGAGGGAGAGGGAGGAGGTAATCCCAAATGAAAGGTCCGGGAGGCCTGCATAATCAGACTTGATGCACACCGAGCTTCAGAGCTGTGCGGGAATTTATTCAGGCGCTGAGCCAGAGGTGGCCAGCATAGGATCCAGGGCACTCTGGAGGTCTCTGGGGGTGTTTAGCCAGCGTGCTCTGCTGGCCTTTTCCCTGCTGAAAGATGTCAGCCATCAGGTGCTGTTAAAGCTATCTGAACCAAACCTCGCTGGACAGGGGAGCAGGGTGTGACTGGAAGCAAAGGTGTTCAAAGGGGTTCAGCCTTTTTTTTTTTCATCCTGACCCCAGCTTGGCAGAGCATGTGGCTTCAGGGAGCTGTCCTGCTGTCTTAGAACTGTCCCCCACCCCCAGGGCTTCCTGGCCACAAATGCCCCCCCCCCATATAAACCAGCTTCCTTGTTTATATTACAGATCTCAGAAACCTCTCCTGGTGGAGAATCAGTGTGTAGGTGTTTAAAGAAACTAGCCCAAGGGGAGCTGGGGTTGTGTCAGACTGGGCAGGGCCCAGAGGTGGCGGGGACCAGCCAGCCCCTCACTGGAGGAGCAAAGGCATTTTTATCCCTTTTCTACTGGTAAGGAAACAAAGACAATGAGGCATTTCAAGGTCAGGACAAGATCACCCTGTGTTAGGGGAGCCAGAATCTCAGCCCTGGCCTGTCTGGTGTAGTGGTGGAGGGGACACTTGAAGGTGTATTATTGTTGGGAGGGCCTGAACTTGCTGGGTGAGAAAGGAAAAATTTTAGGGTTTAGGGGACCATGATAGACGAGCTACATAAGGAACGGTTTGTAAGAAATCTCTCACGATGGGGAGACCGCTCAGTTGATCAAGTGATTGCCTTGCAAGCCCAAGGACCTGAGTCCGAGCGGCAGCGCCCACACAGAAGCTGAACATGAGGGACTGCAGAGATGGCTCAGTGGCTAAGGGCCCTGGCTCCCCTGCAGAGAACCAGGATCCCTGCAGGTCCCTGCACCTACCCCGCAGCTCACAATTGTCTGCAACTCCAGTTCCAGGGCAACCAACGCTCTCTTCTGGCCTCTGTGGGCTCCTGCATGTACCTGGCATACATAAACCACACAGGCAAACGTACATATTCATTAAGAAAGGAAGGAAAGGAGGGAGAAAGAGAGAGAGGAAGGGAGGAAAGAAGGACTTATTGGACAGGAACCTACCCATAATCCACTGGACTGGGAAGGTAGAGACAGGATTCCCAAGGATTGTTGGGTAGCTGATCAGAAATCAGGGGTTCCGGGTTCCATGAAGGACCTGTCTCAGACAATAAAACAGAGAATGTGACTGAGAAAAACACCCAACACCAACCCCTGGCCTCTACACGCATATGCATATATGCCTGCAAGCCAGTTTTCCACTGCGTGCTTAGCTTAGTCTTAGCTCATTCACAACATGAGCTAGGCCTGTCTGATCCCTAGTAAGGTTAGCGCTAAAGCAGGAGGCGAATGAGTGATGTGTCCAAAGTCACTCGCTTAACCAACTTACAGGCAAAGGATCACTAGTGCCCAGAAGCCTGAGACGAGGTGACGGCTGCTACCATTTCCCAGAGGCAGATACCTTCCAGCAGGTGAAGGGCCCTGTCTGGAGTCCCCTCTGCCTTCCGTCCTGGAAGTTAGTTCCCAGGAACTCCCACTTCATTGATAAAAGCCCTGTGCTTCCCACAATTCCACACTCCCAGATCAATCGCTCCTCGTCTTGCCACAGAGGCCCCTGTCGCCACTAGATTACTTTTAAGGCTTTCAATAATTCTGTGCAGAGACAGAGCAGCATAAAGCACAGCTAAAAATATCATTTTTCTGTAGCTGTCATAACAACATTTGGGCTAATTGATTCTCAATAGAATAATGACATCCAGTATGTAGTGAGAAATATTCATGAAGAGATCTGTGAAATCCTCGAGGTGCTGGGCCGCGCAGCCCAGGACAGCGGGAGAAGGCGGCTGCCTCGACGGGCGCGTGCGCGGCACTGCCGCTCTGCACGTGGTGGGAGAGGCCTGACTGCCAGCCAGCCTGCAGGACTGTCTTTGGACATCAAAGCGTTTTAGTCACCGAGGACCGGGCTCCCAACCCCCGAGGCTGCTTTAATCAGAGCAAGGTGATGAAAAGATTAGAGGGTATGATTTATGGAGCGAGATTAGCATCTGAGGAGTCGAGGGGGAGAAAAGAGAAGTCTCTCCAAGAAGTTGAGATAACAAAGGCTGCGGGAGGAGCAAGAGAGGTGGGGGGGAAGGAGAGGAGGCGGCTGCAAGACTGGGCTTGAGTCTTGAGTGGACTAGGGGAAGCAGGAGGCGGTGAAGGGTGGGCAGAAGGGAAGGGAAAGGCTGCCAGCTCCACCCCCATCTGCAGAGACACCTTGACTTCCTTGCACTTTGGGACAGCAGAGGGTTCCAGAGCGTTCTTGGAAAAACTGCCTCAGGAAGCTTCCTGGTGGGTTCAGCAAGAAGGAAGACCATTCCAGGGATCCTTGAGGGCAGTGTGCGGATTGAGGGGTGCTCTGACCTGGTCTTCAGGCTGGCATCTCTAATGCTCAGGGTACTAGTGCTCTATGACCCATGGCCGACCTGGCTTGCACGATAAGCACGCTGTGTGCAGCTTGAAGGTTTGCATATGTCTGTGGGGTGGTGTGCCCACATGACATTCCCATGTTTCAAGCCGGAGATCCACGTGGGGCGCATTTTATCCTCACTGCAGCCCAGGGAGGCAGGGACTCTTGTTATTGCATTTTTGCAGAAAAAAGCAAAGCCAAGATGCAAAGAGCTTATGAATTCTACCAAGTCACATTGCTTCTAAGTAGCTGAGCTGAAACTGGGACTTAGGTTTGTTCCACCAGTAAAACCCACAGAGGAAAGAGGAGCAGGGGTGTGTGAAGAGGTGGGACCCATGAGGTTTGTGTCTACTGGGTGCACCATGAGGTATGTCCCTGTGTGCACCCTTCGGGAAGCTAAGTATGCATCGTGGGTGGCGTGTCAGATGGGTGTGTCTGCAAGACATTGCAGCAATCTTATTGATCTAGTACTGCACCCCACAAGAGACACCCCACACTGAGAGCCTTTATTTTCCCCCCAAGGTTTATGGGCCTCTATGTTTAAGTGTGAGCCCCCAGTTACAGTCACGTTCTGCACATTCTCTTGTTCTCCCACCTGTTTGACTCCTGCCCTTGCTTAGCCTGGTCTGTTACTTCTGGGAGATGCTGGTGTGACTGCCGTGAGGTGTGAGGTCAGTCTGGTCTAGTCTCCAGATTCCTGCGCCTACAAGTGGTCAAGGCTGGTGCATCACTCTGTCTGTATTGATGAGTCATGCCAAGACTTTAAGACTGGTCCCGAGGAAGGTGCCCATGGTGTGCAAACCTTTGGGTGTCATGGAACACTTCTCTAGAAGGACAGAACTCTGTCTACCGTTCGCCACTCGGTGCCAGGAACATAACAGCTGTTCCACGAAGAGGCATCATATGTTTTCTGAACAGGCCACCCACACTGCATAATGTGGTACCTGAAATCGCTCCTTCACCTTCCTTCTGCCTGCTGCTCACTCTCTTGACAAGGCCTAGAGGTCAGGAAGCCCTGGGGGACCAATATCCAAGACAAATCCTGTGTTTACCTCCCATCCCTGCAGACAGAGCTTCATGAGCCTCAGTCCTTCCTAGACATCCCTGTCCGTCCGTGGACAGAACTAATCATGGACAATAGTTTATGGAGCCTAAGTATTGACCCCTTGTTATGGGACGGACACACTGCTAAGGTGATCATGGTGCGCTCCTCATCCACGTTCTGCGGGTGAGGAATCTGCAGCGGAGACAGACAACATCCTTCCCAGGGCCACACAGCAGGCAGAGAGGTGCAGATCCAGAGGCGGAGGCGGACCTGGATGATGTCACTGCCATACTCACCATCTCCTCCACGCTGGTCTGAATTCCAGGCAGATGGGGTCTGAGCTGAGGCTCCTGGTGTGCACTGGCCGTTAGCCTCACCTTCGCAGGTGGAAGAGTTGTCATCTCAACTCCAGAGGCGGACACAAGCTGAGAGCGGTCAAGCCCCTCGCAAAGGGCCAGACAGGTATTGAGAAAACTGAAGTAGAGTTTGAATCCAGATCTTCCAGTATAGCTCTTAACCACAGGGAATAGGCAGGGAGGGAGGGATAAAGGGAGGGAGGGAGAGAGGGAGGAAGAGAGGGAGGGAAAGACACTGCTAATGGTATACGTTCCAGAGTTGAGTGCCAGGGTCCTGGAGGAAATCAGAAATCCCAGTACCCTGGAGGCCCCAAGAGAAGACCGCTGGCACATGGATAGGCACGCTTGGGGTTAGCCCTTCACCAGGAGCCGTACTGAACAGTGTCCATATTGTATATTCCCTAGGGACAAGAGTCAGCCGGACACTATCCACTGATCTCTCATTGATCTGGGAGGGCTGAGGCTCTCCCCACCAATAGTGGGCTTGCCTCATGATCAGAATGCCATCTCTATCCAGAGGTCATCTGTCACTAAAAGGAAGGGAGGCGAAAAGGTTTTGACAGTACGTGTCCAGACCCTGCCGTTCCTCAGTCAGGTGATTCGGGGCTAGCACAGGCTTCCTCGAGCCTAGTTTCCTCATGCATGAAACGACACTTATCCTTCCTCTCTGGAGCCTCTGTGGTCCAGCGTCACGTCTGTGAGGACACACCATGGATGCGACAGGGTGGGAAAGGGGAGGTGACACGTTTCTCCTGAGGTGTGGGCTCCGGAGATCAGGCGGGAAGTCTGGGAGTGAGCATGTCCTGAGTCCTAGAGCGCAGCCCTTCTGCATCTGCCAGGGAAGGCTGTTCCCGCTTCCATTCCTGATTTGTTGCTATTTTTTCATAGATCTACCTTTGACCATTGACCATCGAGAGAGGGCCTAGGGGAGACACTGAGCCAAGTGCTTTGCGGATTCCAAGAGCTCAAACTGAGCCCGACCCATCTGAGAAGATGAGCTACATACATAATTACTAGGATGGGAGGCAAAGGGAGGCTGGCCTTCAGTGGACTGGAGGAAGAAGCAGCCTTGGAGAACTGGGAGGAGCCTTGAAGGTGGTAAGCACATTGTCATGCAGGAAGTGGATCTTCCAGGGAGATGGTGGTTCTTGGGTTTGAATTTAGCCACATTTATGCACACGATGTAATAATGACTTAGAGATCTGAACAAGGAACAAGGAACAAGGCTGGTGAGTCTATGGGAAAAGGGAGGAGTTCTGCCCTCCACTCCACTTAAAAGACAAGGGGAGAGATAGATCCTGCCGTATCCCCAGTGGCTTTTAGGTTCTCCGGGCCTTCCCTCTGAGCATCGCCCTGAGAGTAATTCTACTGTTGCAAGACACGAATCCTTTATGTAACGTAGACGTCACATCCAGCCAGCAGCTTCATGTGGTGCTTAACCCAAAGAAAAGTGATTGGTTCCAATGACCCACTGCCTCGGACTCAGAGAGGGATGGTGTCTCGGTCCCCCTCCTGAGGGATTTGTAAGGGTAATTTTGCCCGTGCCTGCTTTCCCCTTTATACGCTGACTTTAAATACCACCTCTACATCACACAGACGACTGCCACGGGAGCAGCGCGGCACAGGCATGGCGCTGGGTACAGCTGGGATGTGCGGGGACATAATTAGACGTCTCCGTGACTGTTAAGGGCCCGTTGGATTCCACAAGCTGGTGAGTCGGCTGTGATCTTTGGAATCCTCATTAGAGAATCTCTCCAGAGCCTGGGGCATATGCTTTTGCTCGTCTTTAATAATGGCAAATCTTCATGCTTTGAGGTTGGATTTGATTTCGGGAAACAACCACAAGAGGCCTTTGGAGCCCAGCCTGGCAGAAGAACCAGCTGGAGAATGTGCTTCTGGTGAAACGGGAGGTGTGGCTGCAATTGGCACATGGGGATTGCCAAGTTCAGGTAGAAGCCAGGGCAGGCAACCCCAGGGAGAGGAGCATCGAGTGACTTCGGGGAATGCCAGCCGGGTATAGGAAGAGATTCTGCTGTCCTCCAGCTTGGCATACGGGCTTCTGCAGCCCGACCTGATTCTGTCTCTTCCCACAGCTCCATTTCCAGAATATTCTCATGCACTCGAAAGTTAGCAAGTGCAGGTTCCAGTTAGAAGCGGAATCGGGGCAGGGAGGGACTGTGTGAGCTATCTCTGGTACTCTGAGACCCCAAAGGACACTCAGTGAGGACATCCTCAACAGCCCAATGGCTAGATACGGACTAGAAGAGGAATGAGAGAAGGCCTTGCTTTCGGGACGCCAGAACTACAGCCTTCACCCGGGGCGTCTTCCCGAGAGCCCCGATATCCTGCAACGGTCCCCATGAGCTATAGGCACAGTGACAGAGTTGGGACCCCACGGGAATCAAGACATAGCTTTCTTCACCTTCTCCGTCTACCACCTGGGACTGCTGGCCTAACTCTGAGCTGACCGTCTGTGTCCACATCTCACACACACGCAACAGGGGGCTTTTTTTCTGGGTGACTTCCTCACGGACTCTGGAGATCCTTCCCTTGGGAGAGACAAGTTCCCCAAGTAAGGACTATTCTAAGCTGTAGTGGCAGAGTTGCTGAGGGGCGTGGCATCAAAGTGTGTGCTTCACGACCATTCGTAACAGTGTTCAAGGATGGTCCACCTTCTCATATCATCCTAAGAGGGGGTGAAGGGGACTCCGGAACAGCGGAGGCTCCCTCACAGATCCTGAATTAGGCACAAACCACACGCAAACACCTGTTTTCACAGAGATCCTTTACTAAGCAGGGAAGAAAAGTTGAAATGGCTGCTTTCTGACTCAGGCAGAAAAACAGCAGCAAATGACCTTGCAGGTGTAATTTTAAGAGGAGAAGAAGGAGAGGTCTGTGTGAGAATGGGCTAGGATGCGGTGGTAAAGACGATAGGGGATGAGGGAGAAGGGGAGGGACGAGGGAAAGAGGGCCAGGCTATTTGTCCCAGTTGGTTAAAGGACTGCCTCTGGATAGAGGGGAGACAGATGTGGCACATGGGCAAATGGCGGTTTATAAAGGTGAAGGGGGAAAGCCCGTGTTAGGATGAGGTGTTCAATTTTAGTTGGGCATCTTCATTAGGCGAACTAAAGGGGACTTCTGGTTGCTGGACCTTGGCTGCGAGCCTCAGGAGAGAGAGTGACCAAATAAGGGAAGAGACCTTGGTGGCTAGCTTAGGAATGTAATCTAACAGTTTTTTTTTGTTTTTTTTTTTTGCAAGGTAGAGAGAATGGGGGGGAAGGGCAAGGCCTTCCAGAGCTAGATACTCAAGTGGGCTAGTGTCCCTTCAGGGGGGGTCCCATGGGCTTTGAGCTCCGAAGAGTCTAAAGTACGGCGCCCCCGAGGAGGAAGCTCACACCCATGACAGCACCGCCATGCCACCCCACAAACACACCCTGCTTGCCCCCTGAGAGGATGTGTGCTTTTCCACACCTCACATCCACAGACACTCAACCTGCAGTCCCCCTCATCCCAAAGAGCCTGCACGTGATGGTCACGCCTCTTCCAGCTCAAATGCACCAAGTCACGTGCTCTTTCCCATAGGCTCCTGGGGAACACTGAGACCTGGAGGGCTGACTGGGAGCCCTGTGTAAATGCCTGTCTCCTGTTGTAAGCAAAATGGTATAGGACCAAAAGGACAGCCATGGGGATGACTCAGAAGGTCATGCAAGCCTGGAAACCCAAGATTCTCCCCTGAACCTCCCCTAGAGGTGGGAGGAAAGTACAGATTTCACACAGTTGTCCCTTGACCTCCACATATGAGCCGTGACGCCTGTGCCCATGCACAATATACTAGCAACAACTAACTTTCAAGTGCCAATCTTACAATCTGGTATGAGCCCTGCAGTCTTGGGTGAGTCCCTTCTCCATGCCACACTTCATCTCTCTGGAGGGTGGACTCCAGAAGGACTCTTACTACACAAGCTCATCGCGAGGGGAGGCTAACGGAGGAGCGTGCTTTGCTTGTGTAAAGTGCGAGAAAGGACTCATCACCACAATCATTCTCACTTCCCGTTGGGGAGCAGGCTCCGCAGCAGCCTGTCAGACTGGAGTGGGCCATGCAAACCCACCCTGGATAGGTCAAGGCATTTGTCCCTGCCACATCTGGACCAGTACCTCACTGTCCAGCCTCAGGTGGCTCAGCACTTCTGATCCAGGAGATCTGAGATTTGCTTTTGAGGTGGAGCCTGGTCAGTGAGGACCCAGAAATGGCCAGGCGATTCCCAAAAGGACTTTACATAATCAATGCCGCATCTATTACAAAACATCTATATGCAAAGATGACTCTTGCCCTAGCTGATGAAAAAGTGACTATTGGCAAATCCCTGACAAATGTTTCTGGGATGTAAGGAGTTTGGGGAAGGTAAAGAGGGCAGCAGAAGGGGAGATGGTGGCCCCTTCCACTTCCAAGAGAAGGTGCGCTGGTGGTCCAGGGACCAGAGTAAGTGGGTAGGGAGGATGAGGAGCAGCCCAGCAGAGTGCTCCCTTCAAAAAGCCACCCAGGAAGGTGACATGGGGTCACTAGTGGCTGAAGGGACATGCAGTTGAAAGATGTGTAGATTATACTGCAAAGGAGCCAATGGGCCTCCATGCCATGGCTTTCCTGTAACTGCTTAAGAATCAAGCAGTTCCAATAAAACAGCCAGGGTAAGGAGAAGGGGTAGAGTAGGGTGGGTGATGCACAGGCAGTGGCTGGGAAAACAACGAGCAAAACAATTCTCACTTCCCACGAGGAGAACTTTCCCAACTTCAGCGAGCTAGTGAGGCTGGGAAACAGAACTGGGCTTGGGGTGCATCTGACACTCAATAGGGTAGAGGTGGGTTCTTGAGTTGGGAGACCCAGATGCTCTCCTTACAGAAGAGATTGAGATGGTAGATAGATAGATAGATAGATAGATAGATAGATAGATAGATAGATAGATAGATAGATAGATAGA
>NC_022016.1:60435620-60440817 GCF_000317375.1 Microtus ochrogaster | reverse complement strand
GATAGATAGATAGATAGACTGACTGTGTGTGTGTGTGTGTGTGTGTGTGTGTGTGTGTGTGTGTGTGTGTGCAAAATCAGTGAAGGGAAGGCCAGGCTTATGATTTTTGTTTTGTTTGTTTGCTTGTTTCTTTTTATTTTTTGAGTCAGGGTTTCTCTGTGTAGCCCTGACTGTCCTGGAACTCGCTCTGTAGACCAGGCTGGCCTCGAACTCAGATCTGTCTGCCTGTGCCTCCTGAGTGCTACGACTAAAGGTGTGCACCACCACACCTGGCCCAGGCTTATGTTTCACAGAGAAGAATAGGGGTCCTCAGGACTGTGGGTGGGGCTAAGGATGAGTGTGTCTGTACAAGCAGAAGTTCTCTGACAATGGGTGTGGATATGCACATATTTCCCCAAGGAGAGGGGATTCATCACATTTCCAGGGTAGCAAGACTTCAAATATGAGCAAATGTAATTAAAGACCATTGTTCCAAGGTTCGATTCCACCCCTGCCCCTTTCTAGCTGTGTGGCTTTGGGTAAGTTGCCAATCTCCTTACATCTTTTTTTTTTTTTTTAAGTTCCATCTGCAAAAAGGCCCTAGTAATAAAGGACTGTTGATGATATGGGATTGCCAATTATCTTGTGTATGGTTGGCCCACAGACGGATTTTCCTTAAACACACTGGCATAAAGTTCATCTAATTCTCTCAGAGATAAGGGGTCAGAAGGAAACATCTTTAGCTTGTACTTGGGCACAGTGCAAAGGTGAGTGGGCCCTTGGGGGGTGGAACTGGAGCTGGAGTACAGAGTCAAGGCTGCTGCCAGGAAGGCAGGTCTGGGAGCTCCTTACCCTGCACCCTCCACTGGGCAGTTTGTATGCAGCCGGTGTTGTGAGAGTATGTCCCCAAGAGGGGAGGGCTGCTCCATAAGACTGATTTGTTGCTGCTGAACCTCATTAATCAAATCTTACCGGAGAGAGCCTCCTGCAGCTGCTGGCAGGTCGGCGTCGGGGAGATAAGTGATGTAGCTAGACCCAGCGAGGGGGAGAGATGAGGCGGTCATAAGTCTTGATGGTGGCAGGCTCGGAGGCAGGAGCTCTCAGCCTGGCGTCCTCAGAGCCTGGGGCAAATCTTTATGGGCAGGGCAAAATTCTTCCTGCCGAGGGATGCTCTGGAGAAATGGGAGCTGGGCTGGGATGCGGCTAAGAGGGGAACCCCTGGGAAATGGGAGTTCCGTGGATTGACAAATGAGTAAAGGTCACCCCATATTTGTGAGGTCTCTGGCCTCAGTGTCTCCAGGAGAGCACCCACACAGTTCCCCAGTCGCACCCTTGGTTAGTCCCCATGCACAACACCATTGCCTAAAAGCAGAGCTTCCACTAAACATGAGCATTGATCCCCTCTGCTTCTACTCAGTGGGACAAATTACCTTGATGCTTTGAACCCGAGAGTTCCTGTGGTAAATGCAGCAGGAGGCACCTGTACCACAGCCTGGCATCCTCATTAGCAATTCCGGGATATAGTTACCACACCGCCCAACAGATCCAGAAACCGGGCTGAGCATCTAGGGGCGTGGGGTCAGGGGATGGGCTCTCGGGGGTTGTTCAGGTGGCTTGGTATGTCTAGGTGTTGGGGCAGGAGACTGTACCAGGAAGCCTGAATGCTTCCTGGGGGTCTCTGTCCTGAAGTACTGGCCCTGGTTTAGTGCTAACGTAATTGTTTACTTGGGCCAAAGGGCATTTTTCTGCTCTTACCCAGGGTCAGTTCTTTCTGTTCTGCCACAGGAGGTCCTCTGTGGTCAAGACCTGAGCTAAGCAAGAAACTGAGCAGGGCTTTAGCCTCTAACTCCCAGGCTCCAACTGTTCAGCTGTGTGACTCGGAGTCTTTATTTCTCTGAAAACTCCCATTTGCTATATATATATATATATATATCAGAACAAAACAAAACCCCTAAAACAAAGGCCCCTTACAGAGAGGCTTCTGTCTGCAATGGGGTGAGTTTAATATAGAGATTCATAACTAGTCAAAGTGCTGAGACTGTCTATGAGTGCTCGGTCCTAAACGGGATAGTCATATCAACCCCTTCCCTCACCCTGGACAACACACCTGAGGCTGAGGGAACATCAAGAGGAGGGTGAGAAAGGATGGGGAAGCTGGAGGCTGGGGAAGGATGCTGTGATAGGCTGTCTTCTGCCCATGGTGGGGCTCTTGAATGAGAGAATTCACAACAGTTGTGGTTACCAGTGTAGACCAAGGCCAGCTTCGCGGAGGAGCTATTGGCAGCTGATGGTTGCTGGAGGCGGGAGAATCACTTTTCCTTGGCCATGCAGCCGCTGGTAGATTTCCATGCTCTGGAGGATGACCCCACACTCATGGGCACCTGGGCAGCGCTAATGGGATTCAGTGGTTTTCTTGGTTTTGGTTTTAAGGAAGAAGGAGAGGACATGAAGATGGGAGGGGCTGTCTTGGGAGGAGTTGGGGGCCTGGAGAGGGGAGTAGAAGGTAGATAAGATCAGAACACATCGTATGTAAGAAAAAGTAAAATTTAATTTAAAATGGTGATTTCAGTGAGCCGTTTTAAGACTTCGGTTGTGGGGAGGGGAAGACCTCTGAAACTTTTTGGCTAGTGCTAGGTAGAAAGGAAGGGAAGCCCTTAATGATCGCTGTTATTAGGGCCCAGGGAAGGCATCCACCGGTCACTCCCTGGCCTTGCTACTCCGCTGTGTCCTTGATGACCTAGGTCTCCCCTTCCAGGCCCCTTCTCCTCAGCAGACCTTGTTTGGGCCGCACTGGTGGCCTGCCTGCTTCCCTGCTCTGCTCACCAGGTGGCTGAGACCGCAGGCTACCTTCAAGTATTGCAGTATTGCGAAGTGATGGACTGGACACCCCTTCCCATTTAAGGATGGCATGCTTTGCAACCCCCAAAGCTGAAATGACCAAAGAGAAACACAAAGTAGAAAGGGTAATGGGCAGCTAGGGGATTGGCCCTGTGGCTCTGAGTACTTACTGCTGATCTGGGTATCCAAATCAGGGTGCATTGAACTATCCGCAACTCCAGTTCCCAGAGATCTGAAACCCTCTGGCCTCCACAGGCAACTGTGCGCACGTGGTATGCATAGACTCATTCACATAAATAAAAACAAATGAGTCGGGTGGTGGTGGCGCATGCCCAGCACTCAGGAAGGCAGAGGCAGGCAACCTCTGTGAGTTCAAGGGCAGCCAGGGCTACACAGAGAGACCCTGTCTCAAAAGAAAAAAAAATAATTAAAAATATAAAACAGAAAGAGGAAAGGCTCCTCCGTGTGTCAGCATATGTGTAGACAATGACTAATATCCCCCCAACCACACACGCGCACACACACACACACACACACACACACACACACACACATTCAACAGTGTGCTGGCATCTTGTCTTCTTCCCAGCATCCTCACCATCCAGGTCCTTATATCACAGACCTGCTTTCCTACAGAGGAGGCTTCGAGAGGGCAGTGACTTTTCCCAGGACACCCAGACACTGAGTGGCAGAACTAGGCTTCCCACCCAGGGGCTGGCTGTGCCTTTAGCCACAGGGGAGACACCCCAGCACAGACTAGGAAACCTGCTTTAGGAATGCAGAAAACATCACCTCCTTCCCTCCTGGCCCCGCACAACATCGAAAAGGCCCCACTTTGCAGGGCTGGCTGGGCCCAAGTTCAGGAGTTTTTAACTTCTCTCTGCCTCGTTCTGGGGTAAAACTGCATTTGGTTTTTAAAATTCCCTTTTTATTTAGTCGCTGTGAATGTTAAGAACTGCCAGTACTGGGAGCTGAGATCCCATCCATATGCCAGGTTTTAAATAGCAGACTAGAAACAAGTTGACACAGGGAGACCAAACTCATCCCAAACATGGAGCTACTGCACTGTTCAGACACGAACCCCATGCCCCTACCCCGCCCTGCCTGCTCGCCCTGTCTTCCCACTTCAGACGCTAGCGGTAGTCATGTTTCTTCCTTCAGAAACAGCACCGGATCCCTATCTGCTGCTCTGCACGCCCGAAGACACCTGCAGTGACCCCGGCCTCCCGAAGGTGTGTGTTGGGACTGCTGGTTTGGCTCAAGCCATGGGAGTGGCCATCCCTGTTCATCCTTCTAGTCTCTTCCACCTCCTGGAGTCACAGGTCTTCGCTAGCCATGTAGAGCTTCATGCATTGGAAACACAAGGGGCTTGACATCCTGCCTGCCAAAATAGGCCCCTTGACCTTGGGTAGGAACTAGAGACCTTGCCCTCACCCTGGGTATCCTTTCTCCTCTCTACAAAGTGGTTGTAACAGAAGAGAGCATGACGTTCAAGAACCTGGATCTTGCCTCAACTGCCTGGCGTAAGGACCTGTGAGCAAGCCCTATCTGAGCCTCGGTTTCTTTTCCCCGTTAAGTGGGAGTCACAGTAATGCCTGTCTCCTGAGGTGCATTGTCTGCAGGGTTAAGAGCCCGATGTTGTACCAAACGTTGGGGCTATCATGAAGTGACCTGCAGAGAATGCCAGTTGGGGTTACCAGAGCCCGGGATTGCCTGTCTCCAGAAGTCCTGGGGCCAAGTCCAAGTGTCCATGCGTGCAAGTCACCAGCCCAGACTTTGGCCCTTGTTTCAAGCCCTCATTACTGGAGTGGATCTATTCCTCGGGGGACTCAACACACCTTTCAATCTTCACACACCCTGGGTTTTTTTTTTTTTTTTTTTTTTTTTTGTATTTTTTTTTTCTCCAGCTTAAGCCCACGGGGCCTGTCTGGGCTCCAGGGAAGGGGCAGGGTTGATCTATGGGTTGGATAACCTGCCTGGGGAAAGGGAGGGGGCCTCTGACCCAGGGGTAAATCATGGACTTCCCCCAGGGCCCGTCAGTTTCTCAGGAAAGGAGCCCGGAGCATTTGTTATCTCAATGTTTCCCCTGAGGGGCTGACCACATGATTCATTTCACTCACACTAATTGGATGTAAATTAGATGAGAAATCAGTAATTTGTCCATAGATTTGTCATTCCAGGGGTGGCTTTCCAGGCAGAGGGAAGCAGTGGCCGTACAGGCGCCCCCAGCTGTATGGAAGGAAGAAGCCTTCCTTGGGGGTGAAGAGTGAGGATGGGGGGGGGCAGCTTTTCCCTGGTGATCCCTGGCTTTGTACTGCTTTAAAAGGATAGAGAGGAGGAGGAGCAGAGAGAGAGAGAGAGAGAGAGAGAGAGAGAGAGA
>NC_022016.1:60426651-60435520 GCF_000317375.1 Microtus ochrogaster | reverse complement strand
GAGAGCGATGTTGGGGAAGAGGGAGAGAGAATCTGCTGCGGAGTGGGGGAACTTTCAGGTGAGGATGTTTAGTGTCAATAGGAGAAAGGATTACTGCTGGCCTCTTCCAGCAACGATATGCTAATCAACCCCTTGGGCCCACTCCGGGCTGGGAAGCTGGGCAGCTGCCTCTGTCTGTCTCAGGAGCCTGATGGCTTCTGATTTAATGAGGGGGAGGGCACAGAACAGGCCCTTGCTCTTGGGAATAGAATCAGACCATGCCACACGGGTCGGGAACGCATACAAAGGGTGGGTCTGACTGGGGGACGGGCATGCAGAAGAATAGCAGCATCTTGGGCCCCCCAAGATCCCCCAGCATTGCTCTAGGGTGGGCAAGAGCAGCAGTGCATGCTCCATTTATTAGAGAGACAGGCAGTGTTCCCCCGAGAAAGGGCAGAAATGCAAATATTTTTAAAGGGAATTTGAGGGCTGCAGCCAGGGTGTAAAGAAAACAGTGAGGGTGGCAGGTTAGAGATGGGGAAGGGGGTGTTGTCCAGAGAACCTTCTGTAGCCCTTACACCCCATTATGATAGACAATAGGTTTGCAGCTGGTGAGGCGTGGGGGGGGGGGCGTGCGACGGTGTGAGAGGGTGGGATTCCTACCTACCCCTCTAGCACTACGGCTGAGGGAAGGGCTCCTGAAGGTGGGCCTCGCTGGCCAGGGAGCTGAGGAACAGAGAGAGGCTGAGGGACTCTGAGGTGTCAGGATTTTGAGTTTGAAAAGATTCAGAGGTGGCCAATGAAATGGCTCACCGTGTAATGATGATTGCCGTCAAGCTCGAAAACCTGATTAGACCCAGATCTCACAGAGTGGAAAGAGAATCATTCCAGAAAGCGGACCTCTGACCCTCGCATGCGTGCTGTGACATGTGTGTGTGTGTACATGCCGCACGCGCGCACACACACACACACACACACATACACAAACGTAAACTAAATATCTCAAAGAACTCCACACAATATAAGGTAGTAAGCGGAGAAGGGAAGCTGAAAGGAAGGTTCAGCAAAGACGAGCCATGAAGCTGGCTGAGCCACTTGTCCTCATCCACAACACGAAAGACGCATGGACCATGGAAAAGTTACTCGTGAAACCAAGAAACTGGGTTCCTTTCTCTTGTTCAAATTCGAGGACATGAAGCCAAGCAGTAGACCTGAGACCTGCCTCAGGTCACCCCTGGATCCCAGATGCTCTGGAATGCACCCCAGGACAACAGCACACATCATGGTAAGAATGCAGTCTCCCCTGCGTGTGTCCCCCTACACACAGTGACTTGCAGGAAAACAAACACCCACAGGCACCAAGGCACAGACCCTCACAGAGCATTTTCAGTTGTGGGCATCTTGCACGCACGTGCACAGCCCGTGAAGTCAGGACAGGGGAGCTCAGTGCTCTCTTTGCAAAATGAGTTGACTCTGTCACCGGATGGGTTCTCTTAGCATCATTTCCCAGGATTCCCCAGGCCAGCCGGCGCTCAGCTCCTCTCTCTGTTACCAACTGTCAAAGCCCCATGCTCGGATCATGACTGACTCTCAGCATCGCTTATCATCGCCCTCGGATGTGATGTGCACAGTCGTTTGATTAGAGGCTGCTCCCCTTCCTGGACTTTCCGCTGCTCCAGATGTTAAGGAGCTGAGTCTTTTTGGCTTATCCTCCAGCCAGCTTGGCAAACAGTTAAAGCCTAGTAAACATGTGTGGAGTTTAAGTGAATGCTTGTATACATAACCGTGAGCTTCTTCTTTAAAACATGCTTTTACATTTATTTATACTGTCTCTGTCTGTCTGCCTGCCTGTCTTGTCTGTCTGTCTGTGTGTGCCACATACCTAAAAGCTTGAAGGCCACTTCCTTCCACCACGTGGGTCTTAGGGATTGAACCTAGATCCTCAGACATAGCAGCACGTGTCTTTAGCCACTGCACTATCTTGCCAGACTTATTGCGTACCTTTTGACACTGTGCAAGCTATCTATTCCAGTTTCTTTTCTTCAGCTATGCTAACACACTCTGACCCAAAACAACTTGGAGGGTTAAGGGCTTGTTTGTTTTATACTTCCAGGTCACAGTCCATCACGAACAATCAGGGCAGGAGCTTAAAACAGAAACTGCTTGTTGGGTCATTCTCTGATTGGCTCCCAGGCCCATGATTAGTTAGCTTTCTAATATAGCCCAGGAACCCCTGCTTAAGGAAAGTACTGTCCACAGTGGACTGGCCCTTCCTGCATCCATTAGCAATCAAAGCAATGCCCCACAGGCCTACCCGAAGTAGGCAGTTCTTAGGTTGAGGTCCCCTCGCTTGAGGTGACTCACACCTTCCAATATGTTATGTGGGTATCTATACTTCCATTTTACAGATGGGAGAACTGATGCTCAAAGGTCACGTGATCTGTCCAAGCTCAGCAAGCGCAGAGAAGCTTGCTCCAGATTCAGAACTGGACTCCTACACACCCGCTTTCATCCACCTCTCCCAGCCCCCACCCCACTCCTGTTTCCTGCCCTCCTTCCCTCTCTCCCTCTTTCTCACCCCCCCTGGCTTCTATAAACATGGATGAGTTCATGATGAATGAGAGGTCTGGTTATTCACGTCGCCCCGCGCTTCCCTGTTTTGCACAAATGTGGTTTCGTAACAAGGATCTGATTCACGCTCAGCTTCTGAGGACACCTAGCTCCGCGTCCCGTTGCCAGCTCCTCGGCAAATGTTAAGGTGCTGAGGGAGAATCGTCGACATTTGGAAGTTGGAAGCACATGCCTTATTCCGTACTAAGGAAAGAAAGTTTGCGAAGGACAAAGGGAAGCCCCAATGGAGACAGAAAGACAGACAGGGCCCTTCTGACTGTGTTGTGTCCCAGTTAGCACACCGGGCTGGCCTCTGAGAAATCAGAGAGTCCTACAAGGCACCTGCGAGAATACAGCAAAAGAATTCAGCAAGCGAGGAGCCCAGGGGCAAAGGCCCCATCAACCATTCTAGTCGTTCTAACGGCATTGCCGGGTTTTAGGCTGCACGGTGTATTTTCCTTCTTGCTATGATGAAATCTCTTTCCTCGTTAGTATGGAGGATGCACCTATAGTCAAGGGCACTATTTCCCTATCCCATTGGCCAGATGGCAGGGATGGGGGAGCCAGCGAGAGGCAGATGTTCTCTGGCAACAGATGTGCCTGCCTCACCCTGGGACCACGCTGCTGGTAGCCAAGGCTGGAAGAGCAGCCACCACCATTTCCATAGATGGCTCCTCGGGATGCCTGCTCCGAGGTGAGTCCGGTGGCTTATGTTCCGAGATCACGCTGGATGCTCAGGTGTCTTGGTTTCCCCCTGGCACAGGCAAGTTAGGACCCACTGGAGGAGCTCTGGGGTTGCATAGAATTCAGTGTGAACTTCTGCTCCCTGCCTTTCCCCGCTCCATGCCCTTGGACTGGTAACAGGCCCAAGGTGTTAGTTTCCTCATCTGTAGAATAGTTGCAAGGGCTATTGGGGACTTTATCAGAGATGGATGCGCTACCATGCCTGCCCACTAGGAAGTGCTTGTGGAATGTGCAATTCCTTTCTTCCATCTTTTCTCTTCCCTTGCATCTTTTCTTACTGAGGACTTGAAGAGTTAGTGGGTGTCTTGGCTGTTTTGTCTTGTTTGGTCTTCTTGGGTAACTTGACACAGCTAGTGTCCTCTGAGAGGACATAAACCTCACCTGGAAAAAAATGCCTGCATAGGATTGGCCGTAGGCAAGCTTGTGGGAGCATTTTCTGGGTTAATGATTGATGGTGGGAGGATTCCACCCTATGGTGGGTGGTGCTATCTCTGAATAGGTAGGTGGCCCTGGGGTGGATAAGAGAACAAACTTAGCAAGCCAGAAGAAACCAGCCAGTGAGCAGCATTTCTCTGTGGCTTCTGCTTCAGTTTCTGCTCTAAGTTCCTGCTTTGACTTCCTTTCATAGGCTTGGATGTGGGTCTGTAAGCTGAGATAAACCCGCTCTTTCTCAAGTGGCTTTTGGTCACGATGCTCTGTCGTAGCAGTAGAGACAAAACTAGGTCAGTGGGGCTGGGTTAGGGAGATGCCGGACTCAGGGTTGTCTTGCCCAGCAACTGGAAGGTGGTGTTGGATTCAGCAGCTTCAGAGTCTGGATGCAGGAAGCGCCTCAGGCCCCTGGACCAGCTCAGGCACCAGCCAGAGGCTCAGGAGTGCAGTGCACTTGGTGGAAAGCAAGCATGGCCCTTCAGGCTTCTAACTCTGAACCCGTGGCTCACCAGGCAAAGCATGCCAACTCTCAGAGAGACTTTCAAGGGCATGCGCTAGAATGAACTGGTGTCAGACTGGACATTCATTGATCCAAAGTGGGTCCTTTGTGGCAAAATAATCACTTCCTCCTTTTGTTGTTATCTTTAGCTCTGTGGGTCAAATCAAATTCACCAACATCTTAAAAAACAAACAATCTAGGACTGGAGAGAGAGAGATGGCTCAGCAGTTAAGAGCACTGGCTGCCCTTCCAGGGGACCCAGGTTCAATTCCCAGCACCCATATGGCAGCTCACAACTGTCTGTAACTCCAGAGCCAGGGGTTCCGGCACCTTTTTCTGGTCCTCACACTAACATGGTACCTAGACATACACACAGGCAAAAACAAAAAAAAAAACAAAAAACAAAAAACCAAAAAAACCTACACATAAAAATAAATAAATCTTAAAATCAAACAAAGCAACTCCCCGCTAAAACCATGCACCCACCCCGCAGCAGGCATGTTACATACGTTAACCCCATTAGACTTTTTAACCGTGTGGACCGAAGCGTGTTTGCTCATATGTGGCAGCCCTAACGTCTCCCGGTTCGTGTAACAAGTGTAACCAGTGCCTATAAAGAGGCAATTCCTGCTAACTAAGCCTGTGTTAGTCACATGACCCAAATACAGCAAAGAAACCACTGGAAGGAGAAAAGGTTAATTTGGGCTCATGCGTCAGGGGGATTTCAGTTCACTGTCACGGATACACACAGCCAGCCCAACTTGGGACAGGAGCCAGAGGCGAGCATTCCGCTCAAACACCTGCCCCTGGAGGCCTGCCCTCACTTCCACCAGCCCAGCCCTACCTCTTAAGGGCTCCACAGCTTTCAAACTAGTGCCGAAACCCGAGAACTGAGGATTCAACTAGAGCCTGTGGGACGCATTTCAGAGTCAAATTCTAACAGGTCATGAAGGGATCTCGATTTGATAGAGCTGATGTCCTTATAAGAAAGGGACATTTGTGTATGAGTTGTCGTGGTTGTGCCCCCCTCCACATGCTGTGTGTGTGCTTGTAGGTGTGTGCACACGCATGTGCGCACACACGCGCATGTGTGATATAATGAGAAGGTAGCTGTTTCCTCGCCAGGAAATGGACCGAAGTCCAGTGTCCTCGCCCTTCGCTAGCTTTGTCTCCTTCTTAGCAAGTGTCCAGGGCAGTGCAGGAGAAGAGTGAGGGGTGACCGAATAGTTTCCCTCCAACATGGCTAGAAAGCTGGCTGCTTAGGGGAGACCGTAATGCTCCCTTTTCCCCAGCTCCATCTTCAGTGACCCTGAACTAGTGTTGTAATCCACCGTGGCGGGTACATTTACACTGTGGGAATTGGCAAACACTGTAAACTAGTTGTTATACCTTTAGGACATGCTCTCCCAGACTCGATCAAACACATGGAAGACATGTATAGGGAGCAGGAGCCTAGACAGCAAGGGTCAGCCTTGGTCCTGCAGGAAATTGCCCGGTGACACACTCTGGGTTTCATCGGATAGAACACTCGCTAAACTGAAAAGACCCTTGACGCTATTCCGGGCCACCTTTCATTTCACAGAGAGTCAGGGTCCAGAGAGGGGAAGTGACTCGCCTAGGGTCACACAGCACATACATGGCAACAATTCATGTCAATTTATATCTAATCGGTGCAAGCCTATAGCTCTCATGGGGGGGAGGGTTAATGGGGGAGGGTAAATGGGGGGTATGCCAGAGGTTTTCTGGCATCGATCAAGTATCCATGCTGCTATTTGGGGAAAGATTTTGTGAGGATGAGGTTGTGTTTTTCTCGTTTCCTGGCTCTTCCTTCCTCTTGCATTTGCACACCCTGCAGGGCGTAGTAGGGAGATAAGCGAGACGCACACTCTATAATCAATAATGCAGCCTCTTCCGTCTCTGAGTGGAGTCTGTGGAAGTCGATGGGAATAGCACAGCTTGTAACTGTGCAGATTGGACCGGAGCCCTAAAGTGCACCCTAGAAAACACGGCTGCGTGTTCTTCATCTACGGCTAATTATAACTTTATTCATTACAGTCTGGCTCATAAGATTATAGACCTAAATCAGGAATAGAATATGTGTTACATATATATTTTTATAATACTTTTCCTCCGTCAGAAGTGAGTCTCTGCCTCGATCGGAGGCGTGAAGTCAGAGTCCCGTCCCTGAGTCAGGCATCTGCAATGTGGCATTTTCTGTCGCCGCCCCACACTTTGCTCAAAGCAGCGTGAAGGTGTTAATCAACTCAGAACGCGCCCGCCCCGCCCGCCCCACCCGGCAAATCACAGCGCCTGTCAAAGGAAAATGTAGAAGGAGTTATTAATCTTTGGGGCCAAATGTTTTTAATTATGTACATACAGTATTCAAATGAGTTTTAAAATGGTCTTAGAGGTTCGTCTCTTCTACAGTTTATCCTGCCGGGCATGGGGCCTGTAAGCGCCCAGGGAGAAGGCAGATTGAAGATCGCCCTTGATCCATCCTCAGAACCCCTGAGGATGAGCTCATGGGCCTCTTCTACTGTGTTCTTCTCCTTAGGTAACCTCAACGCAGTCTTTGGCTTCGAATAGCATCTGTATGCTAATGACATCGAAGCGTGGCTCTCGGGCCCTATTCTGTGCACTTGACTCATAGGTTCACAAGAAGACTCCACTTCAGTTTCTTCCTGGGCGCTTTGTAGACATCTCAAGGCTTCGCTGCTCAAAGCAAAACTACCTTCTCTAGTAAAACACGCCCTACCCTGTGCTGCCTTGAGTGTTCACATATCCATGGTCCACTGTGACTCAGTACGCAGCTCCATCCATGTGTTTAACCTGAAAAGCCATGGGCTATTCTACAAAGCCATGGGTTATTCTGCAAAGCCATGGGTTATTATGGACTCTTCTTTGCAATGAGTGTATTTAATGGGTGGCATTTGTACATTGTATCCTGAGGTCCCCTCCTCCACTACTAGGTCACAGACACTCCCCTGTTGTCACCATCTTGTCCCTAGGCCACAGTAGCAGCCCCTGAGATGGTATCACTACTCTCTGTCTTGTATTCCCAAGGCCTAGTTTCTACCCAGCACCCAGAGGAATGCTTTAAAATATACGCTCGTATCCACTCCCTTCAGCCCTCCTAAAGCACAAGAACAAACTTCAGAGCCCTTACAAGGACCATGGGGAATTCTGCCTGGTTCCAGGTCCAGCCCACCTTCTCTCGTCTTCATTCTTCATGCTGTATGACGCATTCCTGCAACTCTTGGAACTCGTTAAGCCTTGGATACAGATTCATTCTTCACTCTCAAGATTCATCTTCCTGTCTTTAATCTGGTGGGAATCCATCAAACGTTAGCTCCTGGATGAGTCCTTCCCAGAGGCACTGAGCCCGGGCAGAGGGAAGGATGACCAGCCCTTTCCACACCCCTCAGAGTTCCGTCCTTGCTCTTTCACTGCTCTGACAGAATACTTGACGAAAGCAACTAGAGGGATGGAGGGAGGACTCATTTTGTCTTTGGTTTGAGGGTACAACCCATGATGGAGACAGAGGCAGTTTGGGGGTTATATTTGAGGAGGCAAAGATAGTACAGGAAGCAAGGCTGGACTATAAACCTCAAGGCCTGTCCTCCAGTGACCGGTTGTCTACAACTAGGCCCTACCTCCCAGCCATTCCACAACCTCCCCCAAACAGAACCACCAGCTGTGGACCAAGTGCTCAAACACATAAGCCTGTGTGTGTGTGCATGTGTGTGTGTGTGCGCGCGCGCGCGCGAGTGTGGGAGGCCATTTCACGTGCAAACCATAACAGAAAACAAGGAACTAAAGGGAGAAGGCTGACTGGTGACAGTCCCAAATGTCCACAGTAGTTGTGGAACAAGAGGTGATGAATCCACCGAGCAGTCATTGCTCATTGGTCAAAGCTGAGTTGTGACTTTGCCTCCTCATCCTTACACAGTTGTGGATTTCCTTAAGCCAAACCCACCCCCTCTCTCAGAAGTAAGTCTTCATTTCCATGCTTCCCAAATAAAGATGGCCTTTCCAAAAGCCCTGTGTGCATGGAAGATGTATGTAAATGTGTTTATATGTGTACACGTGTGTGCGTAGGTACACACGTGTGCACATACATATGAAGGCCAGAGGCTAACACTGGGTGTCTTTTGAGGCAGGGTCTCTCACCAAACCTGGAGCTCACTGGTTCTGTTGCCAGTAAGCCCCAGGGATCCTCCTGTCTCCACCTTCCTAGTGCTAGGATTAAAGGTCGCAGTAGCACATGGATGCTGGGGGCCTGAGCATAGGTCCTTATACCTAGGCACTGAGAACCATAAAGGCCGAGCCATCTCCCTCAAAACTCTTCTCTGGCTCCCAGTTAGATATTCTCTTTCACTCTACTGAGTTCTTAGAGCTCTGATTCTCTGGCTTCGCTGAGGGCAGGAAATGTGCCTGCTCACTTTTCCCTCTTCTGTGTTTAGCTGCAAGGGGGTGGTGAAAGCTGATTGGCTCCGTGGCTGTCTTGTAACAGCACAGAGTTGCTTTGCCTTCTCGGGCCTGTCTTTTCCTCCTATTGTCAGATGGTGCGCACATCAAGGTTAAATCTGAGTTCTACCTATGCATGCA
>NC_022016.1:60416438-60426308 GCF_000317375.1 Microtus ochrogaster | reverse complement strand
GCTGTGACAGTACTGAGTCCTTAGTGAGCACTCGGGACATTTCTGCAGCGTTTCTGCACCCCTGGGGGAAGTGTTGTGTCATCTCAGTCCGGTGAGAAGAATCTGGGATGACAAGTATTTCTTCTCTGCCAGGGACTTGGTTGTAGTCTTATCCGAGAAAGAGTTGGAGGTGGCCTTCTGACATTTTGTTAAAAACAGAGGGGACAGTCACTATGATGTTATAGTCTCTTTGGGAGTTTCCTCTGGAGACAAGAGAGTTTTCCCCTTTTTCCTGAAGATGGCAAATGAGGCCTGGCATGAAACATAGATTCATAAGGCTTTTTGTGTGCAAACAATATATCCATTATAGAAGAGTTTTATATTCCCTCATCTGACACGCAAGGGTGGCGCTTTGTATAAACCACATTGTTTGAGCAGAAAATTGTATTCTACAGATTTCATTTTGATAAGAGAATCCTGGCTTTGTCACCCAGCAACATTTTAAGAAGTCACATAAAGAAGCAATGCCTTGAAATTGTATTTTCCTAGTGAGCTAATTCTGGCAGGAATCATCATTTCCCACAGTTCCTTGCTGCATCCCGAATAGTCTTGGTTTGATCAGAAATGTGTGTAGGTCTAGGCCATACTCTTGTAGCAGCTACCTGCGATGTGTCAGATGGGACAAATTTTGGCACGTCAGTGGTGCCAAGACCATTGTCAGTCTCGCCATTCACCTTGGTTGAGGGCAGTATCTTCCTTCTGGAAAGTTCATGTGTTTTGTTCAGGAGACCTAGAATCACATAGGCCAGCCTAGCCTCCAACTCTTTATAAAGCCAAACCGACCTCATAGTTCTGATCCTCCTGCCTCTACATTGTGACTGTGAGGGCCACAGGCATGCACCACCACGTGGTGGCGGGATTGAACCCAGGGCCTCCTGCATGCTAGACAAGAGCTCTGCCAACTGAGCTTCATCTTCAGAACGGATATCTCTTGCTCTGGATAGGCGGTGTGGTGGACAGAACTCTGTCTTTCCTTCTCCACAGGCTTCTCCTTACAGCAAGGGGAAATTCTAGACAGTCCCTCTTTGATATGAAAGGAGTCGTAAAGCCTGGAAGTTCATGTGCCAGAGGAGACATGATTCACAGTCACCGCACTGTGTGGGAAGGACGAACTGGGATGCAAACTGCCAGCATGCTCCAGGGTTTGCCTCTCGGTAATGCGAGCTTTGCAGTCTGGCCAGGAGTGAGCTTTTTACCATAAACATTCAGGGCATGCTGCTTATGTTTTAAAAGTGACGTGTTTTAATTTCCAGCCAAAAATACTATATGTTTGGATTGCAGTTTCTCAAGTTGCTAAAAAATTATTCAGAGGAGATGAAAACCTGCCATGCGGTAGAGGAAGCAGCCTGATGTTTAATGCAAAGGCGAGACCGAATCTCTCTCTCGGAAGCATGATCTTCTCTTTAAGCCCGCCTGGGAACGGGAATGCAGCAGAGCTGCGACATTTGGGGCTGCCACAAACTGGTGTCATCTATGGTCAACTTGGATGCCCTTGGAAGTATCAGGGAAAATGCACACAGTTTTTCATTTATTATGGTGATAGCAGACAATATAAGCCCATGGAGCTGCAGGAGCAAGCACCTTTCAAATCTAATGTCCTGTGATGGTAAAGGTTGCTCTTTGCCCATCTACACCACAAGTCAGCGGAAGGCTGTACTCTGTGTCTCCTCACGGGTATCCTCATGTCCTGGGGGGAACAGCCACGATCTTGAAACTGTTAATCAGCACACTACAGTGAGGTTGGTGCTCGGGAGCACTGCCGCGGCAGCTAAGCAGTTAAGTGTTCTGGCCCAGAAGCAACACTTGTCATCTCTGCTGACACCTCATTGACCAGAGCTGGTCACCTGGCTGCCTGGAGCCACACCAGCTCCTCTCTCGCAATGCATTCTGTGCCTGGAGGAGAACTGGCGAGCAGCAAGGACTCTGCATTGGGTATCGAGTATTGAACGCCCCTGAAATGGCAGGAAGAAAAGAAAGAACCTATAATCATATCTCAGGGGGAGAGAAAGCTCGACTCCTAAAGAGATTTTCTTTTTTTCTTTTTCTTTTCAAAAAGAATCCATTCTGAGCAGGATTCAAGATCTTTCATTTTTTTCTCTCCTCTCTCCCTGTCCTTTAACATCTAAGAAATTGTCCGTGAATTCTCTCTGTACTTGAAAAAACAACTAAACCCTTAGGGTTGAGATAGATTCTTGGGTCTGTGCGCAGGCATAGGTGCGTATATGCATGTGTGCATGCATGTGACTAAGTATGTGAGCACGTGTGTGTGACTGAGTATGTGCGTGCGTGTCTGTCTGTCTGCATGCATGTATGTATGTATGCAAGTGTGTTTTTTTTTGTTTGTTTGTTTGTTTTTTGGTTTCTCGAGACAGGGTTTCTTTGTGGCTTTGGAGCCTGTCCTGGAATTCGCTCTGTAGACTAGGCTGGTCTCGAACTCACAGAGATCTGCCTGCCTCTGCCTCCCGAGTGCTGGGATTAAAGGCGTGCGCCACCATTGCCTGGCTGCAAGTGTGTTTGGTGTAGGATGGTGTAATAGACCAGAGATAGAGACTAAAATACCTTAGTATGGTACAAATCCTTCCCTGAGCTACCCAAGAATGCAAGGTTGCTGGGAAAATGGGAAATCTGCAATGCCCAGTTCTCTAATTTGATCTTGATCAGGTCCGTGATGGAGTTCCTAAGAGAGAGGATTCAACAGGCCTTATGGGTAGCCACCATTTTAGTTCACGTACGCCTGAGCCATGGGCAGATGTCCAAGTTAGACTGAGGGACAGGCTCTCACTGTGTCGCTCTTCCTAGGAAGAGCGCTGGGACCAGGGGACACCAGAATTAATAAGCACAGTCCTTCCTGTCTGCTCATAGCAAACTGCGTCTTCCCAGCGATTCTCCGAAGTAGCCAGGGCATCCTGTGACAGACCTGGAGCCTGGAGAGACAAGACGATCTTCCTGAAGATGTCTGGTTAGAAGGGACAGAGCTAGGATCTAAACAAAGACCCAGAACCATGACCCAGCACTCCCTGTATTGTGCTCAGGGACCTACACACCTCAAGCACACGGGAGTCCGTGAAGAGGTTATTGGAACCCTCGGAGCAGTAGTTACAGAAAGTTGTGAGTTACTAAGGAGGTGCTCTTTGCGCTGGGTAGTCTTTCTGGGTCTGTCCCATGTTTGAAGCAGAGAGATGCCGGCTGACGTAGAGCGGCTCCATGCATCTTCACTAACAAGTCTCTAGAGAAGGGATTTTACCTAATAGGTAAGTTTCTGGGAAGGAACCAAACGTGCTTAGCTCTGCCTTTTCTGTGTTTTCTTGACTCCACCTCTGAGGAGGATGAAGCCAGGACCTAAAATCAGGTCTTTCAGGACATGATTTGTCCTAAAATCAGGCACACTACGGCCAGCTTGTTTCTTGGATGGGCAAATTGGAACCTAAAGCGTGTTCTTCAGATCACCTTCAAGGCATCTTCTGACTGGCATCTGTGCCCTCTGTCTTCTCTCTTGGTTTGTTCTAAACTTATTCATGGAAGGAAGAAAACAGGTGGGATTATTGATCACTCCCAGCTTTGTGAAATAAGCCATCACAGATGAACGAGTACAGGTTAGTGCTATACACCCCAGCCCTCTGTCTTCCTGCTTTTCTGGGATTTAAACACAACTGGTTTCCAGGGCTCAGTGTAAAATTCTATGTCTCATTTATGACTAGATTCCTCCCACTGTCCACAATTCCTGGGCTATGATAGGACCTACAGTCAGGATAGGAAGTCTATAGTTGGCCCAGAAAGCTGGGCTGGGAGAGTGGAGACATGTTGGCCACATGGCTTCAGAGGCTTGGGAAGAACACAGACAACAACTTTTGCAGTGGCACCTGGAGCCAGGCCATTTGCCTTCCCAGCAGGCCCTGTGGCTGATCTGCCCATGCTGGTTTGGCCGGGAGCTCAGGTCTATTGCCTGGGAACCACCAGAACAACATGCCCTTATCAAACAGAAAGAAACCAGCACACACCTAGGTGGAGAGCTAGGCTCCGGTCTACTCAGCAGAGGCGTATTGAGCCAGGAGCACAGCTTCCTCCCAAATGGGATCTGTCTGACTGAGCATCCCAAGATTCACTGGGTCACATCAACCCCAAGGCCTATAACTCAGGGCTGTTCTGAGCAAAACCTAATTTCCAAAGAAACCCAAGAATGTTGGGGGTGTCTGTGTTTGGATAACTATACCTAATGCATAGTCTGAGCACAGATACATGTCAACATGATTTTCTACCCTTACTGGAAATCCAAGCCCGTGTCCTCATCCTCCTTGAGAATAATATGAAGTTACATAAGATCTAGTATTTGATCCTCTAGGTTCAGTTAATCTACACACACACACACACACACACACACACACATACACACACACATACGCGCGCGCGCTTCTCCAGTCTGTAGTCCCATGCAGTTTTAAATGTAATGTCATTAGGCTTAATCAACTTATTCTCTACTGCCTCTGGTATTTGCCCCTTTATTCGGATCCCCATTCTCTTGATCACCCTCACACCTCAAGTTATCTCTAGAAACCTCACGTGTTCAGCGACAACACCTGTCACGTGGGTAAGGCCTCCGCTTAGGTCTCTCTTCTCAGCTCTCTGCTGCAGAGGGCTTGCCACTGACACTATTTTAGCACAGGATAGCCTGACAGAGAGCGCGTGCGTTGTCAGGACTCTCTAGAGAATCGAGATCCGTAAGATATACTCATGGGTGTGCGGGTATCAAAAGATTCGTGCAAAGCCAGGTGTGGTGATACATGCATGTAATCCCACTTGAGAGGCTGAAGCAGGAGGAGCAAAAGTTCAAGACCGGCCTGGTTCTGTGTAGCAAGTCCCCAGCCAGCTGGAGCTAGCCAAACCCATGTTCAACACAAAACAAAAACAGAGACAGAGCTGGGTGGTGGTGGCGCACACCTTTAATCTTAGCACTTGGGAAACAGAGGCAGGCAGATCTCTGTGAGTTCGAGGCCAGCCTGGTCTACAAGAGCTAGTTCCAGCTGTTACACAGAGAAACCCTGTTTTGAAAAACCAAAACAAAAACAAAAAACAAACAAAACAAATTAAAAAAACCCACACCAATCAAACAAACAAACAAAAACAGAGACAGAGAGAAAGAGAGATTAGTGTTTGTCACTTTTAATTATGTACGTGTGTGTATATCTGGTGCCCAGAGGCCAGAGGTGCTGGTTCCCCTTGGAGCTGAAGTGACAGATAGTTGTGAACTGCCTGGTTATAGGTGCTGGAATTCAAACTCAGGTCCTCTAGAAAAGCAGTATGTACTCTTAGGAGCCTGAAGAGGTGATGGTATGAGATCCAGTCTGAGGGCAGGGGAAGGGCTCAAACCAGTTACGTTGTAGTCATGGCTTCTAGTAACAGTCCCACCCACAGTAGGAGGGCCAGTTTGCCAGTTCACCCCTAAGTCTCTCTCCTCACCAAGACACCCTGAGTATCTGACCAATGTCTAGACACTCTGACCCAGACTGGTGGAGACATAAAATTCATCAGCATGCCAGGTAATCAGTAGAATATCACTTAATTAGTTAACTAGCTAATTTATTAATGAGAAAAGTATGAGTGCTGCTAGTTTGCTTATCACCATAGGTGCAGGTCTCTGTCGATGACTTTGAATTGTCCCCAACTCCTCTCACACCCGCGCAGAAGGCGCCCCGAGAAAAGGAAGGGAATATTCAAAAGACACAGAGTTCCATAGCCCCATCACAATGCTGCCAGCGGTGTTTCATTTGTCATTAGCCCTAGGTAGGCTATCTCGAGCCTCGGGTCTCTCTGTGGACTTCTCTGTATGCCATACTGGACATAATCCATTCTGCAACCATCTGGCTAGGACTCAGGTCTGCATGGATGCAGAGCTAGCTGGGCCCCCATCATTATAAACCCGATCTAGAGCACACAGGAGCTCTAGATCCCCAACCCCCCCCCTTACTAATCTCCCCTCCCTGGACTCCTATAAAGAACTGTTTCAACCTAGGCCTTGTGCTTTCCACAGACACTGAATGGAATAAGCAAAGCCCGGGCCAGGAAGCCCTCCACAGCCACACTGGTTTTCTAAACACCGTTTGCATTTGCTCCTGTGCGCTCCCAAGGTGAGGACTGGCTGGCTCATTGTCACATCTCACAAGTGGAGCAGTGGCTATCATGAACCATCTCATCACCTTTGTTGGTGGCTTGCAGAGTCATGCCTCTGTGCTCCTTGCTCCTCCGTGCCGGACCAAGGCCAGGCTCTTCCTGGAACTGGCTTGGCCTCTCTCTGGACTCAGGAGTATCAGGTTCTGAGGTTGTTCCCTCAAGCCCCGAGATGGAGATGGGGTGTGTTCTCCTTTGGTGTGTCTGGTGTGTGGCAGAAAGAAGCTGAACCCAGGGCCCTTGGAGATGCCACCCTTCCCAAACCTCAAGGCTTACATTTACAGCATCCTTTTGAGGTGGCAAGTCTTTGAGCGCCTGCTTCACCCACACAGGGTACAGGTGCTAGCGGGAGCCAAACAATGGCAGAGATAAAAACAACACCAAGCTGGGTGTGATGGTACATGCCTATAATTTCAACACTCAGGAAGCTGAGGCAGGGAAAAGATAAGTTTGAGGAGAGCCTGGGCTATATAGTGAGTTCTAGGTCAACCTAGGCTGCACAGAGAGACTCTGTCTCAGTGAACAAATACACACACAAATAGAATAAAACAACAATAATGTTACTGTAATAGTTGTTACAGACACCAAGCACACAGCACTTTTGTGCGCAGGTGCTAAGTGCTTCCCATGGACTGTCTTGTTTGGCTCTCTTGGGAACTTGAGGGAGGAGGTTCTTTATCACTCATGGAGACTAGGAAGCACATACTTCCTGTGAGCTGGTGATTCAGGTCCTAGGGGCTGACTCCATTGTCCCCTCACCCCAGCCTACCTTCTGGCTTTGATTCAGGTCCTAGGGGCTGACTCTATTGCCTCCCCCCCTCCCCAACCTTCTGGCTTTGATTTGTCTCCCCCCCCCCACCTCCAGTTTTATTTATTTATTGTTTTGTTTTGCTTTTCTGAATCTCACTTTGTATCCCAGGCTAGCCTGGATCTCACTTTGTAGTGATCCTCCTGCCTCAGCCTCTGCCACCACTTCCAGCTGAGCCCTTCTCACTCTCTCCTACGACAGGGTTTTGAGAGCAGGAACCACGACCTCTGAGCTGTCAGCTTTTCTGTTGCTAAGAGCCTCTCTCCAGACCCTTCCCTTCAGCACCTCCTCTGACACGCCCTCCCAGCCATCCTGCTCCATCAGGTTTGCAATCCCCTGTCCTCCCTGCTGGCGGCATCCAACTCAAAGTGAGGAGGTTAAGGTAGTAGTTAAGGACACCACATTCAGGAATCTCTTAACGTCAACATTGGGGAAACTTGCATCAGGGGAGGGAGGGAGGGATGGAGGGAGAGAGAGAGAGAGAGAGAGAGAGAGAGAGAGAGAGAGAGAGAGAGAATGATTAGAAACCCAGATGGTCTAGACACTGACTTACTTTGCATTAGCAATGTTTCTGAAATTCAGATCTAAACTTCAAAGGAGAAACAGAGATGGGAAAACACATTAGGGTGGAAGCTAGGGTTATAGTGTGTGGTGAGAAATAATGTCTCACAAAAAACTTTTTATTAAATGTAATATGTCCTGTGAATCTGCTGGAGTGTAGACTTCAAATGTCATCATATTGGATTTGTCAAAAGTGTCTCTTTTTACCTGAAAATGGAAAAGAAAACCCTTACATAAAATATATATTTAGTGTTAGAAGCACGATACTGCAGTTTCTTTGAAATTTCACACATAAAGTCAGAAGCAGCAAAATATTAAAAATAGTGTACCAGCCAAGCCTGATGGTACACACTTGTCAATCAACACTTGGGAGGTGGAGCCAGGAGGTTCACCAGGTCAAGGCCAGCCTAGATTGTATAGAGATGTCTCCAAAGTCACCAAAAATAACCAGGCAGTGATGGCACATGCCTTAATCCCAGTACATAGGAGACAGAGGCAGTTGGGTCTCTGAGATCTGGAGGCCAACTTGGTCTACATAGTGAGTTCCAGGACAGCCAAGGTCTACATAGAGAGACCCTACCTCATAAAACAAAACAACCCCCAATAACAAGTTTATTGTTTTCATTAATGAATAATAAAATACACATTAGATTTGTGTTAGGATTTTTATTGCTGTGAAGAGACACCATGACCACAGCAACTCTTATAAAGGAAAACATTTAATTGAGGTGACTTGCTTATAGTTTCAGAGGTTCTGTCCACTATCATCGTGATGGGGAGCATGGGAGCCTGCAGGCAGATGTGGTGTTGGAGATGTAACTGAGAGTCCCACATCTTGTAGGCAACAGGAAGTTGTCTGGCAATCACACTAAGGGAAGCTTGAGCAAGAGAGACATCAGAGCCCACCCCCAAAGTGACACACTTCCTCCAAAAAGGCCATACCTCCTAATACTGCCACTCCCTTTGGGGGCCATTTTCTTTCAAACCACCACATTATCTGTTTTAACTGGTGTTTTATTTAGGGTTTCTAAACTGTGAAGAGACACCATGGCCATGGTTGTGGTGATACTTCATTTGTGCTATAACAAATAAAGCTTGCCTGACAATCAGAATGTGGAGCAAGTCACTAGTTAGCCATAGAGGCCAGGCAGTGGTGGCACACACCTTTAATCCCAGCACTAGCACTTGGGAGACAGAGGCAGACATATCTCTACCCTAGGCTACACAAGATCTACCCAGTATAAAAGAGAATCAGAACCAGGCAGTGGTGGCTCACACCTTTAATCCCAGTATTTGGGAGTCACACGCCTTTAATCCCAGCACTAGGCAGGTGGAGACAGGAAGGGATATGAGTGAGCGGAGAGAGGAATATAAGGTGGGAGAAGAAAGGAGCTCAGTGCATTACGTTCAGTCTTGGTATTCAGACTGAAGATTCGCGGAGACAGGATCTTGCCTGCTTTGGTCTGAGCATTCAGTAGAAGTAAAAGGTTTTTTAGTGGTTGGCTCCTTTACTTCTCTGTTCTTTCAGCATTTATCCTGATATCTGACCCCGAGTTTTTATTATCAAGGCCAATTAGAATTCGCGCTGCATATGGCAACTCTTATGAAGGAAAAAAAACATTTAATTGGGGTGGCTCGCTTATGGTGCAGAGGTTTAGTCCATTATGGTCATGGTGGGAAGGAAGGCAGCATGCAGACAGACATAGCGCTGGAGAAGTAGCTGAGAGTCCTAAATCTTGTTTTTTTATTTTTTGTTTTGTTTTGTTTTTTCAAGACAGGGTTTCTCTGTGGCTTTCGAGCCTGTCCTGGAACTAGCTCTGTAGACCAGGTTGGTCTAGAACTCACAGAGATCTGCCTGCCTCTGCCTCCTGAGTGCTGGGATTAAAGGCATGCGCCACCATTGCCCAGCAGAGTCCTACATCTTGACTTGCAGGCAACAGGAATGATCTGTCCCATTGGGCGTGGCTTAAGCATATCTGAGACCTCGAAGCCCACCTCCACAGTGACACACTTCCTCTAACAAAACCACACCTACTCCAATAAAGCCACACCTCTCATGAGTGCCACTCCATTTGGGGGCCATTTTCTTTCAAACCATCACAACAGGAGATTATAGACAGAGTTGTAAAAGTTTTTTCACCAGAACTTGTACTTTTCATTTTTTCTTATTTTCCATACAAGACCTCGCTACATTGCTCATTGCCCATGCTGGCTTTAAACTCCTAGGCTCAAGTGATCCAGCTGCCTCAGCCTCCCTGGCAGCTGCCACTCTGGAGGAGCACCACTGAGCCTGGATGCTG
>NC_022016.1:60394324-60416318 GCF_000317375.1 Microtus ochrogaster | reverse complement strand
AGCATCTGGAGGAGCACCTGTATGCCTGGATGCTGCGGGGCAGCAGCTGGAGGAGCACCAGTGTGCCTGGATGCTGCGGGGCAGCAGATGACCTGCAAAGCTCTACTTTCTGGTGTTTTTTGTTTCCTTGGTTCCCCTTTTTGTCTGCTCATATGGAGCACCTCTAGTGGGTGATACATGACCATCTTTCCATGTGAGGGTTCTTACAACACGAAGCAGCCTGTACAGGGTCACTCTAGCTTCTAAGACAATTTGTTGCTGACCAGTGCTGGTACCCATCTGGGCATACAGTGGCTTATTCATTACTGTCATAAAAGTAACGTCTCCCCTAGCAATTATAATCCCTTTGTAGGGGAACATTTTCATTCTTTAGGTGTTCCAATTGTAGACTCACAGGCAAAATTTCTTTGATCATTTCTGCACGTCATATATACAATATAGGTGTATTTTTGCTAAACTGTTTTTGTGATTGTATAAGCCATAGATTGTTCATTTTTATGTGTCCATATATTCTATCTTTTAAAGTAGCTTCCTTTTAAAGGGATAGGACTGCTATCTTGTTTTACACACACAGAGGACAATATGTGTGAAAATTTTAAATTCTTACTGATTTTATGTTAACAATTTTGAGGGAATTTTGATCTTCAAGATGAGGATAGGAAACAAACACATTGATATAGAAGACAGGGTGTGTAGAACATGATGAGAAATGGTGAAATATTTTGTAGTGAATCTTTTTCTGCCCTGACAGCTCCCAAATAATCACATGGAGACTTATTATTAATCATGAAAGCTCAGCCTATAGCTTAGGTTTGTTTCTAATTAGCACTTATAACTTAAGTTAACCCATTTCTATTCATCTATGTGCTACTCTGTGGCTTCTGGCTTTTACCTCTTTTCCTGCATGTTTTGTTCCTCTGTGTCTGACTGGTGACTCCACATTTCTTCTTCTCTGAGCTCTCTCTGTCCAGAAGTCCTGTCTAGTAATTTTCTTTTCAGCTCTTTATTAAATAATAAAAAGGAATCTTGTCAAAGTCACATCTTCATAGTGTATGAAAAGATTATTCCACAACATTTGTCCTTTTTTGTCTAAATAAAAAAAGAAATGTTTAACTCTAACACAGTAAAACTATATACAATAAGAACAATTACCAGGTATTCTCTAAATACAAAAGGAAGATTTTGACTCAGACTTAGTAAAACTATGTGCAATAAGAACAATTTTCAGGTAAGAAATATATTCACAATGTTCAGTTCATTTGCATTTGGCAAATTCAGAGAAAATACACCATTATCTATCCTATCTTGGTGAGTCTAAAGTTTTATATCTAATTTTCTTTCTATCATAACTAGGAAAACTATAACTATAGCTGTCTAATCTTAAATTCCATAAGAGACCTGAGAAGGATATATTACCTGAGTAAACATGAAGTACGGAGTAAGTGACCTTCAAGACTAATAAATGACAGAGACGTCTGGGTGTCTGGAAAGTCATTCCAAGTTTCCTCTGTAACACTGGAGCGTCAATCTCTGGTTTACAGGCCTAGGATATCTGACAAACTTTACTGTGAACCAGGAATTTTTGAAGGACTGTCCTATTATGTCTTGGTAAAGTTTGACAGTTGTTTTCTTTTGTATTCTGCTTTCCAATTTGGACAGAATTCTGTCAGCAGTTAAGGCAAGGGAAGTTTCTTGCCCAAATGGCTAGCTTTTGCCATAAAAAAGCCAATTCCATAGGGAGGTTCTTTGATGCCCATCATTTTCTTTAAAGTAGATTGGTGCTGCCACAGGCAGATGTGTCTCGTTGTCATGAAAGCCTTGTTACTGAAACATTTTAAAGGCCATATTCTGCGGGTCTTTGAAGTGTTTGAAGACCATCTATTTGTTTAAAATATATCTTTGACCTCAAAAACATACCTAACATGACTATAAGTTTGATTGTTATAGATGACTCACTACTAATCTGTCTTTCTTTATTATCCTAAATAGCTTTTAAGAACTAAAATGTTGTATTACATTTTCAAATGAGCTGCATAGGTACAATAGCTTAAACAGGAGTAGAAACATATACAATATAACAAAAATAACCTTAAATTTGTGTCTATATATAAAAACTCATACCAATGTAAAATAGTTGAAACTAATGGTTGTTCAAAAGTAGACTCAATAATACACCTTTTTATTCCATCATTTCTATACTGTATCCCTCTTTTTCCCTTCAGAAAAAGATCCCTGAATCTAATCTCCTTTGTTTAGCTTTCTTCCTGACTATGATGAATAACAGTTTGTAACCAATTCTGCTAAATGCTGACAGACATCCATAACTCATCAAATGACCCAAACTCGCACTCAGCCTCTTGGGAATGTGAGTGTCATGTTTTTTTCTGCTGCCCCCTGTTGTCTGGAGGTGATGACATCTTTAGGTAGAAGATGAGGCTCTTAATTTTAGGGCCATGGGTTCAATCCCCACATTGGATGTCAGTTGTTACATGAGATCTAATTGGCCTTAATAATAAAAACCTAGAGTCAGATATTGGGGCAAATGCTGAAAGATTAGAGAGAGAAAGGAGCAAGCCACACAGCCAACTTTTACCTTGCTAATTCCTCAGTCACATTAGGGAACCTGAAAAAATTGAGATAATTGTCAAGTCCTGGGAGAGTTAGCTGTATCATTAGTTGTTCAGTCTCTGTGCAATGGGAAAGGTCAAGGCTTACCTGCAGTCCTGGCTGAAGTAGTCTGTGAGACTGAACCATCTCAGTTAGCACCCTTGAGTCTGTTCTGGATGCAGAACTCTGAGGAAGCTACAACAAAGGCATTCTGAGAGACTGGATCACCTGGACCATCCATCTTCATTGTTGTCTGGTCCCCTTGTTCTGAAACCACACAACATTCAAAGGTAACATACATGTCTGTATTAACAAAATTATGGATCATGCATTGTACATAAGCCAGCCAAAAATGATTTCTTTGTTTTATGTTTGAGCAGGTAAAATATATGTCACCTGTATTGCAGGTTTATCTCTTTATGTCTGTAGCCATGGTTTTCAAGGGTCTCCCTGGTCAAACCTGATCTCTATCAACCTTGAAGGAATCCACAGCCTTTTGTTTTCTGTGGAAACAAAAGCATAACCTCTTCCCCAAAGCAATACATATTCTGACTTCCATTTTAAGGTTAAGGCATTCTTAAAGTATCTAGGCTGCTTAATTCAGCAGTCCTCCCTACAATCTCATGTCTCTCAGCAGCTGTTGTCCACTCATTAACAATCAAAGAATTAAAAGTCAACAAGACGCCATACAAAATCCATTTTTATGTGACTTACCCTTTTTATACTATTTTAGTCTCTCTTTAAAGTTTTTTTCTAAACTATTTCTAATATTTATAAACTATTTTTTTCTATGACTGTCTATACCCATTTTATTTTTAAAGCCTACACACATTTTTTAAAATACATTGTACCTATTTAGAGGTATTTTTCATCTGGTTTTGTTTTTCTTGAGTACCTGCAGTGTTCTTTGACCAAGTGAGACAAATCTTAAACTGTTATGTCAGCCACCATGTGACTCAGTTTAGCACATGGTGCTGGTGCATCGCATGGGCAGATAGTGCTGGTAGCTGACTCCAGCCCAAAGGGAGCTGCTGGTAGCTATGCCTGTGCATGCCACTGAGCATCAGCCCACCTGAGATACTACAGGACTAGAAAGGCACATCTGGCTTCTTGTCCAGAAATTTTCTTTGGTTTTTCAGACCTTATATAGATATATGAGGCTAGATATTGGGCAGGTGCCATGTGTAGTAGGCTTTTTTGGATCACCAGCCCCCAAATTATGACACATTATTGTTTATTAATTATGAAAGCTTGGCCATAGCTTAGGCTTGTTTCTAACTAGTTCTTATAACTTAAATTAACCCATTTTTATTCATCTATGTGCTGCCACGTGGCTCATGGCTTTTACCGCTCCTCTTGCATGTCTTACTCTCTCTGTATCTTGTTGGTAACTACTTTTTTCTTCCCTGAGACCTCTCTGTTCCCAGAAGTCCTGCCTAACCTCTTCCTGCCTAGCTATTGGTCATTTATCTCTTTATTAAACTAACAGCAGCAACACATCTTTACACAGTTTAAAGGAATATTGCACAATATTTTTCCCTCTTTCTCTAAATAAAAAGGAATCTAACATAATAAAACTATGGGTGCCAGATGTAGCAGATCTTTTTCTGTCCTGCCGACTCCCAAATAATGACATGGAGACTTATCAAAGGATCTCCATGTTGATTTCATGCTTTGTTACTTACCATTTTTTTCTAGTTTAACTAGTGCTTGCTCTCATGAGTAGCTCCATTTCTCCCATAGGGGCACTCTTTTATTTTTTTCTTGTGAAGTTGCATTTATAGGGACATGATTATGCAATGGGTGGTAAATATGTTCTCAGGCAAATACATAAACAATGCATTTATGCTTTGGCAAATTTCAATTTCCAAAGACAAGTTAGCAGGTCATATCTATATATATTTCACTATCATCATATGGTAGTATTGTCATGTTTCCTTGGCAAGTAGAAAGTTTGGGATGCTGTGAGCTTTAGAAAGCCCACCTCTTCCGCACCTAGCATACTAGTTAGGTTGTCCTTGGTTGCAGATAGCTAAATGGACTTAAACATTCAAGAGGATTCCTCGGGTCCTGTAAAGTGGAGAGATGGTGGTATGGGTCTCAGACATTGCTTCCCAAGATGCCACCTCTGTTTTTCAACTCCTCTGTCACCTTTGTGCTGTGACTACATCTTCAGTTGGCGTTTCTTCCTGATTGCAAGATGGTTGCCAACAGCGAGCCAGCCTTCCAGCCTTGCTACTTTCTTCCTTCAAGTCACTGTCCAGAAGGAGGAAAAGCCACCCTTCTTACAATGGTGAGAAGATCTGAGAACTGTTCTCTGATTGGATCACTCCAAACTAATTTGGATACACCTGCTTGTGAGCCAATCATAGTGGAAAAGAATGATGCCATTCAATTTGGTTTAAACCCATAAACCCTAGGGTCAAAGGTGGAGTCACAGCACAGGCTACTTCACAATGGAGGATGGTTGGGGAGGAGCATGTCCTCAGGTGTCCTGGAGTGGGTACTGGTTTGACTTAGTGGTTGAGAATATGGAGTCAAACAAACTTGGGTTTGAATCTTGATCTCAGCCAGTTTACCACCAAGAGGTGATTGATTATGTCAACCTCAGCAAATGATAAGAAACAAAGTTTTGGCTCCATGTTTATAATATAATTGAGGGAGAGACTTGTGTGTATATTAAAACTTATTTTATTTCTTTGTTTCTTTGTTTACTTATTTATTATTCATACAGTGCTCCCCTGCATGTATACCTGCAGGCCAGAAGAGGGCACCAGATTTCATTATAGATGGCTGTGAGCCACCATGGGGTTGCTGGGAATTGAACTCATAAACAGTCAGTGCTCTTAACCTCTGAGCCCTAAAAGGTATTTTTTTAATTAGAAACTTTTGTTACATCTATTTGCTCTTGGCAGGGGGTGGGGTGTTCACATGCCATGTGTACTTATGGAGGCCAGAAGACAAATTGTAGAAGTCAGTCTGTCTCCATCTCACAGGGTCCAGAGATCAAACTCAGACTGTCAGCCTTGCCAGGAAGCATTCAGCCTGCTGAGCCATCTTATCAGCCAGCCTTCCTATCCTACCATCTACCTGGCATATTCTTTAGGAAATGGGTATTTGATGAATGGACTGGCAGTTATCACTTGTCCCTAACATGGGGACACAGGAGGGTACGGCTGACAAACTAAAGCTTCCTTATTTTACTTCACTATTTGGGGTTGAACCAGGACCTTGAGTGTGCCAGACAAGCACCCATTCACCACTGAGCTTCATCTTCTGGCCCCAAAACGTCCATTCCTCTCAGGCAATAGGGCTCTCCTGTTGTTACCGAGTGAGGGTCTTTCACGGTTCTCTATTCTTGAAATTTCCAGAAAAGATGGTTCCAGAGAGGGCTGCTTGATGAAGGAGAAATGGTTCAATGATACTTAATGGGTTTGCTATGAGGGATGGATGTGTTGACAAATGTGGAGGGCTTGGAGCAGGGTCTGTCACACGGAAGGGCCACATGTTAGTGTCGTTACAGAGGGCAGTGAGCCTGCAGCTCTTGTGAGTTCATATCTTAGACCTGCCACTTCCCTGCTGTGCACCTTGGTGCAAATCTCTTAAAGTCCTTGTGCTTCAATATCTACTTATTTTTGGTGTTTTGAGATGAGGACTTACTATGTAGCCCTGGCTGGCCTGATACTCTCTATTTAGCCCAGGCTAGCCATAGATTCATGGGGATTCATGAGGATGGGAACCCTCAGCCTCTCAGGGCTAGAATTATAAGTGTGTGCCACCATGCTGAGCTCACATGCTTTGGTTTTGTGTTTTGATTTGGGAGGGTGGTGGTGTACATACATGTGTGAATGCATGTATGTGTGCACATGTGTGTGTATACATGTGTTCTTGCACATGAAAACTGGGGTCAGAGGATGATGTCTGTGTCCTGCTCTGTCACGTTCTACCTAATTACTGTGAGACAGTCTCTGGCTGAACCTGGAGCTCACCATTCTTTGGCTAGGCTGGTACTGCTTCAAACCTCCTGCCTCTGCCTCTCACAGTATCAGAGGCACATGTGACTGTACCTGGTCTTTATGTGGGTCCTGGAGATTCTAACTGAGGCTGATACAGCAAACTCTCTTGTGCCGGAGGCATTTCTCCAACCTGTACCTCAGTCTTTAAAATCCTTAAGATGGAGACAAAAACAATAGGATCTTTCTCAGGGCTGAGCAAAGGGGATGAGCGAAGATGAAGATTGTGTGTAATTGGTGCTTGCTTATCCTACAGTAAACCTTGTACTTCTTTAAAAATTTTTTTGTTACTCCTGACATTTTTGTGAGGATAGCCATCCCAGTGTCCCAGAATTAGCAGGCCTCTGATAATTGAGACAAAGAGATCTCGTGGGTCAGACTCAGGAGCAAAAAGGCTAGGTACCCCTGCTTGCTTCGGGTTCCCAAGACAGGGTCTGAATTGTTAAGAGGTGAGCCCCTGTGTGTCAGTCTAACACTTAGACAGTCTCTCTCCCCTTTAAGCAAGCTCTTGGCCGAGTCCTAGAAAAGCTTCTCACAGTCAGGGCTGCTTTCAGACTACCAGCCTGGAGACTATGGCAGGACTTCCTGTTTCCTCCAGGGAAACGGACTGGGAGCCAGCCAAGTCCTAATGCGGTGTCCTTTGAAGGCGTGCCCA
Source organism: Microtus ochrogaster (assembly GCF_000317375.1). Taxonomy (NCBI): domain Eukaryota; kingdom Metazoa; phylum Chordata; class Mammalia; order Rodentia; family Cricetidae; genus Microtus; species Microtus ochrogaster. The sequence goes on along the minus strand of NC_022016.1, from coordinate 60,409,043 downwards.
GCTTCCCTGTTTTAAATGCAATATGCTTATTGCTGGTCTGATTTTTATTGGGAAAAAGCAGCGGTGTACTTTCTAGGTCCCTGGGGTCTGAATTAAAATAAAGGAAGTACTTTAAAAAATCAAATCCAAATAGCGGGCCTTGGAAGCACGCTGTTAAGTGAGGGTATCACAGACCTCAGAGGCTGCTTCCATGCCGGCTCCTGAGACAAAGCCTCATGGTAATTGCATTTGGAGGTCCCAGAGGCATTAGTAATGGAGGCAAGATTGTCTCCAAGTCCTGTTTGCATAAGAAAGCAGATAAATTGCAAAAGCTGCAGCTTGCTGAGAACCTACTAAGTGCCAGGTCTTGGACCCCATGATAAACCGCTGAGGCAGAAGTGATCTTCATTTATAGAGGAGGAGACCACGCCTACGGCTACCCAGGTAACAAGCGGCAGAGTGGAGATTTGCTCCCAAGTTGTTCTTGTATCCAAATCTGTATGCTTACCTTTCTGCTAGAATTTTTGAGACTGCTGGCCGAGACACAGGCGTGAGACTTGAAATCAGTATAGTGAATGACAACCAGTGTTTCGCAAAAAGAAACAGAATAGGAAAAGTGGCTATCTCACCTGGATAGAGAAACCTAGATGGTCATGAAATGCATGTGTGTGTGTGTGTGTGTGTGTACATGTTTGTATGCATGTTTGCCTGGGTGTGCGAGTATATGCATTCGTGTGTGTGTGCATGCCTACATTTGTTTGTGTGTGCATATGTGGATGTGCATGCGTGTATGTGTATGTGTGTGTCTGTGTGTGTGTGATCCTATGTACTGACTTAATATGTATTTCTTACTGAGTCACAGTCAAAACATACAGAAGGGCCTGGTGATGGCTCAGTCTGTAAAGTGTTTACCATGCAGTCATGAGGACCTGAGTTCGATCCTCGGAACCCATGAAAAGCTGGGCTTCGTGGTACACGCTTTGATCCTAGCCTTAGACGGATCCTTGGGGTTCACTGGCCAATTTGCCCAACTCAGTGAGTTTCTGGCCAAGGAGAGACCCTGTCTCAAAAAATAAGGTAAATTGTACAGGAAGAATGACACCTAAGGCTGTTCTCTGGCCTTCAGACACATGTACATACATGTAAACTCACACCTGTATACACACACACGCACACACATACACACACAACAGGAACACATACAAACACTCACATGTCTATGCACATCCATGCATTTGCACACGGAAAATATGTGGAAGTCATTGTTCTGGGAGACATGACTTCCCAGCTAATAAGACCTAACATTTACTGAGACGTTACTGTGTATTTAGAATGATTCGGATACACAGATTGAATCAATTATTATAATAACATTATGATAAAGTATTAACATCATCTCTGCTTATAGAGAGACTGCTAAGGAACAGAGAGCTTGAATAATTTGCCTTCAGTCTAAGAATTCAGCAGCAAACCTTGAATTTGAACCTGAACTGCCTGCTGTTAACACTTGAATATTTAATTTTTTTTCACCAGTGTTTTTGCTTAAGTGATCAGGAGGCCTCTCATTCACAAGAACCATACAGACAAATGACAGGTCTGGAGTGGCCTGGCCCCCATCAAGCGAGGCCCTCTGGGGCCAGCTGACTTTTCTGTCGTTCACCTTTCATTAGCACGGCTGCCTGGTAGACTTCGGTAGCTCCGAATCTCTCTCATCTTCCCCTATTTTAAATTAATTAACCTCCTAATTATTTAGACATTCATTCACCAACTCGTGTGCAATTCAAATCTATTACACTTCAGGGGATGTGTCTGTAGCATGTGTACTCTGCTGCGTCTCACGTGGTCAGGAGAGAAGAGTGTGCACGGGGTGGGGGAGATTTGTAGAATCCATTTTTTAAAATTCCAATGCATTTCTGAGGCATCTGAAGTGTTGATGAGATAGCTGAGGTTCTTGGGTGCTTGACTTTTAAATTCACATTTCTGAAAGGCAAGATACAAAATTGATTATACAGTATGATCTCAACTGTGCTAAAAATGTATATGGAAAGGGCTGGGAGGAAGTGAACAGTGGCTGCCTCTGGGTGATGGAATGATGGGTGATTTTTATTTTCTCCAATTGGCTTTCTTCCTCCCCAAATTTCTTGCGATTGATAAAAAGCATATTTTAAAGATTCACTAAGTAAAATTTAATTTCCAAGCTCGGAAAAGTATGGTTGTCTATATAACTTTAAGGATGTGTTTGGTTTGTGAGTCAAAAGCACCACCGTTTTGGTACCTGTTCTAAAGTGCCCACTCACCTACAAGGCAAGAGTCATGTGTTATGTCATGTGACATATATACACATGTGACTATGAACTACTTTGTCCCAGCTGCCTCTCTCTGAGTTGGGGAGCAACCAAGCTGGAGCGTGGATTCTGCCACTGGAGGGACAGTGCTCTACGGGAACACCCTGCGGAGTCTGATGTCACACCAGAAGACACCACTGTTCATGGGCGGAGCTCCGCTTCCGCCCACCTTTGCACATCCCAGGGCCAAGCATGAGTCCTGGAGTCAGGTGGGATTTAGAGGAACAATTTATGTGCTACTTATAGAAGACCTAGGAGGAAATGCTGGTGTTGCCCCTAGTTTACACAGGGGGAAACCGAGGCAAAGATCATTCAAGTGGCTTACTAAGACACACACAGTCAGTAAGCAGCAGATCTAGGATTTGAACCAAAGCAACATCCCAGTCACTGCACCGCACTGCTGCTCTGACTTTAAGGACGGTGTAATTCAAGATAAGTCACCTGCAGGCTTTCTGACTCCTAGATCTTTGAGCACACAGGGTAACAAATTTAAATCTTGTGCATGTGTGTGTGCGTGGGGATGGGGGGTGGTATTTGCATGTGAATGTTAGGGTTTGAGAACCCATGCAAGTGCATGCAAAGGCCAGAGCAGACATTGGGTGTCTTTCTCTCTCACTCTGCACTATATTCCTTGAGGCAGAATGTCTCCTTGAACCAGAAGCTTGCCATTTTAGCTAGGCTGGCTGGCAGTAAGAGCTAAGGATCTTCTTGCTGTCCTCCCACTCCTTCCCAGTTTCTGAATTACAGCCACTTGCAGCCACACATGGCTTTTATGTGCAGAAATTCAAACTCTGGTCCTCATATATCCACGGCATGTGGTCTTCCTCCCTGAGCCATTTTCCAAGCTTCTTTCTTTCTTTTCTTTTCTTCCTCCTCTTACTCTTCCGTGTGTGTGTGTGTGTGTGTGTGTGTGTGTGTGTGCGTGCGCGTGTGTGTGTGTGTGTGTGTGTTGTTTGTAGGGATTGAATTTAGGGCTTTGTATCCATTAAGCAAGAACCCCTTTCTTCTCCTCCTCCTCCTCTTCCTCCTCCTCCTTCTTCTCCTCCTCCTCCTTTTTCTCCTCCTCCTCCTCCCCCCCTCCTTCTCCTCCTCCTTTTTCCTCTTCCTCCTCCTTCTCCTCTTACCGTGTAGCCCAAAATTGACCTTGAACTTGTGCTCTTTCTGCTTCCATCAACTGAATACTTAGATTATAGGTATATCCCCTCATACCTGGCTGCAAGGTAGATATTTCTAAATTGGCATTTTTCTGTGTCACAGTGGCATCTAGGTGCCTAGCCTGTAGTGTCTAAGGACCTTAAAGTAAGACTGCTTGGTGCAAGCCCTACCACAGCAGTCACTAGCTATAGAAACCTGAAGTAGCAGCTGAATTTTTCTGGACCTCGGATTCCATATTGGCAAAATGAGGCTGGTCATGACTGAGTTTTCACCTACGAGTGCCAGAACAGTAGCTGGCATGCAGATGCTGGCGATTGCCAGGAGGAGCATGGGAATGCTGCCCTTGTCTCCTCTACCAGAGTTGGTGCTGTTTGGTAAGAGAGGCTGGGCTTTATTCAACCTCTCTATCCCCAATCTTCCTGAGGATGCTCCCTCAGAAGTAGGTGCTCCCTGATGCCTGTTAAGTTAATGAATGCTGACCTCTGTGAAGAGGGCAGCCTTGTGTACCTCTTAGGAAGCTGAATCCAAAGAGAAAGAAAGGTGATAAAGACCCTGTACATGATCTAGAGTGGGAGGGGGCGCCCTTCTACCCTCAGAACCACCCTGTTTCCACTCCAGGTCCCCTTGACATGTGTCTATAGCTTCATTGCCAGGTCAGCTCATGGGCAGTGCTGACTCATTAATCAGGTCTAGCAGACAAGGAAGTGTTCCCCAGGCAGACAGGGGCTCAGCAGACACCACCCAGCAGGCAGCGCTGAGTACCCCCTGCTGAGTCGATAGAAGACCTAGCCAAGAAGGTAAGTCTTGCCCAGCCAGTGCCACATTGACCAGTGCTAGCCAACTGCCATTGAGCATGTGGGTGCTAAGCAAGCATTACCAGGCAGGCAGTGGTGACCAAACGCCAGCCTGAGAGAGTTCTCCTGACCAGTGCTGGTAGATCAGAGCTCCTGAAATCACGAGGTCCTCACGAGGCCTTCCGGTGACACACTTGGTGCCTTCAAGGCAGGCTCTGCCTCGATGTCTCAACACTAGGAGCTTACTCTTCTCTTAGCCTAGGGTTTGGCCAAGTATGAATTGTAACACCCTCGGGGAGGAGGGGTTGTCAAGGTAACAAGCATTTTCTTACCTAGTGTGAATTCTCTGAAGTTATCGCTCCACTTGTCTTCATTAATAGCCTTAACACTGTTGAGTCTCATCACTGACACTCCCCCAAACACACGCACGCACGCGCGCGCGCGCGCACACACACACACACACCAGCTCTGACAGCATCTTTGGTTGTTTCTGTCCTGTTTGCAAAATAAGAAAGCATGGAGAACCACAGATCATCAGAACCTTTTGCTCTTTTACGCACAGAACCATGTTCAATTCTTGCCTGTCTTGGGTCCTGATTAAAAGTGTGTCAAAGCCAGGCAGGGGGTCAGAGACACACAGTCAACCATGGACTTTGATAATGAATTCCGAAAGTGCTTATTTTGTTGGCTTCCCCTGAACTGCTCTCTCAGTGCACATCACCTCCCTCACCTGGTCCTCCTTCCATCACAGGAACAATGTCAACAGCCCGTCTCCTTTGCCCTGGAAATGGTTCCAGCAGGCATCTACATGGCGGAGAGAAAACCCGTGAGATCCCTGTAGCTCTGCTTTGTGGCTTTGGAAATGTCTCTCCTGGCTTGGGACTGATTCTCTGAGCTCCCGCACACCCCTGTTCGTGTGTCCATTCACATCTTGGAGGACTGTTTGCAAGAGTTGATTCATTCACTCACCGGCTCTTGAAACCTAGTGGGGTGGGTACCATAGCTGGTCAGGGCCCATCAGACTGCAGTGTGGTTCTGTCTAAGTGGGACACTCATTCTGTTCAAATGCCCAGAGATGAGTGCCTGTTTGAGGAGATGCACAGATGATGTATGTAATCCCCAAGGACATCTTACGTCAGGACAGGCTAGAGAGGGTGCCTATGGATGCTACTTTCAAAGATGATGAGGTCTTCACTAAGTAAGACCCGAGAAGAGAACCCTCACCACCTGGCTTGTTCTAGTGGGAGAAAGCTCCATCATCATCACTGCTGCGCGTGGCCCAGGGATGGGGTTGGGATCTGAAGGTACAGTCCGTGCCTGAAGACAGGACTGGACCAGGGGACAGCCACACGGCAGCTGTGCCACCGCTGCAATCATGACACAAGGGAAATAAGTTGAGACTAGATGGTCGCATGTCACACCAAAGAGTTGGTCGTTGGCTCCATTTCTCTTTTTAGTTTTGGTTTAGTTTGTGGCTTTTGGAAAACACCATCGCCTTTCTTTCCTCCTTTTGCCCTCTGGCTTAGCTCTTTCTGCAGAGCCACAGCGAGGTCGAGACTGTCTATCCCTGGCAAGCCAATGGTAACAGCTTCCACACAGGGACTGACCAGCTACCGTTCGTGGTGCCTACTTCCCTTTTAAATACTACTGCGTTACTTGCCTCCTGTTATATTACAATTACCTCCAAACTCAGTACAACAGCCATTTGTGACCACAGCACTCCTGTGACTGTGAGTCCGCTGGGTCCTAAAGTCTCCATCATGGTGCTGGCTTAGGCTATGGCTGCAGGCTCCACTCAGGGAGGGGGCGCTTCTCCTGAGCTCCTTCCAATGGTTAGTGGTAGGTCTCAGCTACTTGCAGGACACTTCAGGGAGGACCATGGCCCCTAAATTTTGACTGCAGACTGTGCTTAACTGCTGGCCTCATGGGCCTATCCCCAGGGCAGTGCAGCAAAGCAGTTGGTTGCCTCCGAGCCAGGGAAGACAACAGACTGGGAAAACAAGAGAGATGAAAATCATTCTTCTGTTGCTTTGAGACAGGAACTTGATATGCAGCCCAGGCTGGCACTCTGCAGCTCAGGTTAGCCTCAAACTCCCAAGTCTCCTGAGCACTGGGACTATAAGCATGTACCTCTACACCCAGTGGTCATATTCCTTACTACCTCTTCTAGAAGCCACAGGCTATCACATCGGCTTTATCTTTTCCTTAGAGGGAACCACTGGCCAAATGCACTCAGGTTCACCGATGGCCTGCACTCCTGAAGAGAGCTGGCTGGTGGCCACAGTTGATGTGCCCCACCCAGTTTAGGGAACAAGTCTTCTCTTCCTTCTTTTAAAAGGAGACTGAAACTTGGGGACTTTGCCTAGGGTCACACACCAAGTGGCACAACCAGAATGCGAACTGGTTTTCCTTCCAAGCCTGTTTCCCACCATTTAGTCACCATGCCACTGGCCCTGGTAGTCGCTTCAAGCCTCCCAGAGACCTGTTCCATTTTCTCTGCTGCCAGCCTCCTACCAAAGCCTCCCGCCGAGACATCCACTCCAGCCTGTGGGTCCTTCTTGTTCTTCCTGCTCCGGGAAGCATGTCTTTCCATCCCAGCTGTCAGTGGCAGAGAGGTTCCGAAAAGGCCAAGTGTCCACTGCCCTCCAAGCAGCTGGTTCCTGAAAGCCTCCCTGGCTTCCCAAGGCCTTGCCGAAAGCCCTTGGGTGAGAGCATGCACCTTGCAGTAATGTACTGTTTCCACAGATGATTAATCAGGAGCGGCCCCGGATGCTTTGGCACAGATGGAGGTGAGGGAGAGAGCCAAGTCGTAAATCCAAATAAATTTATAGCTTCTTCATCCATCCCATTATTACACCAGGAAGGCTGTGTTTCCCTGTAGTGCCTGAAGACAGGGGAATGGTTTTGCATACCCAGGACTCAGTCCAGGGAGGCTGAAGACACTGGTTTTGGTTGGGAGCAGCTAAGAGGTCATGATGTTGGAGGAGTGTAAAAGTCTGGGCTTGATTGACAGGAGCCGCTTAAGAGAAGTTTCACAAGAAACTGCGAAGGAACTTGCTCACCCTTGCCCTAACTCACAGTTCTTACCAGGCCCAGCAGTGCAGGACTATGGTCTCAGGCACTGGAGAGTCTGACGCAGGAGAATTAAATTCAAGCCATGTCTGGGCTACAGAGTGAGTTCAAGGTCAGCCTGAGTAACTTAGTAAGACCCTGTCTCAAAATAAAAGCAAGCAGGTAAGCTGGGGACATAGCTCAGTGACAGAGGCATGTCTAAGGCCCTAGGTATAAACCCCCGGACAGACAGACACACACACACCATGCACATATACCTGATGGGACCCTGAGCTTCTCTGCACCCTAGTCAGTTTCCAGGCACGTGGGCACAGGGAATGGGAACACGTGGCTATTTCAGAATGGGTGGTCGGAAAAGCTTTTCAGTGAAAGGAAGCCAGGTCTCCGTAAAAGCTGCTCTCCTCCCACCTTTTATGGATGGTGGAAAGGCAGGTGCCTTTTCTGCCTTGTCATGTGACCCCAGTCCAGCAAACTACATCCCACGCCTGACATTATCTCTGTAATGAGACTGCTATTACCACCTCGCTTACCTCACGGGGTTAATGTGGGAATCGGAGACATAATGAGATCTAAGCCTCTCCATAATAGGATCTTAACAATGGTGTAACGAGTGCTCTCGCTCTGGTGCACCGCAGTTGCTGTGTGCAGAGCGGGGCATGGGAATCTCTGCACCTAGACCTCATGACCTCATGACGTTTCCAGGAAGTCAACAGCGTCAGCTCCACTTCACAGGTGAGGAAGCCGAGGCCTGTCGGAGTTAGGTGGCTAGCGACAGGTTGCCCGACCCGTGAATTACAGAGCCAAGGACAGCCTCACTTCTGTGTGAACTGTCTTAGTTACCCCCAAACCACTGCCTCACACAGTGGAAACCTGTGTACACACGGGATTGCTGCCCTTCCTCCAGCGTATACACACAAGCATGTCTGTTCTACCAGTCTTGGGCGGCTGCAGAGCACATTGCTAGCTATTGCCATTCATACAAGGTCCATCTGTGAGATTTTCACAGTGACAGCACCGGTCACAAGGGGAAGGACAGTGTTCTCCACAAATGGCTTTGAAGATTTGGGGTTAGATAGTCAGGAAAAGAGCAGTGATGTGGGCCAACAAGATGGCTCAGAAGGTAAACGTTCTTGCTATCAAGTTTCAGGACCTGAGTTTGATCCCCCAGGACTCACACGGTAGAAAGAGACAATTGTCTCTTGAGAGTTGACCTCTGACCTCCACGCATGCGCCATGTGTATGTTACACTCATACAAAAAAACCCAAATATGTGTCATTTTTAATAAAATAAGAATTTCATTAAAAAAGATGGATCTTAACTTTATATCACATAAAATTGATTTAAGAATTGATCAAAAACCTAAGGCTAAAAACTAAAATTTTAAGACTCTGAAGAAAGCAAAATTTTTTATGACATCAGATTTGGGGCTGGTTTCTCGGCTAACACCAGAACAACAACAGAAGACAGATTAACTGGACTTAACCAAAATTTAAATTTTTTTTAATATTTATTTGTTTATTATGTATACAATATTCTGTCTCTGTGTGTGTCTGCCGGCCAGAAGAGGGCACCAGATATCATTACAGATGGTTGTGAGCCACGATGTGGTTGCTGGGAATTGAACTCAGGACCTTTGGAAGAGCAGGCAATTCTCTTAACCATTGAGCCATCTCTCCAGCCCAAAATTTAAATTTTTGTGCAACAAAGAACACTATGCAGAACGGTGGCTCATGACCCCCGTGGGAGTAGAACGACCCCTTCACAGGGGTGGCATTTCAGATAGCCTGCAGGCCAGATATTTGTACTATTTTTTTAAACATATTTATTTATTTATTATGTATACAGTGTTCTGTCTGTATGTATGCTTGCTGGCCAGAAGAGGGCGCCAGATCTCACTACAGATGGTTGTGAGCCACCATGTAGTTGCTGGGAATTGAACTCAGGACCTCTGGAAGAGCAGGCAGTGCTCTTAACCTCTGAGCCATCTCTCCAGCCCCTGTACTATGATTCGGAACAGTAGTGAAATTACAGTTATGAAGTAGCAACAAAAATAACGTTATAGTTGGGGTCACCACATGAGGAACGGCACTAAAGGGTCGCAGCATTAGGAAGGTTGAGAACCTATGGTGTAATTTCTTAGGGTGCTGAGGCAGGAGGATCCCAGGTTCAGGTTCTGCCTGAGCAAATTAGTAAGGCACTGTCTCAAAATTAAAAAGAAAAGAAAAACAGGGCTAGGAATATAATTTAGTGGTAGATTATGGGTTAGTATTTGGAAAACCTCAATAACAATAAAACAAACTAATAGAAACAGAACAAGACATTTCCACACAGGAGATGTATGCATGGTCAAAAAGTTCACAACAAGATGCTCAGGACCAGCTGTCGTCAAGGAGACGCTAATCAAAACCACACGGAGACGTTACTTCACACCTGATAGGGAGGCAAGTATTGAAAAAGAAATAAAGTTTGGGGGACTGCAAGATGGCTCAGCCCCTAAGGGCACTTGCCACCAAGTCTGACCACCTGAGTTTGATTCCTGGAACCCACTTCATGGATGATGAGAACTAACCTTTCCAAACTGACCTCTGACCTCCACACGCACAATGCGCTGCGCATGTGCTCAGCCTCCCTCCTCGCACAGCAAAAGCAATCGATGCGATTTTGACAAAGATGCGGAGGAATTGGAGCCCTGGTGCACTGCAGTGCGAATGGTCTGGCCCCTGTGGGAAACAGTACGGCGATTAAATGGAGAATTGATGTAAATCCAGCAGTTCGTTTTCTAGGGCCATACTGGAGTGAACTGAAAGCAGGGGCACATGCCGACACCTGCTCACCCACGATGACAGTGACATTGTGCATCACACTCGGAAAGTGTCCATCAACAGGTGGATGACAGAAGAGGATGAGAAACGCGCACAGGTGGAATATTATTGACCTTGAGAAGAACTGACACCTGATGCACGCCACAGTGTAGACGGAGCTCCAAAGCATTTCCCTAAGAGGAATGAGCCATACAACATGTAGGGCTCTGCTTATAGGACTTCTTAGAATGGGCGGCTTCAAAAACACAGGAGGTGGAAGGCAGGTCACCAAGAGCTCAGACGAGAGGAGAACTCTTTATAGGAACTGGTGGTCTGATCTTTGTACAGTTTTGGGAATCCGCTTAATGCCACTGAATTATACACATAAAAATTCACATAAATATAATTAGAATAGTAAAATACATGTGTCTTTTATCACAAGAGAGAAAACATTTTACGCACGTAAGATATCTTACTTTGGTCTCATTAATTTCAAATTTTTTATCAAAATACATTTAATTTATTATATGTTCTACCTCCTAAAATAACATTTAATTGAAAGCTATAATTAATAATTATGTGATAACTACCGATGTGTTTATATTAATGCCACATTGATATATTGATGTAACATAGTTTCCCAATGAAGGAAAAATTAAAAATGTGGATCTACCAAAAACCAAGTTAGAATATTCATTTTCATAGCGATGCCCACACCGATCTCCATGCTGTGCCTTCCGGGTCATTTGCCACTCTGTGCTCCCCCCTCTCCCGGATTTGATTCAGTACTGTTCCCTTCTATTTCACACAAACCCGAGGGGTCACTTTCTTTCTGGCGAGTTCTCGTCGACGTCAGACTTTAGTCTTTCCCATCCAGTGGGGGAGGGGGACACTTTCTAAAACCAACCGAAGTGACAAAACACTGCGAAGAAGCCAAGGAATGTGTGAGCGGAATGCTCAGACTCACGCTGAGACCATTTGGAAGCCGGGCTGGAACGAACAACTTTCAATACTCCGTGCCCAGAAGTCTCTGAAGACGTGCGGCCAAAGGAGTGATCGCCAGTATCCTGCTCAGTCCACAGGCAGCAAGGGAGAACATGAAATTTCTGTACCTTTTATTAAATTTTCTAGAATTCTAGCCTCTTTGCTGGATTCTAGCGCAAGGGCAAGCTGGGTTCCTCGTGAGCAAATTACTTACCTATGGAAACCAGAGTCTTTTGTCTTTCCAAGAGCCTGTCTTGCCTCTGTCTTTACCTTTTGGGTGGTGCATAGGGCTCTCCCAGCAAAATAATCGTGGGAATTTCTGTTTTAGGATGTCCTTTCTCCTGAGTAAACACCATCTGCTCAGCAGGGGGCGCTCTGCCTGTTCTTGAGCGGGTTAAGTCAAGGTAGGTGGAGGAGTTTCCCCTTCTGGGAGCTTGGCCCTCTACACTCCGACTCCCCTGCTCTCTCTGCTTAAGCAGAAGAAAACCAATGTCGCTGGAGCTTTCAGAACGCTCTTGTAGGGTCAGGAGGACCGAAGTGAGTCGGTTTCTAGGGCCAAGGCTGCTAAGTTGCTGATTTGGCATCACCCAATATTCTCCCGAGGGCCGTCTGTCTCACTTCTCAAATATAGCTTCAATAATGCAGACCTTCTATTTTGATGACTTGAGGTTTTCTTAAGTACATCCAATAAATTCCATTTCCTCTTGGCTCTTTGGCTTGATTCCACGAAGCTTCGTCTACCTGTGACCTGGAGCCACTGGTACCTACTCTGACTGGCTTCCCTTTGCATCAAGTGCTGTTCCTTAAATATCACCCCCTGTGAACTACGCCAAGGCTGTTCCGCGTTCTAGGAGTCCACGTTTTTGTTTTGTATAATTTTGTCCCCCGGGGGACGTTCCAGATGGCCCTCCAGCTTACCCTGATCCTCTCAATAGCTCTGCTCAGTATTTAAAGCTATTATAATGCTTTCTCCAAATAGTTCTTAAAGATCCATTAATCAATTCACTCATTCAACAAATATTTATAAAGCACTTCTATTCCAGGGCCCTGTTAAGCATGGGGCGTATTTATGAATGAAAAAAAAAAATCCCCATCCTTGAGTTCAACTGAAGTGAAGATTAAAATAGGCAGGTTCTCTGTTTTCTACATGTGCTTGCTTTCTCGTGATGGTTTCTAGGCCATTGAGCATAGCAACCGGGCCTTGGGAAGAGGGGGTGGGGCTATAGGGGCGGGGCGATGGAAATCCCCGTTCTCCTTTCTTTCAGCTACTGAAGCTGCTGGCTTCCTACCTCTCTGCCCATTGGTTGCACGTCGTTATGCTTCCAGGACCCAGACTTGCTTGCTCCCCTCTTGTCAAACGGTATTTTGTTTGGTTTCTGTACTTTTCTTTTCTTCCCCAATTCCTCTGATTTCAGTCACCGATTTTCGTAACTGAAGTAATTCCCTAATTTTCTCAGGATGGGATTTCCCCTGAACTCAAGTGCCCCGGCCACACACACACACACCTGTTGGATGCACGGCCCACTTGACCTCATCCACTTGAGGATGGAGGTACCATTAGTCTTCAAAACTTGCTACCTCAGTCCATATGCTCTCCCAATGAAAAGCCCACAGCTCCAGCCACTGGTCCAGCCGTAACTTTTTGTGACAGGGTCTTTTGTAACCCAGACTGCTCTCAGATTCACCATGCAACCAAGGATGGTGTTGATCTTATTGTCCTCCTGCGTGCTAGGATTACAGGCATGTACCATTTTCTGTAATGCTTGTTGGTTCTTTTACTCTGAGCTTTTCATCTGGGTACTGGTCACTACCTGTTCTCCCTTAGTCTAGCTGGTGGCTTTCCAGTTGTGTTCATGGGTCCTTCCAGGGGCATAGAGGTTGGCATGGAAAATGAGTGTTGAGCAGACTGGGCTGTGGGCTTCCTGCCCCTGCTCCAGTCAAAGCCACTGCCTGCGCGACTGTTTCTCTCGTGCTCTGAAGAGTGCTCAGAACAGTTGATCGTCAGCATTGAGCGTGTCCCCCTTGGATCCTTGAGCTTCCTCCTCTCTGGCCCACTTCACCTGATGGGTCTGAACCGCCTTTTTGGCTGTGGTGCTGAGGAGAGGCAGTTTTCACACTCTGGGTGTGCTTCCTGAGAAATGGAAGCACAGGAGTGTGGCAAAGCAGTCTGAATACAAGCGTGCGGGAGCAGTGCCGAGAGCACACAACCCTGAGGCCACTCCGATGCATCGATACGTTAAAGCCAGGGCAGCTTCTTGTTGTTGTTTTGGTCCTTAAGTATCACCTATGCCCAACCACTGAGGCACACATCACAAAGCATCCTTCTTGAACTCACTGTTGGAGCTCTGCTCCCCTTTGCAAGTAGGAACTACATACATTCTCTCCTACTTGGGACTCTTCTGAGAGCCACCTCATGGGATGGCTGTCTGTGACTGTGTCCCTCCTGACCTTTCCAGCAACAGTGACTCAGGTTTCTATGCACAGGCCACGCCCACCCAGCACACCCACCCAGCACACAGCCAGCACACCCACCTAGGAAACAGCCATCACACCCACCCAGCACACAGCCAGCACACCCACCCAGGACACAGAGAGCACACCCACCCAGCACACAACCAGCACACAACCAGCTTGCCCAGCTTCTGGTGTTCGCTGCTGTGGCTCCCCACATCCACTACTGTGTTGCCTTTCTGCATCTTGAACTCTAGGTAGTTTTTTTCTTAGATGAGAAATTTTCCTTTTACCTAATTACTGCTACTTGTATGCTCGCTCAGACTTTTCTTGCTGGATATTGGGGAGATTTAGTTCCAAATTCATACAATAATTTTTCAGCCTTATTGATTTTTTTTTACTTTGTTTCTTTTCTCCTGTGTGTGTGCATGGGCACACACACATGTGTGTGTTGCATATTTGGAGGCCAAAGAACAACTTTTAGGAGCCAATTCTTCCACCTTGAGTCAGGGTCTCTCTTGTTTCTGCCCTGCTGTGCACTCCAGGCTAGCTGGCGTTACAGATGCTCACCAACACACCAGGCTTTTGTTTTTTATGTGTAGGGGTGTTTTGTCCACATGTTTGTCTGTGTATCACATGCCTGCTGTGTCCAAGGGGGGCAGAAGAGGGAAATGAATGCCCTAAAACTGGAGTTACAAGTAGTTACGAGCCACCACGTGGGTGGGAATTGAGCCCCAGTCCTCTGGAAGATCAGCTAGTGCTTTTAACCACAGAGCCACATATTTTCATAGATGCTCCAAAGACTGAACTTAGATCCCCCTGATTGGGCAACAGGCACTTTTACTCACTGAGCCATCCTGGCATCCCCCTATTGACCTGTTCTTGTTCATACTCTGTCCTGATCTGTTTTAGCCATTCACTTAGAACTGTTTTTCAAATGTCTAGAGAAGTCACAACAGCAACATATGTCCTTATGCTTTCCAGCTGTCTTCAGTTGTTAACATTTTGCCATATTTTTGCCTATCTGGCCATCTTTCTTCCTCTGTCTGTCTGTATGTGTGTATATAGATAGATGTATAGATATGTGTATACACACACTGTTCACTGTCTGTCTGTCTGTGTGTATATAGATAGATC
>NC_022016.1:60379416-60394174 GCF_000317375.1 Microtus ochrogaster | reverse complement strand
CTGTCTGTATGTGTGTATATAGATAGATGTATAGATATGTGTATACACACACTCTTACTGTTCACTGTTTGAGTTCAAGGTCATCCTCAGCTAAGTTTGAGGCCAGCACGTAAATATGAGACCCTGTGTTAGAAACAACACCTACTAACCAAAAGACCCTTCAGTGTAATGCTGTTTGTCTTCCCTGGTGGAGGCTTCTTCCCTGATCGTATGTAGATTCAGTTAGTTGATAGTGGTAGTCTGGAGTGGTGGAGCAAACACTGGAAGGAAAATGAGGAAATTCTGATCCCACCCCCAGTCCTGGTTCTAGCCAGCAAGACGACCTGAGGCCAATTGTTTAATCTCCACAAGGCTGAGTTTCACCTGTAGTTTGGTAGTTTACTCCGCCTGCTTCATAGGGGTGTCCTGAAGACCAAATGAGGGGATACCTATAAGAAATAAAGATGTTATTCCAGAGGCTATACAGCTATGTACCTGTTAGAATGTTCTTAGTCAAACTCTATCAGAGTGTCTACTTACCCAGCATGCCCCATGGCTCTCACTCTGTCTTCTGAGAGGCTGGGCTGTGTTTGGGGCATACAGTAGAGACCAGCTGTTGGCATAGGTTCTTCCAACGGCAGATTAAATAGTTTAACTAATGTTCACCCCAACCTCAGAACATGGTTCCTGTAAGCAGGGTCTTTACATATATAATTTTAGGTCAAAATGAAACCATACTTAATGAGGGTGTGTCCCCAGTCCAATGTAAATGCACTTGAGCCTGTGACACTGTGTTCTCTGTGATGATGGAGACACAGACTGGAAGGACAGGGTCATAAGCTAGGGGGCACCAAGGATGGGAGCCGCGGAAGTCAGGAACCTAGTGAAGATCTCTTTCAGGGAGTTCCTTGAGAAACCTGGCCCTACTGACAACTCCATGGTTTCAGACTTTGAGCTTCCAGGAAAGAGAGACTAGTTTTCTGCCGCTTGGAGTCTTTTGTCAGGACATTCTTAGGAAATGAATACAATGACTTTGCCCTCGAAACCTGCGCACACTCTACCCACAGGGTCTTCCTGATGGAGTAGAGCCACAGACCAAGTAGAAAGGTGGCAAGGGGAACAGCTGGGTTGTGGAGGCACCCAGTAACTGCGTGAGCCTTGTAAACAGTGTGGAGCAGAGCCTGGCCCCAGACATCTGTGTTGCGTTCAACGTTCCTGGTTGGTCTAGGGCCGTACCAATCTTTCCCCTGAGATTATAGGTGGGAAATGCTCCGAAGCAAGGGATTAGAAAGCCAGGACTCGCCTCTCAGAGGCCAGGCACCTTTGGGATGGGCTTTCTGGATCGTTTCCTTGGCATCCCTGTTCCTTGAGCTCACTGAGTGTGGGGAGTGTTTGCTGTGGCCTCGAGGGAGTTGGCTGGCGTTTTCAGAGGAGTCTGGAGTCTTGGGTCTGTGCCGGCCGGTACCGTTTGATGCTAGAAGAGATACTGCATCTAACCATCAGAGTGCCTCTTCTCTGCCAAGGCATGTCCTCACCCAGCCACTCTGCTTCCCTGACGCCAGAAAGAGACGCTTTGCGCCTCAAGGTGCTCCTGAGGGCTGAGGGACCCTCACCTGTGTCCTCTGGGGAACATGGTCTTTGGGGATGGACTGCCCTAGTCTTGGCCTGTAGGTTTAGAGGGGGGGATGAGAAGAGCAAGAGAATAGGTAGACGTGGTTCTAAGAGTCTTTTTCTTCAAATTGGAATAATTGTCAGGGCCCACCCACTTTCATTGTTATGATGTCACAGACAAGAGCAGCCCCTCAAGGCTGCAAGAGACTCATGAAGTCATCTGGCCCACTGCCTTTCCCAATCTTCCATGCCACCGGAGTGGTAGAGATTGGATCCTAATCCTGGCAGCTGAGCACTTGAATACTCTAAGCCACACAACAGTAGGGACAAGCTCACTGGGCCAGAGGCCAGCTGCTCTCCTGGGAAGATCTCTCAGCTTCCTCCCTGAAGTCAGCAAAGCCAGACCTCACCTTGAAGACGGTCTCAAGCTCCCAGCATCAGACCGCAGCCTCGGCTTGGCTTGGGCTGATTGCAGATGGCTGATAATGACAGCGAAAGGATGATTCACGCCGTTCTGGAGCAAGACTCTGGGTGTGCGTGTGAATGGGCATTGCTCAAAATGATGGGGTGCTGCTGATTATATCAGTGTTCATGCTGGGGTACGGGGCGTGAGGAGATGAATGGGAGGTGGGGAATGAAAGGTCGTGCTGTACTGTGAATGCTACAGAGGGCCCCTGCTCAAAACCGGAAGGGTGATCAGAGGGAGTTTGTGGCTCTCTTCTTGTGTTCTCGGCAACACCTGCTGTGTTATAAGTTCTTTATGGGGAGAAAGTAAGAGACTTACCATGCTTATGTAATGGGCAATGAGGCGTTGTGAAGAGGCCAGGCAACCAGTATGGTCTCCATGTGGCAGTCACTCTCTGGTGACAGCTAGATCTCTCTCTCCACAAACTCCCTGCCCTCTTCTTCCAGATCACACACTATGGAAGCAGAAGCCACGGGAGTCAGTGAGGGCAGTCTGCAACCATGTTCTTTCGTGTTTCTGGGGAAGGCCTTGGTCAGGTGAGGGAAGGAGGCCCCAGGACTCCTTGCTTCTGTCACAGGAGTTGAATTCGGTGGGGAACACACTTTGGTGACAAGAAGATTCTCTCAAAAGAAGAAACTTTTTGTTTTTCATTATATATATATATTTCAATATATAATATATGTATAATATATATTTCAATATATATAATATATGTATAATATATATATTGGTTTGAAAGAAAATGGTGCCCAAGGGGAGTGGCACTATTAGGAGGTATGGCCTTGTTGGAGGAACTTTGACACTGTGGAGGCGGGCTTTGAGGTATCCTCTATACTCAAGATACTTCCTAGTCTCTCAGACACTTTCTGTTCCCTATAAGATGTAGGCTTTTCAGCTGATTCCCCAGCACCATGCTGACTACACACCGCCATGCCCCACCATGATGATAATGGACTGGACCTTTGAACCATAAGCCAGCCCCAGTTAAATGTTTTCCTTTATAAGAGTTGCCATGGTCATGGTGTCTCTTCACAGCAGTAGAAACCCTAAGACCCTAAGACTAATTAAGGTGTGTGTGTGTGTGTGTGTGTGTGTGTATGTGTGTGTGTGCGTGTGTGTGTGATTGTAGTTCAGTCTGAGGGGCAAAGTATGTCATGCAAGCCAAACCAGAGTTTGTCACCTCACCCCTTTTTCCACCTGACACCCCAGAAAGTCTCACACAGACAGCCCTGTAGAAGTTCTCTGAGCACTTTGGATGGCCGTGTCTTGGGTGTTCCGGGAGAAGAGTCAGGGCCAACACTGCCTGAAGTCACCTCTGTCCAGAAGCAACAGTCCAAAGAGAGGTGCTAGAATTATCTCCATTAGAGCCAGGAGGGGCAGCTTTGGCAAAGAGCACAGGTGGCGGGCTTGTCATCAAAAGCCCTGAGTTCGAGGCCCAGCTCCCTACCCACTGCTAGTGGCAAGGTCTTAGGGTCATTTCACCTAAGTTTCCTGCTCGGTAGAATAGGGGCGAGAATGCTATGAAATGGTTGGAGGATCCGATTGTGTTTTTGAAAGGGTTTTGTATTATAGAAGACTATGTAAGGGTTAGCAGGGTACAGAGGTAACACTGAGGTCCAAAGTATGGGATGAGAAGGTCAGAGGCTGTGCACACACCATGTACAGCCAGGAAATCTGGGTGGTGTGAACCATGAGCTCAATTTCAAGGTTCACTCTCTTCTGAAAACAAAAGGCCTCGCTGGCTAGAGGGTCCTCGACTTAAGACAGGATCGTGTTCTGTAGATTGAAAAAAAAATCTAATTTGTTGGAAAGGTATTTAATATCCCTAGATATGGAGCAGCCTCCCTTGACAGCAGGGCACACTAGACCATCCGCCATTTCCCATCATGACCAGGGCTACACCTGTGACTGTGGCTCCCGGCATCACCCGAGAGTCACATACTAACCACATACCGCTGCTCCTCACTGCCAAGTCCTTCCAGCAAGTTCTGCCCATTCCAACCTCTGTTTCTTTACCCCTGCGATTAAAGGTCAAGGAGATCTCCTTGGCAGTCTGGAGCAAAGCCTCTGACTGAGTTAAAATCACCTTACCTCCTTTGAGGAGGACATCAAAGGCTTTGGTCTTCCTGAGCCTAGGAACTGTTAAGGGCACCCGTGTCCATTAAGGGCCACCACTCAGAGAAAGGTGGGCAGGACACCTACCCCCCTGAGAGGGCTCAGGATTACCCTAGAAGGGGTCATGGCCCTCCATGGTGAGAAGAAGAAAGGGAACCCCAGGAAGGAAATACCCCCCAGAGAGCTCCCGCTGGCACACAGCTTGCCTGTGGGCTCAAATGAGAGACTTTGATTCTGTAATTCTTCGCTTGATGTCTTAACAAGAAGGGCATTTAAATAGGTGTGAGTTCGGAGGGGGTTGGTACCGTGCTTGAGACAGTGTGTGCCTCGGTAGTCATTGGTGCCCATGTCTGAGTGAGGTGGCCCAAGTTTATTACTGTGGTTTCCTTACTGACAAATTGGTCTTGGGGACCAAGCTTAATCCCAGTAGGACTAGATCCCCACACCCTGCATGCCTGGCACTCTGGGTGGAGGCGTCTTTCCTGTCTGGGCAATGCCACTTTCCATGCCCTTCACACAGCAGCGTGTTGACATGTCAGTGCCTGGCCTGCTCACAGGGAATAACCAGGGAAGGCGCCCAAAGGCGGTGCCTGGCTCCCGAGCTGGAGGCAGGCCAGGGCGGCTTTGTTTAGCTCCTTCCCCTGAGGTGGCAGCCGGGCAGCAACTTCCACTTCAGAGCTGTAGTTCCTCCGACTGCTTCCGAGGCAGAATCTCTCCAAATGTCAGAGAGCAGCGTTTGCAACGCGGCTCTTTTATGACATGCTTTTAAGGCCAATTTATCTGGGGCTAATAATCCTGATGCACCGTTGAATTAGGCTTTGGTCGAGAGAAGGTGGGCATTTTAAAAGCCACGAAATTGTAAGCAGATTGCATGACTCAGTATTCCTTATGAATGCCGGATCTTCTCGCGGCTGCTATTATTAATATTAATAAGCATATATATTCACGAACACACATACACCCACAGGGCACTGGGCAGAGCTCAGGGAGGACACAGCCTCTGTCCTCAGGGATCAGTAGGAAGCTGTCTCTAAGACGAGGTAGCAAATCACAGGAGTATTGTAACTGTCAAGGTTTTAAGCACCTAAAAATCAGTACTATCATTAGCAATCAGTAATCACTGTTATAGAAGAATAAATCTTGTAATCTCCAAATTACCTGTTTGCACCAATTAGAGTCCGACTGATGAACATACCAATCAAAGGGGAATTTACTTGAAGCACCCAAGCATATCTGGTTAAAAAAAAAAAAAAGGAACCTGCTACTCTCCCAATCTGATGTCTCCTCATTCACTATCTGTTAGGGTAGATAGGCTGCAAAGAGAGCTGACAAACCCTGCGCAAGTCCCCCCAGGCAGGAGGGAATGCAGGGGGGAATGCACGATGCATTTATTTGTTTACTTATGAATGCCTGCCTACAGAAAAGATTTGAGGTAGGTCACAAGGAGAACACACACTATGCTAAGACTCTCAGATATCAAAATCAGGAGAGGATCAGGAGATGTTGGGAATCGGGTGGAAATGGGGACACTGGGCTTGCCTTCCTGGTGTCCCCTTGTCTTTGTTGAGTCCCTGTGCTGAGCACAGCCATAGGTACTAAGAGGATCAACACCAGAGACACAGCCCTCTCCTGCACATAGACTTGTTGCCTAGAATGAGCCGCAAGCCCTGAGGTTCGCTCCCGGCCTCTCAGAAGCCAGTGAGCAGAGGGATTGAATGGGCCACATAGTTCTCAGTGTGCAGTAGAGAAAGCAAGTTTGTGCAAAGGAGCACTCCCCCCCTCCTGTGCTATAAATCCGAATGGTGATTCGGGACCACTGAAGGGACCCGGTGGAAAACGTGTCAGCATGTGCTTTGTCAGACTGTTAGACATGCTCTCTATGAGGTCATCTCTTGGCTGCGCTTGGAGGCAGAAAACAAGAATAAGGAGCTAGGACATGGTGGCTCATGTCTGTAAACCCAGTGTTCCTGAGGCTAAGGCAGGAGGATTGCTGAGAGTTTGGGGCCAGCCTGGGCCACACAGCGAGTTCAAAACCAGCAAGGGCTACACATCCTTGTTTTAGAAAGAAAAAAACAAAACCAGGAGGCTGGGTTTCCTATTGAACCTTCCCGCCTTTGCTCCTCCTGAACTTATGAAAACCTGAGTTTGGTGTTTGAGGCCGAGGCAAGGGGTGAGAGCTGGGTAGAGGAGGGGTGAGAACTGGCAGGGGAAGCGGTGTTCTCCACATTTGACTGGAGACTTGGGAGCTGAAAAATGTCTCCACCAAGGGAAGCCGTCTTAACAGCTTCCCTGGTCCCCATGCTGTGTGAACCTCCTATTCCTATGCTGTGTGAGCTCCCCCATCTCCATGTTGTGTGAGCCCCCCCATTCCTATGCTGTGTGAGCCCCTCATTTCTATACTGTGTGAACCCCCATTCCTATGCTGTGCAAACTCCCCATCCCTATGCAGTGTGAGTCCCCCATTCTTATACTGTGTGGGCCCCCCATTCCTATGCTGTGTGAACCCCCCATTCATATACTATGCAAGCTCCCCATCCCCATGCTGTGTAAGCTCTCCTAAGGGTGCTTTTGTGCTTTGATGCTGATACAGGGCCCAGAATCACCCCCACTTAACTAATCTCCTAATGTCAGTCACCTTGCCATGTTCCCAGACTCACTTGGCTTGACCACTTACTCTGTATGGCTCTGCCTGGTGTGATTTCTCTGCGAAATTATGTTGCCATTTTCCTGGAGCTTGCTCAGCTTGCTTGTTTTATTTTAAGTGTGCCGGGTGTTCATTTCGATCTCTGCCCTTGAACGCTACTAGGTTACCCTAATAGCAAGAACGACTTAAGTGGTTCCCAAGTGTGCGTCTGCATCTTCAGCTCTGCGGTAGGAAGCTCATTCAGGATGAGCAAGGCAATGTGGAATGTGAGTGTGGCGGCTTCCATGGTCCTTGCACCCAGTGCCCATGCTCTTGTTGTAGCTCTCGCCCATGCTGAGTCAGGGTGACTCTGTGTGACACCAGGCACTGTGGGTGCTGTAGACAGTGTTGAACAGAGACAATCCTTGTTCTCAGGAAACCCCCAGAGCTCACGGCACAGAACAAAAAAGGGGATGACTTAGGGATGGCAGAGAACTAACTGAACTGTCTCTCCTCTCAGCTTGGAGACTTTTAACATCTCTGAACCTCTTTCTTCTCTTTATCTTATTTTTCTCTTATTTTTAGACATTTGTTCTCTTGAGACAGGGTCTTTTGTAGCCCACGTGAAACTGAGGATGACCTTAAACTCCTGATCCTCCTGCTTCCGTTTCCTGGATGCTGAGATCACAGACCTGCATCACCACACCCAGTTTTATGTGGTGTTGGGGACTGAAACCCAGGACCTTGTGCATGCTAGGCAAGCACTCTGCCAGCTGAGCTTCATCCCTGACCCTGTCTCCTCTTCTTCAAAGATGGCAAAGTGGGATCCACCGTATGCCATTTGATGGGGATCCGAGGTGATCGCTCATAAAGCATTTAGCACAAAGTCCAGACTGTGGTAGCTCCTCCACGTGTAGTCCCCCAACTGTGCTAGGTCCTGAGAGTGCAGAGATAATGAACAGTCATCCTTACCCTCAAGGCGCCGAGAACTGAGCAGAAACGATAGATGAGCCCTCAGTAAAGTTTAAGGCACCTTTGGATGGGAGCGATCATGGGAGCATGGAAGGCTGCGGGAACCCAAAGGAGGGCACAGGCAAAGCACCACGGAGACTGCAAGCGAGACATCTTAGCAAGATTTTAGGGAGTGGGTGGGGTTTTCATGAGTGGAGCATGCAAGGGCGTGGAGAACCCTGGGAAGTCACGGGGTCTAAGCATCACTCCATAGACTTTCTGCCCTCTCATCTCCTAAGCTGTAAAAGGCAGCTGTTAAATTAGACAGCAAGAGTCCCCTTCCAGCTTGCATATTATTCCTCAAGAGAGGGGAGCATCTCTTTGTTCATTACCAATTTCCACCTTCCCGCACATGGTAGGCACTCAATAAATATTTATTAAATGAGTAAGGATAATTACACGTGTAAGCAGCCTGTCTCCGAGGGGAAAAATCAAGGAAGTATTTTTTTTTTCCATTTACTTGATATAAGTCATTTCCCTCGGGTCCATGCATGGTGGCAATTAAGGAGGCTACATTATGTCACTGGGTTTGTAAGAGGCCCTGGATTTCCCAGTGTCTAACTTACCTTGCTCAGACTCCAGACTCATTGTGGGGCCCTTTCTCTAGAGTCGCTCAAGCTTCCGTGGAGATCCTTTTGACACTTGGCACCCTGTCTTCCACACACTGTGGGTGCAGCAGGCCCAGGCAGCTTCCGAGATGCACCGTGTTTTCCTTTGTCGAACTTGCATTTGTTTTGGGGGTTTCTATGAAGGGACAATCTTTCAAACAAGAGCTCACCAGGATGATTTCTTGTGTCATTGAACTAAGACCAGGGTGGCTGGTGGGAGGGTCCGGTGAGGCATACCCTTGGGCCCGTTAGTTTCGTGTCAACTTGGCACAAGCTACAGTCATCAGAGAAGAGAGAATCTCATGGAGAAAATGCCTCCATGAGATGGGGCTGTAGGCAAGCTTGCAGGGCATTTTCTTAATTAGTGATTGATGTGGGAGGGGCCATTATAGGTGGGGTCACTTGTGGGCTGGTGGTCCTGGGCTCTATACGAAAGCAGACTGAGCGAGCTATGAAGAACGAGGAGCAATCCATTAATCAGCCCTCCTCCTCCATGTCCTCTGCACCAGTTCCTGCCTCCAGGTTCCTGCCCTGTTTGAGTTCTTGCCCTGACTTCCTCCAGTGACATCAATGACGTAGATGTATAAACCAAATAAGCCCTTTCCTCCCTAAGTTGCTTTTGGTGATGGTGTTTCGTCATAGCAATAGTGACCATGACTAAGACATCCCCCGCTTTATTTTGTCGCCCGCCCAGGCCAGGACTTAAGATTCTCTTGTTTTGCTCTCCCCCATGACGACCCAAGTCCATCATCGACAGCGCTGTCCTCTTCCCGGCCGTTGCTAAGCAAACTGTTCATTCGAAGCTCAGCCTGGTACCACTTCCTCAGATCCTCTGTGCATCCTCCTGTGCCTCTTTCAGTGCTGTGGTCATAGATGCGCCCACTTTCTGAAATAATGTCAATTAAGACAAGCCAACTGCACAGCTGTGAGTTGATGCTCTCTTTTCAGTAAGAGATTCCCATTTTACCAGGAGCCTTTTGAAGACAGCAAGTCACCTTCAAAACAATTTTTAAAAATGGAGCCTTAAAAATGACATTTAACCTGAAGAACAGGAAGGCAGTCTTTATTAATTAGAGAAAACTTGGACAGTAAAGAAGAATATAAAGTAGGGGTCCATCTCTCTTTTCTCTCTCTCTTTCTTTCTTTCTTTTTTTCTTTCTTTCTTTCTTTCTTTCTTTCTTTCTTTCTTTCTTTCTTTCTTTTTGGGTTTTTTTTCTCTGTTGCTTTGGAGCCTGTCCTAAAACTCATTCTGTAAACCAGGCTGGTCTCGAACTCACAGAGATCCGCCTGCCTCGGCCTCCCTGAGTGCTGGGATTAGAGGCGTGCTCCACCACCGCCCGGCAAGAGATCATCTTTCTCATGATCTTTCTCCCCACTTGGTCTGCACTGGCGCATTTCCCAACTATGACTGCATCGCTGCTCATGCCGCTTTCGTTGCTGTGTATTCCAACCCTTTGGCTGGGTTAAAAAACACAGCACAGTGAGGCTGAATTTATTGGTGTAGAGACTTGGGGTGGCCTCTCTAAGACACACCCTTTATGGTCTGTTCCTAACCCCAGCCCTGTATCCCTGCACGTTTCCCATCGCCTGTGTATAACCTGGCAGATGTGAGTCTTACTCTGAGGATGCTGTTACACTGTATCTCCTGTCTTCAGATTCTCACCTTCTTCCCTTCCCCCTCCCCAATTTCCCTGTCTCCAGCGAGCAATAATATCTTTCACCTGAGCCTCTCTCCCTGCCTCCAGTGACTGCTTCCCCTGATGAATTCTCTCCGGGTGACTTTGGCATTTGCATATCCCCTCGCTTGGGTATTCTGAGATGTTGGAACCAGAGAGCAGGTTGAGGCGATCGGGTACTTAGCGGAATGAGGCATTCTCGGGAACTGCACAAATATTTGGAGTCGGGCGTGTGCCAATAGGCTATTAATTGAAATGTGGACACAGCAAGCTTCCGGAGGCGGGAAGCTGCAGCTGAGAAAGTAGCCGTGGGTAGTGATTCTCTGCAAGATACAAAGCAGTAATCTGGGGATTCCTTTACCTCAAACTGAAGGTGATTTGATATGGAAAAAGAAAGACAAATGAGGTGGGGGGGAGAATTAACAAGTATCCTATCAAGGTTGACGGTTGAGATACTAGGCTTGGTTTAGTTCTCAGAGGATGTGGGTGTGACCCTTGTGGAGCGGGAAGGGAGCCCAAGGTCAGGGGTGAGGAAATGCAGGACCGGAAACAGGACTTGGCCTCCAGCCTTGCTCACTTTGCGCTTTCCAAGCAGACTGCCCACCTGGAGACCTGATTACCATGCCAGGAGCCAAAGGGCAAGGACTGCTATCTAAGCATTTCCCTGGTGCTGTCGACTGTGTGATTACATTTAGTAAGATCCTGCTTCCACTGACTGACCTTAGCTGAGGAGTGAGCGGATGGGGTCCACCTTGACCAAGATGCCCCATCTGCGTCCTGTTTAGCCCTGGCAATGTGCAGGCAGAAAAGTAGAGTCCCGCAGGCTAGGGAAGCGGCTACCTGACAGGGCACAACCCTCGCAAACAGGGAGGCCATGGCTTCTACCAACAGGACTGTGGCTGCGATCTGGCCTGTTGCCTGGTCAAGGCCCAGCCTCCTGTTAATACACCAGACTAGGAAGCATCCTGCTCATGCTTTTTCTTTCCCCAGCAAATGGGTCCTCTGCGTGTCATTTTTAAGTGACAACTGAAAAAAAAAAAGAATCCCTTTTTCATTGCTCATACATATGGGACCAGATTTACCCTTTGGAGGAAGCCCCAAGAGCATGGCTTTCCAGGTGCTACCTTAAGCTGACCATATCAGCAGCAGGAGCCAGTTAAAAATGAGAGCTTCCCAGTTCCCAGGCAGCGTGTCAGAGAGATGGGGTCCGGTCTCACATGTTTTAACAAGCCCTCAGGAGAGTTTGATGCTCAGTCAAGTTTGAAAGCCATCGTCCTAAAAAATTATGACCAGGAAGTCCGGGCTGCTAGATTCAGTCACTAGGAGAGTAATATATTTTTGATTATTGGACCCTTAAGAATAAATTCTCCTCATTTCAGGATGCCCAGGTGAGCAGTTCCCCCACATCGCTGAGTGTTCAACAGGAAACCATTTCCAAGCGATTCTTTAAATTCGAACTGGCCAGCTCGGTCAGACTAGAGTCTAGCATCACAGCCTGTTTCCGGCAAGGGCGGCATTTTCCTACTTTAAAGAACCATGGATAAGTTAATTGATTGCTGGCTCTGTCATTTTTATTTTGTGCTTCCTTACCTCCTATGAAAATTTATTCAGAATTTAAACAGGACCCGCCGAAATGGTTCAGAGGTAAAGGTGCTTGGGGCCAAGCCTGACGACCAGAGTTCAATGTCTAGGATCCATACAATGGAAGGGGAGAACGCCTGCAAGTTGACCTCTGACCTCTACACAAGCACCATGGCCTGGGTGCCCACACACATGTACAAACACACACACACACACACACATTAAGCAAATTAATAAATGGAAAAACAAAATTTGAATGATTGGCTGAAGTGGGAGGGGCATAAGTTGGAAACTTCACACACACACACACACACTAAGCAAATTAATAAATGGAAAAACAAAATTTGAATGATTGGCTGAAGTGGGAGGGGCATAAGTTGGAAACTTGCCTGAGATATAGAGTTCGAGACTACCCTGGGTAACTTAGTGAGCTAAACATTTTTTAATATAAAATGGCTGGGGATGCAGCTCCGCAGTAGGTTGCAAATCTTGCATAGGCAAAGCCCTGGGTTCAATCCCCAGCATTACAAGATGAAATATTCAAATGGGAACATTTTATTACCGACAAATATTTTCTTATATACGTTATCATGTTACTGAAGAAACCAGCTATAGTACAGTGACAGTGTTGCCGTAATGAATTATTAGGCAATGTGTATGTCAGAGAATAATCTCTCACTCAAGTTTCACACAGACTGAATTATGTACCCTCCTAGCACGGGACATTAGGGCTATGGAAGTGAGGCAGAGAGAATTCCTAACCCAGAGTGGCAGGCATCTCCAGAGAGCATGTTGTGCCCCTTTGGTGCACTTGCAGTGTGCCCTGGGTCTCTGTGTGGCAGTATGAGCCCCTCTGCAGGAAGCTGAGCAAGCAAGAACGGCCATCCCACAAGGACACGCGGGTGGCAGAGTTGAGGGCATCTAACTGGCGAGAGCTGAGGACGGAAAGTGGGTGTGCAGTGCAAAGTGTGTGCTAATCACACCTTTGTGGGATCCAAGGACAGCAAAGCACGGATCACACGAGCGAGCTGGAGATGACACCCAGAAATGGGGGGTGGGGGGATACAGCCCAGCAGCCCAGCAGGAAGCTCCTGCTTTTTTCCTCCCTGGGTGGGGGGAGGGGCTGTTGTTAATGATGGGATGGATTAGAACAGATGGGTACTTTTGACACATTTTCCCATGTTGTTATTTTCCGATTTCCCATCTTCCCACCACCGAGTCATGTGCCTTTCTCTTGGTTAAGAGTGAAAGCCTGTGGTTTTGAAGGGGAGCCTGGGGATGGAGATTAGCAGTGGTGACCTTGCCGTTGAACTCCGAGATCCCTGCTCAGCTGGTCCGGAGAGTCCCCCTCGAACCTTGCTGGGTGTTGAAGAGAAGCCATGGCAACTGCCTGGGCTTTCTGGGATGGGTTCAGATGCAAGCCCGGGGACCCTTTCACACTGGTTCCATCACAGCCTCCCTCCTTCCCGGCAGCTATCACAGTCTCCCTGATTACAGTACCTTCCTGGAGCCCTGAGGAGATTTGCATTGTAAATGGTGTTTGTTAGGGCCCAGAAATAATATTAATCATTGTAAAACAATTATGTTGCATAATTTGTCCATAAAAAAGAAAAGCATGAAGCTTTGGCTTGAATTAATATTTCTAGAATTGTGTGTCTTTCTCATCCATACAAATAACAAGACTCTCTCATCTGCCCTTCTGGGTAAGAAAGGCTCTGGGAAAAAGAAAGCTACTCACCTTCTTATGGCTTCTGGAAACATTCTGAATGCGTACAGAGTCATGTGGCATGTGGAACAGCCAGGGATCTTGGTGCAAGGGGAAGTTCAGTTGTCTATAATTAGACTCTTCTTGTGAAAGGCTGGACACAGAAGGACAAAGGAAGCCCCTAGGATGCAGCACAATGAAGCAGGGTGGCTTCCCCTGTGTCTTTGCTGCTATCCGTCCTGGTGTGATGTTGGGTTAAGTAGCCATCAGTGAACAGAAATCTCAGGCTGTGGGGACTCACCCTCCAAACCACTGGGTTAAATTGTACTTCTTCCCAAATATGTCACCATCCTAATCTGAATGTGACCTTATTTAAAAAATGAAAATGGCAGGGTGGCCTCTGGAGTTGTAATTAAGGATCTTGCGATGCTTTCCTCTCGTCTTTTCTTGGTAGACCCTGAACCAGTGACGAGAACACAAGGAGGGTGTCAGCTAGTCTTTACCACGCTGGAAGATGCTGTGTGGGCTGTGGGAGGAGGAAAGCCACCAATGAGCTTATCCATCTGAGGACCTTGTGTGCTACACGCTGACCTGTCGGGCAAGCTATCTCCACTTGTACAATAGTGGCTAACTTCTGGAGATAACCAACCACTTTCTGATTTGATTATAGGCCTGCTTCACAGGAAGGGATACATACCTAGTACTGTCAACCTGGTCAGAATCCTGTGGCTGGAGAGGTCTCAGACCCCAAAGGGTGGCTACTACTAATGCTTCTCTAAATAGACATATAGTCTAACTGCCTTTTAAATATGTATGTCCACACCCATAGATTAGTGCCATATTCAGTCTTGGTCAGAGAAACTTTTCTTTGCAGTAGGTGACAGCTAATACAGCCCCCCCAAATGGTCCCAATGCTGAGACTACGTGACTGCTGAGGCCTTAGCCCTAAACAGGACGTTTATGCCACCTCCATGGAGCATAGCGGAAGAAGGGACAGAAAGATGGTAAGAGCCGGAGGATGGGATGCTGTGAAATGTGTTCGGGATACGGCATGCCCACTGCTCTCAAGAACACAGCAGCAGTGATTTAGCACAGGACCAGAAAAGAAAAGAGACACAAAAGCTGGAGGAGGACCAGTTGGGAAAAGGTGAGAGCGCAATGGTGGGTGGACATGATCACAGTACATTAGATACGTGTATGAAATTGTCAAGAATAAACACTGGAAGAGCACGAGGAGACACACAGGAAGAGAGGAGAGGGCGCAGGAGGAGAAGGTCGAGAGCTAAGTGACAGGGCCATGAACTAAGGGTGCCTGGAACTGAAAGAAATGAGTAGGAATGCTCTGTAGAGCCTTGGAGGGAGCGTGGCTCCAACCACACCACG
>NC_022016.1:60377825-60379146 GCF_000317375.1 Microtus ochrogaster | reverse complement strand
ACCATACCACGATTTCAGACTTCAGGTCTCGTGGCCCTGACCACACCACGATTTCAGACTTCAGGTCTCTGATGCAGTAAGAGAGTACATTTTCTTATGGCTCTAAGCCACGGGTCACAATATTTCACAGCTGTTCTCTGAAATCACTACATGGCCCATGCTCCACCCCATCCACAAGCTCCCAGGAAGCCTTGCAATGTTCACTGCCGTATTCAGAGAGTAAATTCTTTGGCTCTGCCATTGCTGAGGGCTGTGGTCCGCAACCAAGCTTCTCAGGTGGCCATGCTTGCTGCACTGGGTCCCTTCTGACCTTTTCCAGGAAATCTTTTCCCAGGAACTGAAATCCTGCATTAAATACAGAGAATTTCCATGTCAGGTCAGTGTGACACACCACTAGAGCTCAGAATCAGGGCTTGCAAATGATTAAGCTGAAGAGGTTTCTGTAGCGACCAATTTGGATTCTCTAGCTACCAAATCTCATTGACGTTTGACTTACCACCCACTGGGGTATACATATTAGCAGGCACTGGACACAGAGGTGCCAGGCACTACGCTAAGAATTTTCTGTTCAGAGTATTATTCACCCTTGCGCTAGCCCTGAAGATACATACGCTTGTGTATCTGGACAGTATAGAGGAGAGAAACTGTTCAAGAGACTTTCGTTATGAACCAGGAATATTCAAGAAGCTGGTCATTGGCCTAGCTGGCCTAGAGACACGAAGAATCATGGACTTCACGCTAGACTCTCAAGCACCTCACCCCTGTGCCCTTAGAAGGGCATGCTTATTTTTACATTTTCGGCTATCTAGCTTGGGAAGCTCTTTCTTAATGTCCTTTTGGGTTTTTGCAGGGCTTCTAGAGGGTACTGAAGGACACTGTGTCCCCAGCACCCAACCCAGGGCCTGGCGTGTATCAGGTGTTCAGCGAAAGGCATGGACTAAGGATGTCGGAGCCGCCTTCCTGGATTAGAACGTTGGAGAATGGTATACTAAAGGGCATACCTGACCAGTTGTCAGCCTCAAAGGTTAAGGATGTTCTCAGAATATTCCAGATTGTTTTACAAGGTATGATCCCACCACTTCCTCTGAGCCATGCGGATGGATATTAGCACTGAATAAGATGGCATTATTTACTATCTCATTCCTTTCTTCTTAGTGACTCTATTTATTATTTTTACTGATTAGAGTAATAAATTACCAAGGTTTGTCTCCCGACTATATAAGATAGCCAATTCCATGTTGCTTCTAATGGATTACTCCAGGGTGTCAAGGGCAACCCGTAACTTAAATACTTAAGACTGGCAGTGTGGCCAGGTGGCGGC
>NC_022016.1:60338800-60376679 GCF_000317375.1 Microtus ochrogaster | reverse complement strand
TCTCCACATCCCTCCTTTGGCCTTTGGGTATGTGCCTGTAGCACCAAAATACCCTTCTCCTTTCCTTGTCTTCTAAATACCTCTCCTTCAGGTGAGTCCCACCCTCAGACCATGGCCGCATGGAACTGAGGTTAGTTAGAAATGTGGACCAACACAAAGTCATTAAAGTACCAAAGACATTATGAATGGTTTTTGTGATTTTTTTTCTGTCTTATGATTCAATTATATGGTTCTTGAGGACGAACTTTGTAGAGAACAACATCATGCCACAGTGTCAAAAGCTTGGACAAGTTCCAAGCAAACAGCAAGCTGAACTACACTGTCAGAATGAGAAAGCCCATCATAGGGTTCTGCTCCCTTTCTGAACCCCTGCCTTCAGACGATAGGTACCTGTGTTGGTTATTCCTATTGCTGTGACAAGACTCTATGACCAAGGCAACGCATAAAAGAAAGTGTTTGATTTAGGGTTTATGGTTTCAGAGGAGTAGATTCCATGATGGTGGAGCAAAGGCATGGTCGCAGGAACAATTGAGAGCCTACATCTTAATCTGCAAGTAGGGAGGCAGAGAGAGAGGAGGGGGGAAGAAGGGGAAGGAGGGAGGAAGGACAGGAGGTCAGGCAAGAAAGAAGAGACAGAAAGGGTGCCACTCTTTTAAAATCTCCACACCCCCCCCCATAACACACTTCCTCACAAAAGGCCACTCCTTCTAATCCTTCCCAAACACTTCCACCAACTGAGGACCAATTATTCAAACATATGAGTCTATGGGGATCTTTCTCATTCAAACCGCCACAGATACCAAAATATCTTTGCGAACGAGAAATTATGGGATCTATGCCTGAAGCTAAAACCAATGGGATATAAAGATAATTGAATCTGTGTTGAAGAGGAAGGGAGGGAGGAATAAAGAGAGAAACTGAGGGAATTCCAGATGGGCTGAAGGGCTAATTGTTTTATTGTCATTGCTTTCCCTAGTTTTGAGTACGCTATAGGAGCACGGCTGTGTGCTGGTGTAGCGAACACAGCTGGAAGTGATGATCCAGCTTCTTCCCTCTCTCAATAACCTACAGTAGCCTTGTCTTGGATGTACAGCCAGGACCAGAGGGGAGGGGAAGAGCGAGAGGCAGCAGAGAGGCAGAGCATGGGGTCCCCCTACTCCAGACTGCTCCCTGGTTGTAGATTCCTCCCTGGGGCTCGGTTGGAGCTATGGTAGCCACAGGCAACCCCTACAACAGCAGCTTTGGACCCTCAGGTCCATCCCGTTCCAGATGTGACAGAGCTGGCTCTTTTTTAAAGGTAAGACGTATGTGAGTTCTGGATGGTTTGGGCTCTGTTTCTGTTTCCGAGGTGGGATCTCATGTCTCCCAAACTGTCCTCAAACTCTCTATACATCTGAGGAAGACCTTGAAATTCTGATTCTCTGGCTTTTATTTCCCAAGTTCTAGGATTACAAGCGTGAGCCAGCACACCCAGTTTAAGCAATGCTAGAGACCCAGCCCAAGGTCTCCTATGGGCTAGATAAGTATTCTACCAGCTGAGGCACATACCCAGCCATTGTATTTGATTCCACTCACCATAAGTTATAAGTAGCAGGGGTAGCCCAAGGTTTTAAAGATGCTGAGAGAAGAAGCAAGCATCATCCCTTCTGTGAATCTGATCTACCTTTGAGTCCTATTGAATCAGAAAAGGCTTGCTCTCCAGAAAGCCATTGGCCTTCTGGTCTCAGAGAGCTACTTACTGAAAAAGCCTGAACACAGGGTTGTGACTGTCCCTTTAAATACAGAGGCAATGGTTTGCCTGGCTTTTTGTTGTGTTGAAGGTGGGATCTCTATGATTATAGATGCCAAACCACAAGCATACCCCTTTAAGATAACTTCAATGGGGAACCTCACAGCCTGGTTCCCAGACAGTGGGTGCCATGCTCACAGAACCTGAAGCGGGACTCTTCTTGGGGTCCACAAGGAAACTTAAAGGGTATCTTTGGCCAGCAGCAGAGTTCTCCCAGAAGTCATGCAGAGCACCATGCTGTTCCCAACACTTCCTTAGCTGAGCTTCAGGCTAGGGATGCAGCTTCTAGACCCCAGCGAGTCCACACCTTCACTCCAGGC
Organism: Microtus ochrogaster; assembly: GCF_000317375.1. NCBI lineage: Eukaryota > Metazoa > Chordata > Mammalia > Rodentia > Cricetidae > Microtus > Microtus ochrogaster. The sequence continues at coordinate 60,374,570 of NC_022016.1, read as the reverse complement.
TAAAGGATGTAGCTACCTTCCAGGGAAGAAGGCAGGCAAGATGGAGCTTTGCCAGCTGGAGATTTATAAAAGGATGTTCAGGGGTAATGGGAGGACGAAGTCTGTCTTTCCAGGCTCAGACAGCCTGACATCTTTGTTTACGCCCTGTCTCTTCGTATGAGTCCCTCATATCTTATTTCCTACAGTTCCATTGTAGGAGTCACCCACATGGATCGCCCTGGTCCCACCTCATCTCCTCCGATCCTTAGAGCACGTGGCCAGTGACATTACTGCCTATCAGCTATGTGCTAGCCCTGCTTTGGTTCTGAGTGGTAGAGATAGGGACAATCCCAGGCCCTGAACCCCAGGAGTCAGGCAGAGGAGACAGACTGACAGATCATGACAGCCCTGTGTCTTGAGTGTTGTGACAGAGATGAGCTGACACTGCCTCATGGGTCTCAATGAACCAAACTGGTGACACCAGAGCTGAGATCTGACAGTAGGCTATTTCCTGACAGCAAGGGAGTAAGGGCGCTAGGCCAGCAGTTGTCCAGGGAATACAGCCTGTCGTGCCTTCTGTCCCAGGACCATGGATAGAAGGAACAATCTTCATGCTGGGTGGGGAAATGCACTGAAGGTTTTCCTGGGCCGGGCTGAGGCAATTTTCCCTAGATTCCAAATCTAATCCCTTTACTCCCCCCCCCCCCCCCGAGAGAAGAACTCCAAGTTGTCAGATGAGAGATAGGACAAACTCTATACTGGGTGACTCGCTTCTGTCTCTTCCTTCTCCGAGGTGATCTTTTTCCTCTTCTACATCAGCCTGTAGAACGCTGGGCCATGCCTTAACAATCCCCCTTGAAGTGTTTCTAGGTTTCTTGCTCTGATCCCAGCATCTGAAATGCCTCGGAGGATGTCTGCCTGCCAAGCTTTGTGTTTGTGTCTGCTTCTCTTTCATGTGCACGTGCCTGAATTCCCCTGTGCAAAGCCTGGCTGGCACTCAGTGGTGGCCAAAGTTTTGCTAAACCGGGGTTAGCTATTGATGTTTGCTTGTAGTTGAATCGTGTCCTTAAGAAAAGGGCCGCACTCATTCAGAAATCAGCTTCTCACCATGGTCATTCATTTTTCCACATATTCAGCTCAAACTAGAGGCAGTGTCTGCATACTGGATAAGGCTCCAGGAAGGCTCATGCTCTTGTCACTATTCTGGAAGACCATGGAACGCTCAGCCAGCCAAGAAAGTAGCCTTCTGAACTAACAGGTATAATCCATCGTGAGAATGACATGGAACAGAGAGGTAGGTTCCCCGGGCTTGCCTCTGTGTATATAATCCTGTAGAAGGGAAATTCACTGGTGACTTTGTAGGATGAAGCTGACTGTCCTAAGAGAAATGGATCAAGGCACTGCAAGCAATGAGAAGAACGTGGGCAAGTTGTGGCCATGTGCTCAGGTGCCACACCCATGGCCAGGATGAAGGATGCGAGGGTCCCGAGTGCTGGGAAGCAAGGCTGAAGACTTCCAATTTGCATGTTTCCTATTAATCCCTTGTCATGGGCTAGCACTTTCCACTGCTATATTCCAGCCAGCTTTGAAGTTATAAAAATCTTTTTGGGTAAATGTCATTCTTTTTTAAATTACACTTCTTTCTTTCTTTTTTCCTTCCTTCTCTTTCTTTCTTGTTCTTCCTGTCCTATGTGTTTGTTCATGTGCATATGCACAAGCCCACACGCACACACATGTCTACATGCATGTGTCTGCCATGGCACTCAAGAAGGCCAGAGGACAGCTTGGAGGAGTCAGTGCTCCCCTTCTCATGTGGGTCCTGAGGACTAAACTCCTGTCACCAGTCTTGGAAGCAATGCTTTTAGCCACTGAGCCATCTCTAAGGCCTTGAATGACATTCGTTCCTTTAAATGAGGCCAACTTAAGGCATCTCAGGGTGGAAGCCTGCCAGTGTCCCATATTCTGAGACACTAAAGTGAAAGAACCTGGACCTCTGACAAAGTCAGACCTGGATCTGGGGGGCCTGCCTCTGCCTTTCGCCAGCTCTTGTCGGTGGATAAGTTATTCACTTTCTCCACGCCTTGGTATTCTCCTCTGTGTAATGGAGAATACACCTTGTTCTCACTTTGTAGGCCCCACCGGAGTGTCAGATACTCATGAGGCATGCTGAGGCTTCTGTTTAAACTCCAGCAGCTGGAGAAGACCAAGATGGGCAAGGAGTCAAGCTTGCTGCCGGGTGCGGCCTGGAGAGCGCTGATGTCTTTTTCTTTAATTGTCTTTAGGATGAGCAAATTCAATCTCCTTTCTGTGGGTCCCTGTACCTTGAACTTGGTGGTCCTTTATTAGCATCAAGTCCTCATTTCTTCCCTTCCAAATTGGCCCCTCCCTTTTAACATCTGAGACCTTAAGGTGTTCTTTGTTTCTGTTGCAAAGTGTGTGTGTGGGTGTGGGTGTGGGTGTGGGTGTGGGTGTGGGTGTTGGCGGGAGGGGGTACAAAGAGGTGGAGAGTATTTTTAGAGCAATAGAGGAGCTGGCAGAAATTGAAAATAGGGTTTTCAAGTTTGTATGTTTATGCTGCAGAAGGAAGGCTCCACGGCGTTCCCTGCGTCCCGTTCAATATCTAAGAAGCTTTCTGCGACATGCCTCCCAGCATTCTGATTAAAAAGCATCCTGCCTGCTCCTTGCCTGCGTCCTCCCTGCCCCCTCCCCCAGCAAGGCCCTGACTGTACCAAGGGGTGGCAGCCCTCAGGGGAGATGCCTTTCTGCTCTGGATGAGCAAGCTGCTCTCTTGGCTTGCAGAGCCCAGTGATCAGGGCAGATTAATCCCCAGAGGTGGTCGGTACACAATTAACATTTTTGCCTCTTATTTTAATTAAGAAGGGCCAAGGGATAGGATGTTAGCATGTCTAATGGGACCGTGTGGCATGTGCTGGCTGCCAGAGGAGTCTCAGTTATTCGCACTTGTTGAAGACTTTCTAGATAATTAAATACGGCATTAATCATTTGCTGAGTGGACACAGGTCTTTATTTCTCCTCCGGTTTCCTTGCGAGCAGGAGGCAAAGTGGCTCCTGGATCTGGTGGTTCCCCAGCACACAGGCGGGAGCTCACCCCATGTGTGCCCACTTTCGGTGATTTCTGTAGGAAAGCAGAGATTCTCCAAGACATCTGCCTGCACTGTTCTGACAGCGGAAGCTCTCTTCACAGGCGCATTAACATGACCTCATTAGTTCCTGCATCTACTCTTCTAACCACATAAACCGGAGTGCGGTAGGAGCCAATCATGCTAATTACATCAGATCGGTTTGCATATTCATAAACCATTTTCTGTTTTATGGACAGCAAAAATAAACACAGTATCTCTTTAATAATTTTAAGTGGGTCACTTTCAGGACTGTATCTGTTTTAAATAAATTATCATATTGTTAAAGGCCACCGTCAAAAGCTATTTTTTTAGCAGCCCCAGAGGTTAGAGTTGGGGGCAGGGCATGTGGAGGGTGCTCCGGAGTCACAGGGATTAGCCAGTTGGTCAACTCCTAAGGCGTCTTCTGCTCAAACCAACCCGGACTTGAAACCCTGGCCTGATTTAGGGAACAGGTGCAGTACAGCCTCCCACTAATGACAAAATGTATTCTAGTCAGAACTCTGAGACAATTGAAATCGTAGTCTTGTGCAGTGGGAGAGAAACCTACTAATATAACGGTCCCTGGGGTTTCTGGGAGCAGCTTCATTTCAGGGACCAAGATGAATAATCTGAGTTTTTCCTCAAAACTCGGTGGGAAATGGGTATTAAGACAGTTAGGAGACACCGGGCTGGAGACACAGATGGGCTGGCCAAGTGCCTGCTGCAGGAGCTTGAAGGCCTGACTTTGAGCCCCTTTAAAGAAAGCCAGGCACAGTGTAATCTCAACACCGGGGAGGCAGAGGCCCCCGTCCCTTGGGGCTCTCTGGTTAGCCAGTCAGCTTAATCGGTGAGCCCAAGTCAGAGACGGTCTCAAAACATAAAGTTGGCAGAGCTTGAGGAATAATATTGGAGGTTGTCCTTGGCCTCCACAAGCACGTGTGTGTGTGTGTCTGTGTGTGTGTGTGGTGTGTAAATGCACCCAAATAGACGAATTAGAAGCAAGCCAGCAATGTAGACTTTCACACTGTCCCACCGACGTGATCTTTCCCTAGACCATTTTGGGGGCAGAAGAGGCTTACTCAAGACCACAGCCCTGAGGGGTGGGGCGGCTTCCTAGCAAATGACCTGCAGTCCTCAACAGTGAGGCTGAGTTAGAGATTTCATTCACTTTGGTGCAGGGGACCAAAAAGCTTGGGGAAAAAAATTCTCACACTCTTTACCTAGTTAGGAGAACTCATGTTTTCATGAGGGCCAGAAGACCCGGCTGCACGGCCGTTGACTCCGCAATCACAGTGGTTCCTGTTCACTCCTGGGGGACAGGTAGGGTGCTAATCTGATGGAGTACTGTATGTGTTTTAAGATGATCTTTCTTTTAAACCATGTTTAATATCGAGGCCATCTCCCTTTCCGTGCAGACCCAACACCATATTTATTCATGGAGCTTGCTTTTTTTCTCCTCTCTTTGTTGTTTGGGTGGATTAATGTAGTATTTCCTGTGGTGGTGTGGGCTATCCCATTTTTGGTTCAGAGTTTTGTTTTGTTCTTGTTTTTGACAGTGTTTCTTCCCACAGAGCTCTTGTTTCTGTTAATGGAAGAGGCCCCTGACTCCAGGCGTCTCCGGGTCCTTCGACTCAACCTCCAAAACCTGTTTGCGTTTCTCCCCCTTCACCTTGGCTCCCGACTAGGTTAGCGGAGCAGCACAGACGGCGGCCCCTGTATTATTAGCTGAGCCACCGTGGAAGCTTTTGTGTGTCAGCCACGCTGATTTTGAAACACCCTATTATTTGTGCAATATACCTTGGAATTACAGCTTATAATTTCATGAAAGCCTAACATATCTGGATGTTTACAAGTTCTATCCCTTAGGGAAATGTATAGTGTTCATTTCTTTTGTTTAGTCTATTTAAAACGGGACCAGATACAAAGCAGCCGTGATTGACAAATTAATGCTCTCAGCTCCTACTCAAAAGTACTTGAATTATTAGTACAAAAAGCGTGTTACAAACTGTAATAATTTTAACTCCATTTCATTGCTAAAAGCTGATAATAATGAAAACAAATGAAAATAGTAATGCAATCTAACACTAGCCAGAATGGAAGTAGTCACAGGGTTGGGCCTCTGCAATCAGATTATTAGTTCCATTAAAACTCAGGAATGGGTGAGACTGTTCATTTGTTTTGGATTCAGTTCTGTAGGAGGCAAGAAAGGAAAAAGAATGGGCTCCGTGCAACATAAATCAAACCTCGATTTCCTCTTCTCCCTCTTCCCGCCACAGCCCAGGGAGAATATTCCCAGGGTGACAGCTGGGCACCTACCACAGAGGACAAGGAGGACAAGGAGCAGGACCAGTGGGGGGGCACCAGTGTGTGTGTCCTGGTTGCAATTAAAACAAATGATTCTGCAAGGACCCACCTTCCTGCTGTCTCAACCATCCTGGGGGAAGGGAAGAAAGCAATGCATTGCTGCAGAGGACCAGAAATGCATGCCCTGAGCCCTGCATGCTAGTTACCAGGGAGCCAGGATTCCCTAGAGGCAGAAAAGCCAATAGGATGTGTGTATGTGTAAAATTAACTTAAGTTCATTATTTTAAAAAAATCATGCACATAACAGTATTTATTGTAAGAAATTGGTTGTCCAATAATGGAGGCTAAGAAGTTCCAAGGTCTGTAGTAAGAATGCAGGGGACCAGGTAAAGCTGTATCATTCCAGTGCCCAAAGGCATGGGGCTGAGGAGAACTATGTTCCAGCCAGAGGGAAGATGCCCCGTCTCTAGCAGCCAGACAGCAGGAGTTACCCCTTAGCCTGTGTTCTGCTTCGAGCCCTCAGCTGATTGAAGAAGGCCCATCAGCTCTGCCTACCAACTCAAATGTTAAGCATAGCCCAGATAATAACCAATGTCCATGTACCCAGGACCTTGTCAGGTTAATGTTCAATATTAATTGTCATTCTGGACTTCTCAGTCTGAGTTCACCCCATCCAGTGTCTTTGTTTCTATCCACCGAGACGGCATGGTTGTCCAGCCTGGGTTCTCAGGAGGATTTACTGTGCACAGCTTCACTTCCTACAACAGCAGACAGCACGTAAGTTGTCTGGATGACTTGGGACAGCATCGTACTTTAAATGTTGGGACCCTCTCAAACTGTACTGTTGTTACCATGACCTTTCCTAGGAGCTCCACAGACTGTCACCTGGGGATATCGGACCATGTGCTATTCATCATCCACTGGACTAGCCAGGGTGTCTCCCTTACCACCTTTTTGGCCAAAGTAAATCATGTCAGAAGGCCCAAGCCTGTGTGGCAGGGAGCTAACTATCCAAGTGTGTAATAGAGGAAGGCATGGGAAAATGTGTTGTGCTATTGGCCACAGTTCCCTGTGCGCTATAAGGCACAGATGTAACCAGATACACACTCTGGCTGCCGTTCCTTCCAGTCTCTTCTGTGGTCTTTTTTTTCCACGCCCTGTCATTTATAACATAAAATTCCCTTGGGTTGGGCCTTTGGCTACTTGCAAAGAGGATCATGCTAGGATATCCAACCTTCATATTCAGCATGGACATTCTGGACCATTGAGCAGATGGATGCTGTGTTGCTTTCAGGGGAGCTTTGGTGGCCTTTGAGTAGAGACTAAAGTGCCATGCAGGTCATTCCCTGAAGGGAACTCCTCTAAATTCTCTGGGAGCAGAAAAGGATCAAAGATGCCTTCCCGAGTTTCCAGGGGAGTGGGGGTTATGAAAAGGCGAGCATGCAAGCACGGATACCTCTGGGTACAGAAGGACTTTGTCCAGGCACACAAGAAAAGCAGGCTTGAAGAAGAGAAAATCCCGGGGTTGATTAGGAAGAGGAGAGGCTCAAGGGTCCGGGACTTTGATGTCCTGCTAATTAGCAGGGGAGTTGGTTTGCAGTCAGATAGTCCATACTTGTCACCCTTGTTTAGGGAGGTGGCACAGGTCGCTAGAGGTGGGTGGAGCCTGACATGATTTTTGCAGATGGCAATGCAGGCAATGACTTGGGCCAAGACATTCTAGGAATCCTGCCTTAGCCTATGAATCCCTGTAGCCCCAGAGTCCCAACACAGCCACGTGGCCCAGTTTGGCCAATCAGCTCATTGAGACTTGGCATCACCAACACTGGATCCGTCAGAAGCCACACACAGCCAGCAACTGCCAAGGTGAGCCGTCGACTGCCTGAGTTCCTCCCTCGCCCGCGGAGACTACTCTGCCTTCAGAATTGCAACGCTGTGCAGAGAAGCAGCTTTCGCGTTCCCCACCCCATCTCATGGAACTTGTCAGCCGCATCCTTGTGCGGATAATTAAGAGATGATGTCAACGGAACAAAGCTCTGTCACTGAAATAATGGCTCCCTGGTGTTATGTTTATGCCTCAGCAAAGTCAAGGTGTTTGTCCCCAAAGTAGATCTTCCTATTCCTCTGACAACTGTCTGTGACATCCTCCTTCGTCCCGCTGACTTCTTCTCCCTACTGGTGACAACTGCAGAGCCAGAGCGTGGTAGCACCGGGCACACACCGGGCGGTGGGAGAGAATTCTCTTTGCTCAAGAGACTTGGGCTGGGCCACAGCTCTAGGGGTCCAATCCAAACGTTTCCACCTAGACTCTGTGGGCATCACAGAAAATACCCGTTTCCACCGCATCTTTATTTCCCCGTCTCTGCCACGGAAAGAATATCTCCCGACCTTGATTCCAACACTGAGTGGGCTGAGTCTTGTGGCGCTCAGATATCTGACCAAACGCAGAATGTATGTGCCATGATGCCACTAGATTCCATTTCTGCGCCATATTGCTTACCTTCTGGTAGACACCCCAGTGAATTCACCGAATAAGTTACAATTTATTTTTAAAGGCATTAAAATTGGAAATTGATTAATAAAACTGGATATTGATTAAAGTAACGAAAGAACATATACCTTGTGTTGTGTGCACGTGTGTGTGTGAACACACATGCATGCATGTGCACGGTTCAATATGACATTATGTAAGGATGTTATTCTCCTGTGTAAGGCCTTAGTGGGAAGCTGTAAGAGGCTGGAGGTCTTCCTGTTCACAAGCATGGGTGAGCCTTCCACTGAGAAGTGTACACTATGCTTCCCCAGGGGAAGTGTCAACAGACCAGTGAGTACATGGCCTGAAATGGCGTACATCAGCTAACATGGTGTACATTGGCTGAGATGGCACACACAGGCCAGGGAGAGGATCTCCCAGCACAGAGAAGCTTCCTGCAGCAGCTAGGTGGAGGTGGTCACGTGGAGCTCTCAAGTAGAGAAAGCAGTGGCTTCTTGTTAAGGTGGGAGAGGTAGCATCAAGATTCCAGTCTCTCTGCGGCACAGGCTTTCTTTTCTCCCAGGTGTCCTTTCATGGCGTTTGGAACAGTTTCATTATCACCAAGCATGAGGAGGATGCAAACTCCCAATCTCTGATGTTTCACTGACTGTTACAGGAGAAGCTCACAAGGGGCAAGAGGAGAGGAAGGCACGGCCTGAGGTTGAGACCTTCGTTCTACGTCTTGCTCAGCCTTTGCCTCCGGCTGACCTTGAGCCAAGACATCTGAACTAGATCTACAGGGGAAGGCACAGCTGTGGTTTAGGAAGTCTCTCCCAGACCCACACTGTTTCCCTGCTCCATCGGACCCTGGTGATCGTTTTGCAGCCGTGTGTTGTGGATCCCGTGTTTACCAAATGCTTTCAGAATGGTATCGAATGCAGTTTTCCCTAAGTTTACATCTCTCCCCGGATTTGACATGTGCATGATTAATCACTGGGCGAGGAGCCAGAATTCCTGAAAGCAGATTACTAGAAAGGATCTTTCCCTGTAAGGAGAAAGTGCTGTTGGGGGTTTCCCTTAATTTCTTAATTTTCTTTCACGTTTTCTTAATGTAAGGGGAAGAAGAGGATTGGAAATCAGTGGTTCCGGCTGAGATGAATTTGTCTAATGCAAAGCTGGATGCATTTGCGTTATTTTTACACAGCATTGACTCGGACACGAAGCTTTCTGGGGCTGGTGCTTAGAGAGCATTCCAGAAAAGATATTTGGGAGATTAAATCATGTGTGTGTGTGTGTGTGTGTGTGTGTGTGTGTGTGTGTGAATGTTCATGCCATGGTACTTGTATGGCAAAGGAGTTGGTTCTCTCTTTTTGCCACATAGATCCAAGGGATCAACCCAGGTGATTAGCTTGGTGACAAGCACCTTTATCCACTGAGACGTTTGGGAAATTCTATATCTGTCAAAGGATATCATCATTAGGATATCATTTTTAGCTTTTGACTTTGTGTCAAGAAAGGAGGATGGGGTAAGGCAGTCGGGGTTTTTAAGACCTAGAAAAGTCATTTGTAGTTGTATGCCAGCCACCATAGTCCACAGCTATAAACTAAGAAGAGACACACAGAGAAAGAGCGCAACAGGAACCAAGACGGAGGATCAATAAGAACCAGGATGATATGGCTGCACGAGGGTGCTCAGAACAGAGAAAAGAGACAAAGGAGAGGGGAGAATAGGAGGAAGCCAGGATGCTGGAGCCACATGCCAGCAGCTAAGACAAAAATTGGAGGGTCTTCAAAATGCCTCAGCAGATAAATGTGTTTCTTGTTGAAAAGTTGATGGCCGAGTCCACTGTCCAGACCCTAGGGAAAGACCAGAGGGGAGATCCACATACTTACTTTAGAAAGAACACACACACACACACACACAAACACACACACGCATACATGCCTGTGCACACACCACCACCACCACCACCACCACCACCAATTAATTTTTTAAAATAAGTAGATTTCTAAAGCTAACTATGGCAGTATAGGCCTATAATCCTAGTACTCTGGAAACTTAGACAGGAGACTATATATTCCAGGCCAATCTGGGCTGCATAGGGTGACCCTATCAAAGAAGGAGGAGGAACAGAGGGAAGAGGAAGAGGAGAAGAAGGAAGAGAAGGAGGAGGAGGAAGAGGGGAAGGAGGAAGAGGAGGAGGAGGAGGAAGAGGGAAGGAGGAAGAGAAGGAGGAAGAGGAGGAAGAGGAGGAGGAGGAAGAGAAGGACTTCTAGTGACAAGAATGTTGTAGCTCTCTTGGAATGTAGATTCGCTCTTTACCCTGAAAGGTTTTAATGAAGCCTCTCACACACAGGCCACTGACAAACAGGTTTTTCTTTGTCAGACTCCTCATCTTATACTTATTTTCCTTTTTGGTGGGGAAACCCCTTCTACCCTGGCTCAGTTTCCCTTTGGGAAGATGGCAGAAGGCAGACTCGCCCTGAATTGGCCATTACTGTATTTGCTGTTCCTTCCACACCCCCAGCGAGTCAGGGGGAGGGACCCAGCAGCTCAGCCTCCTTCAGTGAGGGCTTCTTTCTCCACAGAGACCCAAGCACAGGGAGCCCCAGAAGGAAGAGGCAGGGTGAGATTTCCCAACCTGCCTTATGTTTTGAACAATAAAGATTCTATCCAGATCCAATAGAGAGACTGGCTGAGACGGATGTCCGGCGATGGAGTACTTTAATGTCAGTCATTCTCGGTGTGGGAAGCTGGAATATGGCGGCGATCCAACACCAACTCCCAGAACAAAGGGAGTTCACTATCGACTTTAGAGGGTAGGGTTCTGTGAGCTCAGAAACGGGGCTCTCTGAGCTTAGTAGGTGAGTGAAGCCACTAGTCAGAAGACAAGGCATGGCTGATCCCTCTACTGGAGAACCTTGGTGATGAAGCATCTTGTGTCTGAGTAGTTGGTCTGCTCCATCCAGGACTGGACCCAAGCTGGGAAGTCCACAGTCACTTGTGACCAAGCTGTGTTTTCTGCAGCTAACTTCATCAGTAATAGCGGCTTCCCATCTCCGTCTGTGTGTCCACTCTTCTTTCCTGGGGTCCAAAACTTAGGCAGGAAGAGAAAGGGCACACATGCTAGGTCCTTTGTGCCAGCCTGGCGGCTAAAACTACAGACCAAGGTAAGGCCTCATGGAACGAACGAATGGGCTGTTAGTTGATAGAAGGGAGGCAGGCTAGAAGGATGGAAAACTAAGTAGACACGGGACAGGAAAGGAATGCCTCACTGTAAAGTCTGGCTGATCTCTCGCCAGAGCAGAGTCAAGAATTTCAGCACTCAGAAGGTAGTGGCAAGTGGCTCTCTATGAGTTCAAGACCTACTTTGTCTACAGAGCGAGTTCCAGGCCAGCCAAGGCTGCATAGTGAAACCCTGCCTCAAAAAACAAACAAACAAACAAGAGTTTTAGCACAAGTAACAAAATTGGCTATGAAGCTTGCCTACATAGAGACAATATTTGTACAGAAATGTCTCAAATAACAATAGTAAGGTAGCAATGAACAATACTTAGGAGCTAAAGGTATATGATCTTTGGGCTTAACTAGCTGCAAACCTGTAATTTTTGAATCTTCCGTGTCTCTAAACTTCCTTGTAACCTAGGAAAGTGAGGAGAGAGAAACTGCCTCAAACCAGCATGGAAGGAGAAAGCCAACTCCTCAAACGTTGTCTTCTGCCCTTCACATAAGCAGCTTAGCCTATCATGTCCACACTCACAGGCTTACATTCCTCCCCCCGCACACACACTCGATAATAACAGAATAAATGTATTAAAACAAAAACTGTGTCTTAATAAACTCCAGGTTTGCTTCAAAAGGGCTCAAATTCTTAGCTTCAGAGGCCTGAGTGGAGATCTCTGAACAGACGTCCTCAGGCTGCTGCAGATATGGGGTTGGGTCTCCCTCCTCTAGCCCCTTCCTTCTTCCTCTGCCTCTGTCATAACCACGGACATCAGTCAATGGAAACCTGACCAAACAGATGAATTCACAAAGTAAGGGTTAATGTTAGGCTCAAGCACGTGTTGTTTCTGCAGCTCAGAACAGAAGGATAGCGATCCCACTTGGTTTGACCTCATAATCCTGCCTTCCCAGGGCATGAAGAGAATCTTTTCTGAGATCCCAGTGACTTCCTTCTGGAAACTTCCAGTTGTCAGCTGGTTATAGCAGTTGAGGTTGGCTCCCCAATGTTTAGGCCAGAGCTCTGGAGAACACGGTCATACGTCCCTACCATCTGATGATATCCCATCCAAGAACCCAAAGGAGATCTCACAAACTCGGTTCACTTGGGACTTCAAGCAGCTCCGACTCAGCAAAGATCCCCTTGAGATCCCGTCTGGTTATTTTAAGATCAGTGGCCAGTTCAAGCCGTCTCCCCAGCACCTGGCATGCATGCTGTCATACGGCAGGTGCAGGTTTGCAGGCACCCTGCACCAACGTCATCAGAAGAGAGGAATCATTACCATTTTCATCTTCTAGATGAAGACGCCGAGGTCGGAACAGCAGATGTTTCTGGAACAGTGACTTTAAAGACGGTGTGCTCTGTGCCTTAAAAAGAACATCCTATTTGTTTCTCACAACATCTTAAGAGGTGAGTTGGGGTCTTCCAAATCCAAGCGCTGAAACAGTAATGGCTTAGAATGTATTTGGGGACAGGGCCCTAAAAGGAATAAGGCTTTTAAGATGGACTCAAATCTAATCTGATAGGTGTTTTTTGTTTGTTTTTTGGTAGAAGAGGAAATGTAGCCACGTGGACGCATTCAAGTGCGGAGGAAAGGCTGTGTGAGGTGGTGGGGAGCAGAGAGACACAAAAGGACACCAGCTCTGTCTGCACCTTCATCTCGTCTTGGACTGCCAGCCTCTGGGACGGAGAGTGGTCAGTTTCTGTGGTTTAATTCATCCAGACCATGGGATGTCACTCTGGCTCCCACTTGGTGCCTGTGGTGAAAGGCTGCTAGGACCCTGCAGATTATGAGCCGGGGAGACCTGTGGGTGCAGAGCTGGGATCCGGGGTGAGCACCGGGACTCCAGAATCCACTGTCGGCCCCTTTTCTCACCTCACATAAAAACGATGGCTAAAGATCGCCCCGCGGAGCAGCAAAACTGAAGCCTGGGGCTGAAAGCTGGCCTCATCGACCAGCATCACCTTCACATGACACAAGCTGGTCTCCAGCCAACAGGTCTGAGGTTCTCACGGCGGGATGGGCAATAAAGCCAGTGACCAATGAGTAGAAACCAGTCTGTAGTTTTAGCCTTAATTCAGGGGCCAGAATGGATGTGATATCGTGTGAGTTAAAGTTACTAATAACAAGCAAGAACAAGTTGAGATGCTTATCATGGGAAGGGTAACTCAACAAAAAGTCCCCGACCCTGGAGCCAGGGTTTCTGATCTCTTCTGTGGGACTTCCTGTAACATTGACCTTGGGCAAACCACCTGCTGTCTCTGAACTGCCCTATCCTCCCCTGTCCCACAGAGTCAATGATTCAAGTTTTGGACAGCAGCAGAGAGAGCCCAAACCGGAAGTCACTTGTGTAAGCTATTGACTATTAAAAAGCCTGAGCAAATCAACCGGAATCGCAGAATTCTGTTGTGCTCTGTGGAGGGTCTAATCTAGGCTGTGTGCTGGACAAGCAGGGAGGAAGACTCCATCCAGGATCTGGCAGAATGAGATAGGTGAACAGTGCTAAATTAGCACACTGTACTGGAGAACGGCGGCGCAGGGCGGTGGGGGTGCTTGGAAACCTCCTGTACCCACTCAGCGTGCAAACTGTTGCAGTTCCCAAATTCACAAAGATCTCGCTGCATCCAAAGGAGAGGTGCGATGACACATTCCCCACACATGGTACACCGCACAGTCTGCTGGGGGGAGGGGGGCGGTGCGTGCGCAAGTACGCGTGTGAGTGCGTGTTTGTATTCTAAGAGGCTGTCTGTGAAATCTAAAGGGCCAATATCACACTCAATAGCGGCAGTTCTGAGCAGCCAGCACCTTCTGGGGAGCCCCATGCTGTGTGACACTGTGCACGCACGTTGTAACAGATAACATTCTGGAAGTAACGTGGAGGTCTGTTTGGGGGCGGATTCTGAGGGAGTTTGCTAGCTTTGCCTTGTCTGCAGGAACCACAGCGGAGAGCGAGCCGTTCTCCAAGCTCTGGGGTGGGGATGAGCTTCTGGACAGAGGGGACTAGAAAGGAGGTCGCTGGGCAGGGCAGGAACGTGGGGAACTTGGGAAGATGATGAGCTAAGGGTGCACGATTGCCCCAACCTCGGGGGAATCCGACCTAGATATCCCCATGTGCAGTCTGAGGACGGCAATCAGTGGTTCTGTGCCCGTGGGCAGGGAGCTTGTAGGGGAGTAGTAGATGGTAGGCTCTCACCAGACCAAAAAGAAAAAAAAAAAACTCACCGGTAGCTGTGTGGGATGAATACATTAATTGCTGACTGGAGTACTCATTCCACTATGTATAATCATGTCAAAACATCGACTAACATACCTTAAACATGTACACTGGCTACTTTAAAACAAAGCGGTAGTGCGTGAGGCTGATGTTGTTAGCTGTAGCCCTGGTATATTGTAAGGTTTGGGGAATTTTTATTCTGTAAAAGCTTTAACAACAAAGGTTAATTTGAGAGTCTGGATTCAGAGGCACGGTAAGACTTTTTCCTCACTCCCCCTCCTCCCACCCTTCTCTCCCATCCCTCCATCTATGCTCTTTCCGCCTGGAAAAACTTTGCATTCTTTCGTATGTATCCTCTGGGCTCTGGGTCCTCCAGCGCATCATCTGGGGCATCCCCAAACCTGGGAAGAAACAGCGAGACTTTAGTTTGTTCAGAAGAGTGTGTGGCTCATATAATGTCCATAAGGCAAGACATTCGGTTGGAAAAGATCCCTTGGCCCTGGGCCACCAGCACCAAGGAGCAGGACCCTTTTCTAGCCTTGCTGTGTTATGGTGGGGTGGAACAAGGGGTGGGGGAGGGCAGTAGTGCCCACTGTTTTGTAACCGTGCCTGACCCTTTTGTACTCCAGGCTAAAGACCTTGAGAAAGGCCAGCAACACCACTCTGGGCAGAGACACAGACAGGAGCTTTAGAGATGCTAATTTGTGTAAGGGTTCAGAGTTGATTGACAGGCCGCAAGACAATAAACTTGGAACCCTGAATGAACCGGGCTGGAACTGAGGCTGCAGGGCTCTGGGAGAGAGGAATTGAAGGTTTCTATCTGAGTGCAGATTTTGACAACAGCCCATTTGAGAAGGATTCAGATACTGCAGGGAGAATCCCCCAAGTGAGAACCAAGTGACTTAGACTTTTTTCTTTAAAAAAAAAACCTGGGGAATCCATGTGGCTGAGCTGTAGGGGATCCGGAGATGAAATGTATGGTTTCATTTGCAGGTGCAAGTTTCTGGGAAGGGAAGACGTGGCTTTCTTTCATTAGACTGTCAAAGACACTTGTGACAAAGCCACTGGGCCCTGGGTCTCCAGGCTATGCTATAAGGAAACAAGTCTGAACCGCCAAAGCCTGATGATGGTAACCCTCAACCCCCCACCCCTCTATATCTGTTCCCATAACCCTTATCTAGTTTCCCAATTGCCAAATCACTGGCTACCTTTTCCTGCTCATGTGGTATTTGGTGTTTGGCCCCGCTCCTCCCAGAAGCTCTGACCTGTCGCTGTGACACTAGCATCCAGTGTTTCTTTTTTATTTATTTATTTATTAAAGACTTCTACCTCTTCCCCGCCACCGCCAGTGTTTCTTGCCTCTGGTTTTCTCTGTACCTTCACTAGCCTAGTCTCAGTTCACCTTTTAAGAGCCCAGCCTTCTCCAGGGCTCTTTCCTGTGCCCTTTTCTGCTAAGCCAGTACAGGCACACTTGATGTGGGTCCTCTGGGTGTGATGAACCTTTCCCAGAGCTTCATGAGCTTAAGTCAGGGGTAAAGGGTCCCAGATAGCCAACCACCATGCAAGCTATCCTGAGCTAGTGATTTCCAAGTTCGTTGTTTCACACCCACGATAAACGGAGGCACAGACAAATCTTGAGCAGAGGGAACATAGATTTATTTACTAAGGAGAGTGAGAAAAACTCCTAACAGAAGGAAGGGTGTCTTATTGGCCTTGCATATAACAATGACCCTTGGAATTTCATAGGATTCCACTAGAAACCTCATGAGTACTTGCTATGCATCAGCAAGTCCAGTCAGCGGTACAAGTCCTGAGTCTCCATCCCTTTCCAGAGCTACGGCTCAGGCACTCTGCAATCCAGCAGCTCTGGCCCTCAGGCTCCCCATCCACTTCCATGGCCTAGGTCTGTCCCCACACTGCCCTCCATACTGTTTCTGCAGCTGTAGCTTTAATGTTCTCTACAGAAACCCTTCGTATTTTCAGCTTGACAAAAGTGTAGACTCTTCAGCATGGAGGACAAGGCTTTTAGAACCCGTGGTCCACCGCTCATGACCTACCCACGTACTCCTTGTCCGCCTTGCTGGGCCCACAGTGCGACATAACCCTCACACACTTTGCCCCCTCTTTCTTGCCTGGATCACTCTTCCTTGGCACTTCACCTGCACCCTCCAATAGAGCTACAATTTAATTTTAATAAAATTTCCATTTCTCAAATCATACAAGCCACATCTCAAATGCTCGAGAGCAACGCGCATGCGACCAGAGGCTTCCGTGCCCATAGATTGAGAGAAACTACCAGCTTACGGAACATAGAACTGGATGGTGCTGGTCTAGCCAACTTTTATATGACCCCTGCAATTCACTGTGGGTCACCTCCTCTTGCGGGTGGGGACATTCCATGATTCAGAGTGCCTTTGAGCTGCCTCTGTTACTTGGTGTGCAGTGAACACAGTAGTTCTGCCATTCTGTAGGGTCCCTGAGGGTGGGGTGATGTTTCACTTGTCTCAGTATCGCCTTGGGGTGGCTGGAATGAGAAACGTACCCCTGAGACTTCACTATTTGAATATGGAGCCCCAGTTGGTGATGCTCATTGGGGAGGTATAGGGAGTATGACTTTGAGACTCGAAAGCCCTGCCTACTTCCAGTTTGTGTGCCACCCCCCCCCCACCTCCCTCTGCTTCCTTCTCCTGGGCAGTGCCTGCCACTTGCTCCCTTGCATCCCCACGGTGACGACAGCCTCTCCTTCCTCTGGAACCATGAACTTGGTCATGCTGTTTTATCACAGTTACAGCAAGGGATCTAAGACACACCCACACCCAACATAGCATCTAGAAGTAAAAGAGAAGCTTGGTGGGTGTTTGCGGGGCAAAGACACTAAGACCCACAGAGCTGAGTGGCCGAGCCTCGTTTGCAGGGCTAGATGGTAGAGTGCTGCCTACAGGAGGCCCCTGGGGACTCAAGGCTGTGGGCCCAGCGCCGGAGGCAGAAATAAGGGAGCCTTTTTATTCCCCCGGCTGGGGCAATGGCGGTGATAAGAGCCAACTATGGAACACCTTTGTTTTTCTGAGCCAATAATTATATTCCGAGATTCGGGTCCATTCTGGCTTCCTCTCTCCGGGGTGGGGAGCTCACGCTGTTAGGAAGTCATAGAATCCTAGAATTGGAAGGGACTTTAAGTGTAATGTAACTCAGCCCTTCATCCAACATATTAATCTCTTCAGCAGCGGGAGCCTCTCCTCATCACAGCTGGGAGTGGGGAGCACCCACTTCCTGGCTATCCCATTTCCAGGCGGCTATTTGGGTGGAAAGTGCTTTTTTTAATACTGAACTGCGGTCTGCCTCTTCCTGCCGACAACCTCTGCGCAGGTTCTGCCTCCCTAGGTGGAGGCTGCCCCTGTCTTTCTGCTGTAGATAGAATCAAATTGTAGCTGTGGACATGTGCCTCTTTGTCCAGAGGTCAAAGGCTTTTCCAGGCTGGAGGTCTCACGGATAGTGAATTCTTCTTAAGGCAACTATTCCACAGCTTCCTATTACTGACCCACTCCCACAGACGTGAGTCTGCAAACTTTTCTTGCTATGGAAAAGTCATACAATATTCTACTGCTTTGTAGTTTTTTACATAGAAGACCTGATACCAGGTCTTGGCTCAGACGTTCATAGGGGCTGAAATGGCAAGTTAGTCCTTCCTGCCTGGCAGGGATACAGGGATGGAGGGATAGATGTGGAGTGGGTGATGGCACTGCCTAAGCTAAATAAGGCAGCTGTGCTAGTATGTCCTTGCTACTTGCTACAGTACTTCATTTTGCATAGAAAATAATGCCAAGAGATAATGGCACTAATAAAAAGCGACAATAATATCTAGCCTTTAAAAAAAGTGCTCCCCGCACCAGGTGGGGTTGAGCTTTGTGTCTGCTGCATGTGCAGTAATCCTGGAGGGATGGTCTGTTGTTATCCCCACTTCACAGATGATAAAACTGGGGCACAGAGAGCAAGCGTTCTGTCCCAGTGGGCTCCCCTTTTCCCCTATTATTCCTGTGAATTCCTGACTTGTGACATGCACAAAATGTCTCCTAGTGTAAGAGATTGATTTTTCAACTGATGGTACTGAAGTCCTCGGAATCCGCCTGGCTTCCCTGTGAGGTTGGATTATTAGTTCCATTTAATGGCTGGGAAAACAGAGTTAGAGGAGGCAATAGGTCTGTTCATCCCAGAGAATGTAAGCGATGAAAGCTAGATTCTAGCCCACAGCTCCAGGCCTGGGGCTGTGTGTGTGTGTGTGTGTGTGTGTGTGTGTGTGTGTGTATCACCATGCCTCTCCTAATGAAAGTGGGACCCCATCCATGTGTCCATATGTGATGGTGACATACTTCATATTAGCTCTTCCATTCCCTTTCTGAAGCGCTTGGCTCTGGTGTATCTACCCCATGGTGAGGTGTTTCTGGCTCCACGCTCTGGAATTTCTGAAGAATATTGGCTCAAGGACCAGAAAGGTAAAGCACTGGTCCTGTGGGAGTTACACCATCCCCAGCTGAGATTGTAGTTATAGATGGACAGTAATCTCAGGACCCACACACAGGTGTGGCATGCCATGACATTGGACAGTAATCTCAGGACACCCCACACACACAGGTGTGGTGTGCCATGACATTTCCAAGCCTTCCCCCTTCAGGAGGGCCACCTTCCCAGCTCTTCTTCTGTCCCTCCTTCAGCACAGGTCCCATGGCCCAGGCTGGCTTCATAGGCTTTCCACTCTCCTGTACACCCAGACTGGCATGAAGGCATAAGTCACAAACAATGCCACACCAGTTTGGAATTATGATTAATAGGGTGGTATTTATTTAAAGGGGAAAAAACTTACAGATAACCGTCCCAGACAACAGCCCTCTGTGCAATCAGGAAGAATTCTAGTCGCCGGAAGGGAGCAGGAAGCAAAGAGAGCGAGAAGGGAAGTAGCCGCTTTTTTAAAGGCAGAGACCACGCCCCAATGGGCTGGCATCTCAGCGGCTATTGGCTGGGGGAGCGGAAGGACCTCCGGCAACACTGGCACTCCACACAGAACACAAGAAACCACTTGGAAGTCACAAGGAAGGCCCTGGGGCCTCCTAACTGTCTCCTTTCACCTCCAGCTCTTCATAAACATGGACAAATAATTTCACAGAACTACGGCAAAGCCTGTCATCTTCCTTTGTCTTGGGGTGAAGGATGGATGTAAATGGGATAAAATGTCCCTCTATCCACTGTGTGCTAGTTCCTCTATTCAGCAGATGTGTCTCAAGTGTCTCGCCAGGCTCTCCAAGGTGTTAGGGGTCTGTCAGTGACCCAGAGACGGTCACTCCTCAGGAACTCCCACTCTGGAAGGGTGACAGACAACACACAAGGAAAGAGTATTATGAATTCTTTCCTTGCTTTGAACAAAATTTATTTGTTCACGTTTTCAGAGGGCTCAGTCCACAATCACTACCCCACATGCCTGAGTAGAACATCGAGGTGGTAGCGGCATGCAGCCAATCAGAGCTACTTACCTGATGGCAGACAGGAACTTGAGTGAAACAAAGAAGAAGGGGACAGGGTCCAGATACTCCCACGGACTCACCTCCGGGGACCTGCTTCTTCCAACTAGACTCTGCCTCTGAAAGTTTCTAGAACCTTCCAGAATAGTAGCCCAAGCTGGGAACCAAGGCCTCAACACACAAGCCGTTGGGGTGGGGAATACTTCATTCCCAAACCACAACGGGAGGGAACGGTAGCAGGACTCAAGGCTAGAATGTAAGGGGGTGCCATGTTGCAAGCCTGGTCTGAGAAGACCCTGGTGTTGAGGTCACATTTGAGCAGATAGGTAAACAAAATCAAAGAACCACCTACACTGTCAGGGGTGAGATTGCTCCAGTCAGAGAGAAGACGTACAGCAGATTGAAATGGGACCATATTTAACCTGTTCAAAGACCTACAAGGAGACCAGTGTGGGCAGAGGCAGGTTGAGGGAAGGTAAGGATAGAAGCAGAGCCCAGAGTTGTTGCCTGAGGCCCAATTACATGGACTCTAGCTCAGCTCACCTTAATGTAAGGATGACATGAAGTCCAGACTACCCACTTAACACTGGGCACCAGCTACTCTGGAGAGCCCAGACTGGGGTTCAGAGGGCAGCGGCCAAGGATAGATGGGACTTGGGGTGATGCGAAATGTAGATTGGAGTCTGGGTGGAGCTGCAGCAGCTGGTTCACACCTAGAGCCAAAGTCCAGTCTAAAAGCAGAGCGGGAACCAGAGAAGAGGCATGCACCCATAACTTGGAAGCAATCCAACCAGGTTCGGCTGCTCTGGCTCCAAGCCAGTTCCTGCAGTAGGCCCATCCTGGGAAGAAAAGGCCTGAGGCTGGCCCCACCCCACTCTGGTTACTACCGCAAAATCACTAAGAAAGAAGAGTCTCCCTTAGGGCCTCAAGGCACAACTGGGCACAGTCTTCAGCAGAAACCAGGGGTGGTTGAAGGCAGACAGGTGTGCTGGATGAATTGCTCCTGAAATTCTCATCCAGCCCCTGTGCTCACGACTGGATCACCCAGCCTCACTGACCGAACTGATTTCTGCCTTTTCTCATCTCCTCTCTGTTCTACCGTCCTGGAGGGGGCTCGAAAGTTCTGGCACTCAGGTGAAGGTCAGAGGTACCCAGAAGGCCCAGGTGCGCCCCCAGGATCTGGGGCTGGAATGAGGCAGGTGAACAGGCAGGATTTCAGTAGATACTCATGCCCTTCCCACCTGCTATAGAACTTGCCAGACTGGGGGTACTTCGGTGTGCAAAACCTTTCACAGACAGTTCCCATATGTGTGTACACACAACACAGAGAGACCAAAGAACTAAACAACCTGAGATGCTATTCACACACCATAAAGTTTACCCTTCTGCAAATGCATTGATTACACCGGCAAGGCCAAGGCTGTCTAGCCCCCACTCCCATCATTTTCACCATCCCCCGCCCCCCAAAAGTGTCCCTAGCAGTCGTCTTTCATAGGCATTCCTAATTCTCTCTTCCTTACCCCATTGTAGCCACTACTCTCTGTGTCGGCAGACCTGGGCATTTCATGGAACTGGAATCATGCAAGGCGTCGCTGTTTGCGCCTCTCAGAGTACGAATCAGGACTCCACTTTGCATGAATGAATGGTGTCTCCTTGGATGGATAGAATCATCACACTGTGCTTTCTAGTCCCTCAGCTAATGAACTCTGCCGTTTGTTCGTATCTGTTTTGAGCTCTTGGTCCTAAAGAGTCTGCAAACCTTCATGTGCAGGTTTTTGTGAAGACCTGCTTTCCTTGGGTGCCATGGTCAGGTCATCCATTGATTGATTCTGTATTTAACCGTTTGAGGAAAAGCTAGACCATGTTCCTGTAATAACTACACCAGGCTGCTTTTCTGTTTCAGTGGCTTCACTGTTACTGAGATAAAATACCACACGCAAAAACAATAGGAGGGAGGAAAACGCTTATTTTGTCTCATAGATCCCACAGTTTATTATTGAGGCACACTGAAGATGGAAGCTGGAGGAGAGACCATGGAGAAATGCGGCTCATACTCAGCTTGTTTTCTTCTCTCCATCTTCTCTTCAAATTGCTTTTATGTGTAGGGGCGTTTTGTCCGTGTGCCTGTCTGTGCACTACACGCATGCTCAGTGTCCACAGAGACTAGAAAAGGGTGTCGGGTTCTGAGGACCAGAGTTACACATGGTTGTGAGATGCCATGTAGGTTCTGGGAGTCGAACTTGGACTTCTGGAAGAGCAACAAGTGCTCTTAACCTCTGAGCCATCTTCCTACCTCATTATCTGCTTTCTTACACAACTCGGAACCACCTGTCTGGGGTGGGCAGTGTCCACAATGGACTGAGCCATCTTCTGACAATCTGCAATCAATAAAATCGCCTCACAGAGACATCATAGGCCAATCTGAGGGAGGCCATTCTTCAGTTGACGTTCCTTCTTCCCAGGTGACTCCAGTTTGTGTTGCGTTGACAATAACACACTATAATAATAACACACACAATAATAACCGGTCTATGTTCCATCAGCAACGTGTGAGTCCCAGTTTCTCTACATTCTCATCCACTTCAGTTGTTGTTGTTTGGTTTTTGCTCTTGTTGTCTTGTGTGGTTGGTTAGTTTTAGACAGGCTTTCCTGTAACCCAGATTGGGCCTGAATTTATAATCAAGGCCACCTGAGCTGGCCTTGAACAGCTCAGACTCCCCAAAGCTGGCCTTGAATGGCTCAGATTCCCCAAAGCTGGGGTCAGAGCCATATGTCACCACACCAACTTCCATCAGTATTTCCCATGGTCTCTTCTGTTGGGACCATGCTAGTGGGTGTGGGGCAGCATCTCTCTGTACCTGTCACTTCATCTGTTTCCTTAGTGACGCTGAATGCTTCTCACCAGCTTACCGTGTGTGCCTTCCTTTGTGCGCCTTCCTGGGTGACTTATTCCTTGGAGAAATGTTTACTCAGGCTCTTGGCTGAGTTTTATGTCACTTGTCTGTTCATTGTTGCACTGGAAACTTCTTTATATTTTTCATATATTTTTAGTTTTTTTTTATCTTTTGTTAATGTGTGTGTGTGAGTGTGTGTGTGTGTGTGTGTGTGAGAGAGAGAGAGAGAGAGAGAGAGAGAGAGAGAGAGAGAGAGAGAGAGACTATGTGACTGTATGCCACGTGTGTATGGGTGACTGACAAGGAGTGACGATATTGAATTTCAGGAAGCAGGATTTATGAGTGGTTTTGAGCCACCTGAGCTGGGTGAGAGGTGTGTGTGTGTGTGTGTGTACAAGGAGTGAAGATATTGAATTTCAGGAAGTGGGATTTATGAGTGGTTTTGAGCCACCTGAGCTGGGTGAGAGGGATAAAACTCAGGGCTACCATAAGAGCAGTACCAGCTCTTAACCACGGAGCCGTCTCTCTAATCCATAGTTCAGATAATCTCATCAGACATGTGGTTCACAAATTGTTCTCTTTTCTCTGCAAGTTGGCCTTTGCTTTCTGAAAGCATCTTTCAAAGCAGGCAAAATTTAAAATTTTGATCAAATTCATTTTTATATGTTTTTTTTGTTTTTTGTTTTGTTTTGTTTTTGGTCATGTGGATTTTTGTCATGTGCCTTTTTGATGTCACAGTTTGAGAGTTATTATCTCATCCCAGATCATGAAGGTCATGTTTGCTCATTATAATATTTTCAGTATGACCTCCTATGGCTGTGATTTGCTCTGAGCCAGCCTTTCCACACAGTCCGAGGTAAGGGTCTGTTCGTCCTCTTGCTATCAGAATAACTCACGAGAAAGCTCCTCTTTCTCTCGTGGAGTTGTCTTGATGCCCTTGCCAAAACCCAGTCAGTTCCTGTGTGTTTTTAAAAGAAAGATGATTTTAAGGGCCAGAGAGATGGCTCAGCAGTTAAAAATATTTACTGCTTCTGTAGAGGACCTGGGACTGCTTCCCAGAACCCACATTAGGAGGTCCACCGTGATCTGTAACCCCAGTTCCAAGATGTAGGGCCCCTCTGAGGGCCCCTGAACATATATGTGGTACATAAAAACGCACACAGGTATGCATACATAAATAATCTTTATTTAAAAGTGAAGATTCTACTGGTTAGTGGTGGCATATGCCTTTAATCCCAGTACTCAGGAGGCAGAGGCAGGAGGATCTCTGTGAGTTCAAGGCCAGCTTGGTCTGCAGAGCAAGTTCCAGGACAGCTAGGACTGTTACACAGAGAAACCCTGTCTCGAAACAAAAAAACTGAATGAATTTGTTTGGCTCGAAGTTATTCTGTAACTTTATATGCCTATCTTACTGCACAGAACTGGTGTGTGATGTGTGTTGACTGTAGTTGTTTTAAATAAACCTAAGAGAGAGGTTTATTTTGAGACCCTTTGTTCAGGGAGCCCTGTGAGACGGGAAGAAATTCTTGTCCCTTCCGGCCTCTGCTCTTCAAGTGACACCATTGGGCATGACTGTCTCTACAACCTCATTTCTGGTTCATCTTGTAACTGTGATTCTGCACTTGCCTCCTAGGGACTCCACACACAGACAAGCAAAGCTCCTCTTTAGACTGGAGGAACTGACTCTGAAGCTCTGACCCAAATCCTAGGCAAGGATGCTCAGTGCTTCAGGCTGGGGTGGATGACTTTCTGCAGGTTCCTGAAGAGACCTTTTGTGTCTAGCCACAAGTCTACAGTGATATTTTCCAGCATTTCCAGACCTTGTGTTGATAAACCAGTACACACAGACATTAAAGACTCCCATTCCCCAGAACAAGTGTTTTCATTTCCTGCACGATCCTTTCCTGTCCTTTGCCAAATTCGATGTTTCTTGGTCTTGCCAGAACAGTGCAGATAGCATTTTGAGACTCTGTATTTTTTTTTCTTACTTTGTTATCATAAGCATCTTCCGTGTCTCATATGTCCCTCACGTGTGTAATGTACAAGTGCCTTTTTTGTTAAACATTTAGACTTTCTTCTCTCCCTCTACTTCCTAGCGTTTAAGAACTAGACCTTTAGAAAGCAAAAATTGAACGCACCATGTGCCACTCTCCAGGAGGGCAGAGCTTGTTCAGGCAATCGCTACAAAGCTTGAGGCACAGCGGTTGTGGGCTACATGGATCCCAAACGCTGGGAGACTGGATATAAAATGATTAAAACATACGTATGAAAAACTACCACAGCCCCGGCGTCCCTAGGAAGTAAGAGATGAAGCAATATGCGTGTGGGTCTTAAACTCTTCCAACTTTCAGCAACGTAATCAGTTAGTGAATCATGCGTCTCCAGGCCACATGGAAACAGGCATAAGAGCGAGCAAAGTAGTGATAGGAGAGGAGGGAATGGCGAGCCAGGGGCGTTCCCATGGGGAGGGGAACCTTGCCAACGATTTTGCTAGGTATCTTACTGAGCTTCTAAGGCTTTGAAGACAGCTGCGGTGCATAGAAGTTTCCACTGCGCATCTACAGGCATCTTGCGTCGTGGATTTCCAGCCCACCCCATGGGCAGAACACAGAACTAGATCCCCGAAGAAACCGGGTGCAGAAGAAAGAGCACCGGCCCCTGCCCCGGGGGCATGCTTCTGTATGGATTGGGGAGCCAGAACACCCATGGCGGTCTCCTCGCTGGGTCTTGTAGGCAGCTGGGGTAGCCAGCCAGCAGGCATTGTCCCCGCGCAATTAAACAAGAATGCCCCACGTGACGGTTCCACTGTGAAAGTTTTCAAATAGTGTTTGGAATGTTTACATAATTGTTCAAAAGAGCCTTTTTCAATGTACCTGTTTACACTCTTCCCTTTGGAAATTCAGCAATCAGGCCATGGAGGACTCTCAGCCTCCACTTGCGGCCCTTGATTGCCGAGGGAGGAAAGAAAGGCCCGTCAGTGAATCGCTGGGAAAACATGTCCTAACAAACGCCCTGTATTGAGGGGCTCCACTTTTGCAGGCGTAGCCGGAGCAGGGGTGGGAGTTGGGGGCAGCAGAGCCGGGGGCTGCGGAGCGCCCAGTTGTAGTCCGTTTTGTTGTGTGACTCCCGGCTGGTGGGGAGCGCCCGACCCGGTGCCTTTGTGTGCAAATTTCCCACCGGGGCCAAGCAACTTTCCACAATTTAATTAAGTGGCTTTAGAGTCCGGAGTTGGCCTAACAAGCTCCCGTTCATGAATGAAAGATTTGTCCCCCAGCAGCGGGGGCACCGGTGGAGACAAAGTGGGCAGCAGGGACGGCTGGCTCCGGCCGCCGGGAGCGAGCGGGTGGGGAAGCGGCTGCGGGGGCTGGCGGCGGTCCTTCTGGGACGCGTCTCACCTAGCTCGCGGCAAATATGCCATCCATATGCCCAGGATCACAACCGAATCAGCTCCATCAGGCCTGGCAAAGAGGCATTTAAATTGCTAATATTGTGCCGGGGAGCGATGACAGCCTTGCCAGGGATCAGCTCTGTAGGATCCACAGAGACAAACCTGAGGAGGGGAGGGAGGGTTCAGAAAAGAACCCAGCCTGAGTGAGAAATTCGAAAACACGGGAGGCTACAGCCATGGAGGGGCGAGGGTGGGGTGGGGGGAGAATCTTTGGTAGGGAAATGTCAGGAGAAAGGGAGGCAGAGGGGAGGCCACGGTGGGGCCTTGGAACTGGTGGGCCACTGGGACCTCTTTCTCATCCATTATTTCTTATACGTGGGCAACTGGAGTTTCTCCAAGGTTCTCTGCAGCAGAGGTAGATGCTTTCTTTACCTTAGCTTATGGCTAACATAAAGAGAGAGGAGACAGAACAGACAGACAGACAGACAGACAGACAGACACAAAACGCACACACTGGAGTGCAATATAGGCATAGATTGGTTGAAGGCTGCTAAGAGGTATTTTCTTCAATATTCCTTCCCTGCCTGCCCGGGTCTGTCAGTCTGGGATAAGGGCCTTTTGTAGCCACTCCCCAGCAGAGGGTTCACTGAGTGTTTTTCTCTGCCTGTATTTTTAGAAAAAATTATGATGACAGTTGTTAGGTCTCAGGCAGGCAGCACATTCCATTACAAAGTTAGCGTGGAATCAGTATGTAAATAAACCTTTCTAACTGGCAGCTATTTTTGAAGGCAGAACGCACCTGATGTTACAGGCTTGTTCCAGTTCACTTTAAATACGGCTCTGTCCTCTGAGTCTGAGAATGTGCTCCCAGTCAGAGACGGCTTTCTTCCTCTGCGCTTGATCTTTGCATCCTGTCTGGGCCCGCAAACCTCCTCCTTCATTTAAAAATCAGATTGACAGACCCTGCTCCAGGCTGGGAGGGTTAGCTTCTCCTTCAGCTTGGTCATTTTTCAGTCCACTGGTTGGTGGGGGCAGGGCGAAGGACTGTAGAATCCTTGGCAATCTGTGGAAGAAATTAAGGAAGAGGGAAAGCCCAAGAGTCTGAGATCAGGTTAGAATCGAACTTGCGGACAGACACCTCCAAGGCGCATCGGAGTCAATGGTGAGCAGAAAAGATCAGTGAGAATCAGACATGGAGCAGCCAGGGAGGGAAGAAAGAGGTCTCAAGGCGTTCCTGAGGCAGCAAAGGTCTGACACAGAAGTCTTTGCTTGGTCCCTTGTCAATGACAGGTTTAATAATATATTTTTTAAATTTAAGAATTCTAGGCATAAGTACACTCAATTTTGCCAACCGCCTTGTCTCCCTCCAACTCCTCCCCTGTTCCCCCAACACCTCCTCTCAAATTCGTAATCTCTTCTTCCAAAATTATTGCTTTTCATACACACACAAACACACATACACATACATACATATGCACACATACATACACACACACAACCACTGAGTCCAATGAGTGTCGTCTGCATGTTCGTGTATTTAGGGCCTGCCACTTAGGATTGGGGGTTCATCTCTGATGAAAACTGGCTCCCCATCCCTCATCAGCCACTGCCACTGCCTGTAGTTCTTCATCTGGGGATGCTTGTAAATTTTTCCTCCATCCATTGTAGTATGTCACCTGATATGTTCTTGTGCACACAGTCATAGTGAGAATGTATGAATTTAGCATCTTTGTCCAGGATCTTATAGCAGACCCTGGACCTCAGGCTCTTGCAGTCTACCCTGGCTCTCTTCCAGAATGTTCCCTGAGTGTTGGGTATAGGGTTGTGTTACAAATGTCCCGTTTGGGGCTAGGCATCTCATGGTCATTGCTTCTCTGCATTCAGAATCTCTCTAATCTGTTCTCTCTCTGGCTAAAAGAAGCTTCTTTGATGAGAGGTGAGAGCTGTGGATGTCTATGGGTATAAGGGTAAGCATTTAGAAGGCAGCTGGGAACTATATTGATTTAGCAACATGGTAGAGGTAGGTTCTCCTCTAGGGCCCATGACCTCTCAAACTATAGGTTCTTGGCTATATTTACAGTATCAGGCCTGTGTTCCCTCCAAATGAGCAGATTTTAAGTCTAATCACACAGTTGTTGGCTACCTCCAAGACACAGGTGCTGCTTTGACACCATTGGGCTTATCTTGCTGGTAAAGTCATTGCTGTGTTGCTCAGGCTTTGTAGCCAGGTAAGGCTGTTGATAACCTTTTGCCCTTGGTGGTTTGACTAGCACCTTCTGGCACTCTGAGAGTTAGTCCTCACAGGGAGGCTTCCAGGCCAGTATCAGCTGATTTCTCCAAGTCCTGTAACCAAAGTGTGTAAAGTCTTCATCAATAAGAACTTTATGATATGGCAGGCAACCAAGAGGAACAGTAATAGCCTATATTGCCCCTTTGGCGGGAGGTCTCTTTGATCATTTGTTTTAACTAGCTGTGTCTGTATACATATGAATTAAGACAGACATACTTCTAGAATACTCTGTGTCCAGGTATAGACAATGTTGGTAGAACACATAATAAAGTGTGTGTGCGTGCAACGTGCGCGTGCATGAGTGTATGTGTGTTGGGTATGAATTCAATAGTGTGATGTTCTAGTTATATTACAGTCGATAATTAGAGAAGTCAGGGCAGGAAGTTGATCAGTAACTTAAAGCAGATCTATAGGGGAAGGCAGCTTGCTGGCCACATGCTTGGCTATTTTTCTTACAAAGTCCAGGACAGCCTGCCTAGAAATGGTACCACCCACAGTGGGCTGGGCCCTTCTTAATCCATTAAGAATCAAGACAATCCCCCACAAACAAGCCCATTCCCTTCTCAGGTGGCTCTAGGCATGTCAAGTTGACAGATAAAGCTAACTATTGACCTTGGGCCTGATGATCAAGGTTTCTAAGCATCCTACTGATGTCACTTCCTGATTCATGTATTTCTAGGTGCTCAAGCAGTTCCAGTGTCTCTCTGCATCACTGGGCTGAGACCTGCTTTCTGTTATTTGTGCCTATGGTCTTCTACCCAGATAAAGGCTTCCTGTTTCACCTCTAGTTCTCAAGAGAGGCAGGACCTTGCTTGGAGGTATTTCTTCTCCAGACTCAATATTTCTCCTTCTCCTATCATCAAAATCCCCTTCTCAAGCAGCCGCTGCTGGCAGCCTTTGCTTCCACTTTGGTTTCACTATGATAAGTGTCCAAAGGGAACCAGGACCAGAAATTCCAAGTGGCACTCTTCAAGGAAAGATGCATCTAGGGTGGGATTTTAACATTCCCAATGCACAGAGCCCTCCCTCTTTTATTGTATTAAAGGGGTCAGGTGAGCTAGAACTTTGACCTGCTTTCTCTGGACCCAGAAGACAAGGCTGGATCTGCGAGATAGAGGAAGGCTCCAGGAGAGTCCTGTGTGAATAATTAAGTCTTTAAGGAACAAGTGGAAGACACCACAATGACATACTCTGAGATGGAGGGAGGACCCTACAACCTGGAGGGGTATTTGGAAAAGGGGTACTAGTCAGGCACTGGTCAGCTGGTCATGGGTTTAGATTTACAGTGCTCTCTACACCCCCCCCCCACACAGAATGACGTCTAAGGTGCCTCCCAGTGCTAGATTCTAAGTATTTATTCTCTCAGGCATTTATGGATTCAGGTCAGTCTCCACTCCAGCTGTGTGAGGTTCACACTTTATATAAATAGTGGGAAATCGTGATGGTTTGAAAGAAAATGGCCCCCCAAAGGGAGTGGCACTATTAGGAGGTGTGGCTTTATTGGAGTAGGTACCCACTTTTTAGAGGAAGTGTATCACCGTGGAAACAGGCTTTAGCGTATCAAACATGCTCAAGCTTTGCTCAGTGTGGTACTCAGTCTACTTCCTGTTGCCAGCAAGCTATAGGGCTCTCAGCTTCTTCTCTAGCACCATGTTGGCCTGCACGAGCCCCATGCACATATCACCAGGCCCCACCATGGTGATAAGGACAGAATCTCTGAACTGTGAAGCACTTCAGCTAAATGCTTTTCTTTGTAAGAGCTGTCATGGTCATGGTGTCTCTTCACAGCAATTGAAACCCTAAGACAGGAATGGAGGTAATATATGCTCTTAATTGGGACAAGATCCACATGACACACTGCCCGTGCATGATGGCACATGCCTGTCACCACCAGAGAGGCTGAGGCAGGAGGACTGTGAATTCAAGGTCATCCTGGACTATATTACGAGATGATACACTTTTTTTGTTGTTGACTTGGTTTTTCAAGACAAGTTTTCTGTGTGTAGCCCTGGCTGTCCTGGAACTCACTGTGTAGACCAGGCTGCCCTTGAATTCAGAGATTCGCCTACCTCTGCCTCCTAAGTGCTGGGATGAAAGGAATGTGCCACCACTGCCTGACTTCAGATGATGCTTTCTTAAATGCATGTGTGGAGTTACAGAGATCGCTTGGTAGTTAAGAGCAGGTGTTGCTCTTCCACAAGACCTAAGTTTGTCTCCCATGTCAGGCAGATTACAACCACCTGTAACTCCAGCTCTGACAAGGACACCTACGTTCACAGACACACTTGCATACATATAATTAAAAATAAACTTTAAATGTCACAAAATTTATCATCTTAGCAGTTTAAAATGTACAGTTCAGTGGATTTACAGTATGTTCACCCTAGAAATCTGAGGATTTTCATATTTGTTAATTTTAAGATTGCTTTGGTTTTATCACCTGCATTTGTGGATGAAGCAGCTAACAATTGTTGTGCCTGTGTCCTCTCACAGGTGTTGTTATGATGTGGGCAGGAGGTAGAAAAGAAAGATGCAAAATGGAAGGCACAGAGACAGGCTGCGGTAAAATAAGGGCTATGGGGTCAGGGGCTGGCAAGGGGACTCAGCAGTGAGGAGAACTTGCTGTTCAGTCATGAAGATCAGAGTTCAGATCCCAGTCCTCATGTAACAAGCCAAGGTCCTACAAATACATGAACTACAGCTCAGAGCATCCAGCACCCTGTTCTGGCCTTTGTGCATGCATAGGCAGGTGTACTCAAGCACACACAGACACGTGGCACACACTCAGACACACGCATACACACACACACACACATGTGCATACACATAAGTAATCTTTTTTTAAAGTTGGAAGCTGAGTATTTGTTGTGTTTATTAATAAAGTTTGGAAGTGGAGGTAGGCATGGTGTCGCAAATAGGCCATCCTTATTTGCTGTTTCCCCCTCTATCTCAATTTGGATCCTATCGGTTAGTGACCAGTCCTGATGCCAGTCACAGACACTGGGAAGAACAAGCAAACAGGCCCTCTGGCCTCATGGAGATTGCACCTAGAAGGGCAGGCAAATATCACATATTTCCATGTGTGTATGTAGTCACAGCTGATAAACACATGAAGACAGAGTACACACTGCTGAGAACACATAGCAGGGGGCTTAATTGGAGGAAGGTGTGGACAGGAGTTTTCGTCCTGCTTGGTCCCACAGCCTAAGAGGTCTACATTAATTATAAACTGGTTGGACTATTAGCTCAGGCTTCTTATTAACTCTTATAACATATTAGCCCATAATTCTTGTCTGTGTCAGCCATGTGGCTTGGTACCTTTCATCAGTGAGGCATTCTCATCTTGCTTCCTCTGCTTCTAGATGATGACTGCACACTGAACCCTTCCTCTTTCCAGAACTCTCCTGTTCTCATCACTCTGCCTCTACTT
Organism: Microtus ochrogaster; assembly: GCF_000317375.1. Classification (NCBI taxonomy): domain Eukaryota; kingdom Metazoa; phylum Chordata; class Mammalia; order Rodentia; family Cricetidae; genus Microtus; species Microtus ochrogaster. The sequence continues at coordinate 60,342,744 of NC_022016.1, read as the reverse complement.
CCTGCCTGGTCGCCCCACCTATACTTCCTGCCTGGATACTGGTCAATTCGTGTTTTATTAAACCAATACATGACAAATCTTTACAGGGTACAAGATCATTGTCCCACAGCACTTCCCCCCCTTTTTTTAAAAACAAGAACTCTGAATCTATTCTCCTTTGTTTAGCATTTTTTTCCTGACCATTATCCATAACAACTTGTAACCAACATTCTAAACAAAGATAAATATCCATAATCCATTTTTTTAAAAGATTTACTTATTTATTAAGTATACAGTGGTCTGTTTGCATATGTCCTTGCAGGCCAGAAGAGGGCAGCATATTTCACTACAGATGGTTGTGAGCCACCATGTAGTTGCTGGGAATTGAACTCAGAACCTCTGGAAGTGTAGCTGGTGCTCTTAACCTCTGAGCCATCTCTCCAGCCCTTCTATAATCCATTTTTTTAGGAATGTGGGTGTAGTTTCCAGGCCACTTCCTGCTGACTAGGGGTGCTGATAATCTTACGGAAACCTAAAGAAGATTTAGAATTATGATCAAATCCTGACTGAAGTATTCTGTGAGGCTTGATCATCTCAGCCAGCAGTCTTGAAACTGTTCTGAGTGTAGAACTCAGAGGAAACTCCAACAGAGATCCTCTGAAATGTTGGATCATTTGGACCATCTGCTCCTATCAGAGATTCTTCAGGGGATCTTTCTAGATCAAATCTGATTTTTCTTAACCCAGAATAAATCCACAGCCTCTCATTTCCTGTGGAAACAAAAACAAAACCTCTTCTTCAAAGTAACGTATCTTTTGACTTAAATTTTGAAGTCAAAGCATTTTCAAAATATATATTATATTTATCCAGCAGCATTTGTAATCAAATGCCTTTTAGCAACTGTTTTTCCTTCCTCAGCAATCAAACCGTTTAAAGGCAACACAACAACATACAGTATCCAGACTTTCTGTGTCATCTTTATATGGTTTATTTTAAACTCTATTTCTTTTATTTTTATTTTTAATCTTTGTTGTTGTTTTTGTTGAGATAGGGTTTCTCTGCATATCTTTGGCTGTCCTGGAACTCACTCTGTAGACCAGACTGTCCTTGAACTCACAGAGATCCACCTGCCTCTGCCTCCAAGTGTTAGGATTAAAGATGTGTGCTACCACACCCAACTACTCTCTTTCTTTCTTCTTTTTTTTAAAGGACTTTATCCTTTTTCTTTTCTCTCTCAAGCCAACATATATTATTAAACACACTGAAAACTATTTAGAGGTTTTCTTTCATCTGAATCTATCTTTACTGTATATCTCTCTTTTCCTGACCACATGAGTCTCTAATTTGCTAAACGATATGGCTAGGATTAGAGCCATGGCTTTGACGACTGGATCCACCCATTCCTTAGCTTTCTGAGAGTCTAGCCTCATGGCAGAAGTAATGGCAGGAGCCATGTTTATTGACACAACTCTATGAAGTTTCCACCAAGAAGCATGTTGTCGGCTCTTTATAAAACCATTTAAGTGTTTGCTAGTGGGTCCTTAAAACCTTTTTGCAGCAAAGATGAGTCAGGAAGCCTTTCTTAAATGAGATGTGTTTACCTCTAGCAAACAGAGCCCACCTGAGAAAATGCTACTACCAAGAAGCCATGCTTAACTCTGTTCTTTTGTGTCCAGAATTACTTCCCAAGCTCTCTCAGGTTTTAAGTGGATTCAGTTATCCACATTGGCACCATTTGTTGGAAAACCTAAGAAAGCTTAAAAAGGAATTCTAGATACACAAAAAAACAGACTTTGACACAGCTTCTTGCTGTTTGTTGGTGGCGTGCTATAGCTCCTTTAAGAGAGGTCTTCCTGAGTCAGTGGTAGCAGCAAAAACCACTTCCTGGTTCACCAGCATGAACAGCTCTGACTCTTTTGGGAGGTTCGACTACAGAGTACTTGAATGGGCCCAAGTGCTTGTATGCCCACTTGGGGTTAGGAGGAAAGTGGCTGAGAGCATGCCTGTGGCTCAGTGCCCCTTGCCTGGGCAGGCTGAAGGATCAGGTCTGCTAGGAGTGAACAGGCAGGAGAGCTGCCATACACAGAGATGTTTCCAGGCTGTGCATTGTACAACATGGCAGATTTAGCTTTTACTCAGGTAAAAAAAAAAAAAAAAAAAAAGGTTTGTATGCTGCACGGTGCTTCCCAGAATTGAGGTGATGAGGATGTCTCCCACCGGGCAGTCTCAGAGGCATTAAACATGCTTCTGCCATGTAGTCTGGGCAGAGCCAACAGATAGGGCCTTGCTTGTTGGCCCTAGCTATGCCCACTTAGCAAAGAAGAAGAAGAAGAAGAAGAAGAAGAAGAAGAAGAAGAAGAAGAAGAAGAAGAAGAAGAAGAAGAAGAAGAAGAAGAAGAAGAAGTCAGATTCAGATTTTTTAAAAAGACCTCTAAATGGGTCACAGTGTTGGATAAATGTATGTAGGCTTAGGAGAAAGAAGAAAAAGAATATAGAGAGTTATAAAAAAAGATGTTAATCGTTTTAAAAAATAAAAAATAAATAAAACAAAGTCTTTAAAGAGACAGAGTAAACTTGCAGAAAAAGTAATAAGAATAAAGAAAAATGAGTCACACAAAGATGGAATATCCACAGAGAGTCTGGGTTATATATATTATTGTCTTTTCTTTGAATTTTTTTTTTTACTGTCAATACAGACAGAAATTTTATTCCAAATATTCTCTGTCCAGAGTTGATTGAATCCATGGCTGACAACCCTCCAGATACAGGGGAACATGTTATGATTAGACATTTGATTCTGGGGACTGCTAAGCTAAACCAACACATATATTTGAAAGGTTTCTTGACTTCAAAATTTGAGTCTAAGGATATATTGCTTTGAAAAAGAGGTTCTTCTTTTGTTTCCACAGAAGATGAGAACCTGAGGAATCCTTCCAGACTAATATGGTTTGATGGACCAAGACTCCAAAAAGGTTACCATGAACACCCTCAAAAATTACTTTGCCCAAAAAAAGGCAGGAGCAGTTTGGAGAGAACTATACCCAAATTTCCTAAATGATTGTTTATAAATATTTGTTCACATTTAAAGGGGGATATGCTATAGAGATTTGCATTAGTATGGATCTTGTTTTGTTGATACAAATTTTGAGATATATATATTTCTGCTTTTAATTAAATTATTGTGTTTGTGTACCTCATTTAAAAATGTAATGTATAATTAAGAAATATAGGTTAATAGATAATCATCTATAACAGTCAAGCTTGTAGTCATGTTAGTTAGGTTTTCTAGATATAAAGAGATATATTTCAGTTAGATAGGTATTCTTCAAATCTTTCAGAAGCCTTCAGAATATGGCATTTTAAAATGTTTTAAGAGATTAAGACTTTTCATGACAGTGAGACACATATGCTCCTGGCAGCATCAATCTACTTCAAGGGGAAGCTGAGCATCAAAGAAACTGCTCTTGCCTGGACTGCTTGATGCTATACTGTATGAACTGGACATGCAGGACCCACAGAGAAATGACTGGTAAACTTGCCTAAAGGTGAGATGGTCCTCTGGGGTTCCTTCTTTATGAAAGAGTCTGTCAGACAATCTGCAGGACACAGAAAAACATGACTGACAAACTGCCAATATAGGCAGAACTGTCTTTGAAATTTCCTGCTTCATGGAAAAGTCAGTTGGATACTATGTGCCTGTAGGCTAAAGATTGCATGCCACAATGTTACAGAACATTGTGACTGTACAGGCAGTGAGATGTTTCTGTCAACTTTAGAGTTTTGGAAGTTGTTTACAATCCACTTCCTGTTTACTTGGTAATATTGTATCCTTCTGGAGTCTTTGATAAAGGTGAAGAATAGATAGCTATAATTATAGTTTTTCTTATTTATAATAAAAGATAAAGTAGATATAAATATTGTAACTGTAATTCTTGCTTGATACCTGTTTTGTTATGTGTAATTGT
>NC_022016.1:60331765-60338275 GCF_000317375.1 Microtus ochrogaster | reverse complement strand
ATTAATACAGATTCTGTATGATTATTTTGGGAGTCTGGGCGGCCAGGAAACAAACAAGCAACCTTCTACAACAGGGAAGGGCAATCTTCTAAGGGAGTTACAGTCTAGGCAGAGCCATGAAGGGAAGGTAGGAAGAAATCTTGTGTCATAGCTACTTTTCTATTGCTGTGACAACTTACAAAAGGAAGAGTTTAATTGGGCTTACAGTTTCAGAGGGTGAGAGTCCATGAAGATTGAGCAAAGGCATGGCAACAGAGAAGGCTGACCACTCACTTCTAGGAGGTAGAGCAAGAACAACGGGAATGGGGCGAGTCTCTGGAAATTCAAAGTCTACCCCCAGTGACAGCAACAGCAGTCCCTCAACAAGACCACACCTCCAAACACTTCCACCAATTAGGGACCAAGTAGCCAAACATATGAGCCTAAGGGAGGGCATTTTCACCCAAACCACCACACCAGGTGAAGCAGACCGAAGGAGAGTGTTCCTGGCAGAGGAGACTAGAATGAGCTAAAACCTCACAGCAGGGGAACACAATCTACCGTTGGTATCAAAACAAAACAGTGGCCAAGTGAGCATTGCCTTCAAATGTTCTGACTCTAAAAGTCACCCAGATGTGTAGAGGAATTCACTGACAGAGCACACAGGAGTTGCTCTCTGTGTGAGTTAAATGCAAACTCACCTATGCTCCAATTTAGATGAATGGCTCAGGTTTAGTCACACTTGCCCATGGCTCCACACACTACTTGGTTTCACATGGGTGACTTGGTAAGTGGCATTTAGTAACTGGATTCCAAATCTGTTTCCCCTGGAGAGGTGTTAGTTGGCCCCACACTCCTTTTAGCCCCACGGAGGCCTCATAGTTTCTATCCTTAACAATGCTGGTTGCTAATTCTTAGTGTGTAAAGACTGCTTCAAATATCCACCATTGGGGGCTGGAGAGATGGCTCAGAGGTTAAGAGCACTGCCTGCTCTTCCAAAGGTCCTGAGTTCAATTCCCAGCAACCACATGGTGGCTCACAACCATCTGTATGGGGTCTGGTGCCCTCTTCTGGCCTGCAGGCCTACACACAGACAGAATATTGTATACATAATAAATAAATAAATATTAAAAAAGATATATCCACCATTAGCAGACAGAAAGGACTTCAAAAGTAGGGCAATGGTTCGGCTCAATTGGCTGTCAACTCAGTGGAACCTTATACAACTGTTATAATGATGATTTTTTTTTTTTTTGAGGGGAGGAAACCCCATAGAATGTGGGGAAAGGCTGACTATATAATACCAAAAGTAGAAAGAACAACAAGTTGGGTCTTCCCAAATGAACTAATATAATTAACAGTTTTCCGCAACACTCCCACAGGCCAGCCTGACCTAGACAATCCCTCACTGGATGGTTATAGATTGTGGAGAGCTGACTACTAAAGCCAGCTGTGGCAAGTGGTGATAGTCACCGCTTACTATGACTGGATAGTTGCTGTTATTACATTTGTTCTTTTTTTTTTCTTCTTGAAAAGATAGGGTTTTTAAAAATATTTTTTTCTTGGAGACAAATTAATTAAATAACAAATACATTTCTAGGCTTAGCTAATAGTATTTCAGGGTCCATAATAAAGAGATAACCCAAACAACTACATGATAAAGACAAGGTTGAGAAAAGTCACCCTGCCTAGAGCACAGGTGGGGTCAAACGGGCAAAGCCTCTGCGATTGGGAATGGAAAGCTCCATTCTTTATGTCACATGCTAGGAGGTGTGGCTCAGTCGACAAAATGCTTGAGTGGCCTGCACAAAGCCCTGGCAGATCCAACCTTCTCCAGCACCACATACAACCAGGAGTGGTGGATGTTGCAGAGTATTTCTTTAATGATGCAAAGACGTGTTGCATTTATTCAGGCTGCATTTGTAGACCTCTGTAAAGACGGTTTACATCTGTTTCACCTTGCCTGCCTAAGGTACCTGATTGATCAATAAAAAGCAGAACGACCAATAACTAGGCAGGAGAGGGATAGGCAGGACTGGCTGGAAGAGAGAATAAGTAGGAGGAGGAATCTAAGCTCACAAGAGAAGGAGGAAAGGAAAGTAGGGGAGAAAGAGAGAGACGTGCCCAGGACCAGAAGCCAGGCAGCCATCAGCCAGCCAGACATGAGAAGCAGTGAAAGTAAGATAAACAGAAGGAAAGAAAGGTAAAAAGCCCCACGGCGGAACGTGGATGAAGAGAAACAGGTTAAGTTATAAGAGCTAGTGGGACAAGCATAGGATGAGGCTGAGCATTTGTAACTAATTAGAAGTCTCCATGTCTTGATTTGGGAGCTGGTTGGTGTCCTGAAAGAAAGTCTGTTATAGGTGGGCCCTACATAGAATCCTAGCTTGTCAGGAGCCATTTTCCCCCAAAATTATTGCAGAAACCATTGTCCTAAGGAATTTGCAGAGAACCCCACTTCCCAATTGTATTGAGAATTGTTTTATTGGCAGAGCCTATCCCACACCCAATTATCTGTTAATAGAGAGCTATCGGTTAGTGGAACCCGCCCCACACTCCAATTATCTAGAGAACTAGGAGTGTCAACTTGCGACTTCCTGACCGAGGAATCGTGACCTGACCAATCGTAACCTCCTGGCAAGGACCTCACGACCGGCTGGAACCACCGCTGCAAGATTCCTTCCTGCCCATGCCCCTGCCCCCCAAATTCCTCATCCTATATAAGCTGTAACCATGACTCTAATAAACGGAGGCTTCGACAAATCTGCTTGGCCTCCTTCCTCTTTCCCGCCCATGTCTTTCAGATAGCGCCTCTCTGGGACTCTGGAATTACTGATCTGCCAGGCGGGTTACAAACCCTAGACTGAATGACCCGCCGAGGCGGTCTACACTAGCTAGCATTCAGAAGACAAAGGAAATCTCATTGAGTTCAAGGTTATCTTGGGGTACAGAAGATCCTCTATATATGTAAGTAAGTAAATAGAAATAGAAGGGGGTGGTAGAATGGCTCAACAAGAAAAGGTGCTTGTCGTCAAGCTTGACAAACTCAGTTGGGTCCCCAGGACTCGCGTGGTGGAAGGAGAGAACTGAGTGCCGGAAGTTGCCCTCTGACTCCCTTGGGTTCATGTTCAAATAAGAACTAATGAATCTTGGTTACATTGATATTCCTTTTATTTAAACCTTAAAATTCTATTTGTTTTTATTTCCTTGAGGTGCTGGAGTTTCCTTGGATTCTAACTCTAGTTTTAAAACTTCTACATGATAAAAAGCAAAAACCAAACCCAACCAATTGCCCTCAGTAAGTGTGCGGCTGAGTGGGGTTAATCACAGTCACCTGCACAGCAGCTAATCCTAACCTTTCACCTTGCTAGTCAGGGACTCTGCTCAGGCAACAACTCACCATCTGCCCTTCCCCCCAGCCTCGGCCAGTCCTGTTCTACTGTATCTCTGTGAACTTGACCATTCTAAGTGGACTCAGACAGTGTTTGTCTTTTAATAACGGCCACATTCCGTTCAGCATCTTGTAATTTAGTCCATCCACCTTGCCATGTTTTTGAAGCTCCTTCCTTTGAAAGGCTGAATAATATTCATTGTGCTTCTATAGGACATACGCTTCATCCCTTCGTCTGTACCCACAATGCTTCTGAGCTGCTGTGAGCAGTGACATTGAGGAGAGCTTGGCACGTCTGTCTTCTGTCTAGGTTTGTGGATTGCGGGGATCTTTCTGGAGTTAGCACTCCCACACCAATGAGAGTGGGAGAGAGGAGACATCACCGGTGGACCAAAGCCAGCGCAGTTCCTGAAAGGCTGAGATATCAAGTCCAGTTTGTCTTCTCATCGTCTACTCCAAACCCACAAGGTGGGCCTGGCAAGTGAGCAAGATTTTACAGATGCGGACTTGGCAGTCAGGGTCGTTGAGGGCAATGACCCAGTGTTTCAGCTGTTCCTCCAGGTCTCTCTGTTCCAGGCAGCATGTGAAGTGATGCTTGGACATGAGTGGTCCAAGGGGTGCTTTAAGGAAATCGCTAAATCCATCAATAAATCAGTATCTAATAATTGCTCTTTTTCTACCTTATTCTTCTTCATGGGTCATGACCCTCTCTGGGAAATTACTCTCCTCCGGCTGCCTTCTGGAAGCTACAAGCTCTGAGGATTTTGTTTCTTTAATCCCGTCCCTCACAGCTAGGAGACTTGTTCCTGATTGCGACAGTGAGCTTTAACCATGAGGCTGGAACATCTCCTGTTTAAATCAGCTGTTTTCCCAGCCATGGCTGATTCACAGAGTCATTCTCATGCTGAAGAAGGTGCTTAAAGTGTTCAGGAATAAACCGGTGACTTCAAAAACACCATTGCAGCCACGCATGGTGGCCTACGACCCTTAGAAAGCCTAGGCAAAGGATCCTGAGTTTAAGGCCAACCTGTCTCAAACAAACAAACTAGCTTTAAGCTTTCCCAATATAATTCAGACTTGGGCTAATCTGGCCTTTGCTGTCATACATTCAGAGATGATTTTGTCACTTATTCACCGGGTTTCTGGTGATTTGGGATGTGTGACAGGTAATTCAACGGATCCAAAACCGATATTTAATTTTATACTGTTTATGAATTAAGAGACTGCTAAACAAAGTAGTCCTGTAAACAAAATTATGCAGAAGAGGGTGGGGAGCAGTGCGGCTGTCTGAGGGGACAAAGCACGTCTAAGGATATTGACAGTTTCATCGGCACGTAATTGACGTGCTAATTATAGACAAATTCATCCGCTAATTAGAGCAGCATTGTTAGAACTTCCACTTAAACGCATTGGCTAACCAAAAAAACAAAACAAAAAAAAAGAGCCTGGAATTTAGCAAAATTACATTTTTTTTTCCTTTCACAATTTAGATGTGCAAACTGCTTCACTTTTGCCACTACTTTCTGTGAGCATTACTGAAAGAACTCTTGTGAAGTCGGTGGAATGTACCAGTAGCAACAATGTAAATCCTTCCTACAGAAACCCTTTATGGAGATTCCCCTACCAGCCAGGCATTGTGTGAGGTGCTGAATAACGGAGAACCTGAGAACGGTGACACCCCACAACTAACCATGATATCAAACACAGGCAATCAGCCCTGGGAGTGGTGTGGACAAAGGACACCTGCTGGCTGGAGGGGTGAAGAACTGTATCGCAGCCCTAGAACTTCATTAATGACACTTGGTGGGTCCACTTCGCCCCCTCACCCGGCTGCCATTGAGATACACCAGAGAGAGCCTAGGGTGGGTGTACAGGGGGAGCATCTGGACAGGAGGAAGAGGGCCACAGAGCGCCTCTCTCCTGACTCTGCTCGCACCATGTTGAATCCTTGAGTGTTTTCTCTCAGCCATCTTGGTTTCTGGATTTGAGGGCAAGCTAAAAAACAAAATCCAATACTCCTCATTCCTCAGATACCCATCTGTCATTTGCGTCCCTGCCTTCATTTAGGGGTGCAGAGCACATTTGGTGTGCTGAACTTGAGACGAGAAGGAAGTGACTAAGTACGCAGGATGGGATGCGAATGGGTGGCTGCTCTGCCTTCTCAATTTAGAGAAAACACACCAAACTTAACCAAAAGACCAATGGGGTGAGGATTTGCAGCAGGAAGAGGCTCCTCACGGGTTTCTTTAACTGACTTGATGGTTTTGTGACAGTGAGTCCTTAGTGAGAGGAGCTGGGGCCCCTGCCCAACACAGCGCTGTGCTGTGCTGATGGACCAGGAGGAAGGTGGCAACTCCATCACTCATCCACTTTCCTAGCTATTTCCAGCCCCCAACCCCTGCTACTACTGTTGGCCCCCTTATTTGGCCTCTGCATTTTGAAGACGACACCGAGGCACTTGACATTTAAAATTTATCAGCAAAGTTTAAAAAAAAAAATCTAATGTGAATTAAACGGGATTTTTAATCCCCTCAACTGTTGCCATCAGTATAATCACTAACAGAATGAAATCAGAATCAGTGGAGGAAAATATTAATCATGCATTTGCATGTATTAAATATAATTCGGAAGAGAGCAAGTTGCATGCTCCTAGGTGGTGGTAGCATGTGTGAGGCTGGCGGCTGTGGGCTGCAGGGGGGAGGAGGGTGACGCTTCAGGGTGCCTGTCCCCTCCCACCAGGGTCCTGCTATTGTGTTTGCAAAGCCTGCGGAGGCCAATGCTGCTCCCAAGGAGTGAAGCAGAGAGCTGGGGAGGCCTCCCTCGCTGCCCAGAGTCACGTGGCTTTCCCGGGATCCCGCAGGAGCTTGGAGGAACCTTAAACACCCTTTAAGAAAATAAGCATGTATCAGAATAAATCCCTCTAGATTGTCAGGTTAAACAGGGCTGCCTTAACAGGACCTGAACAAGAATGACGCCAATAGACATGCTAATGTAGACAGGTGTGGGGGAGGGAAGCCAGGGGGTCTCAACCCCACACAAAGAACTTTAGGCAACTAAGAAATGCTGAAATGGCCTTCCCCAGGGAAGGGCACACCAGTTGCTTACCCAATTCCAAGTTGCTATCCCTGGAAAAAAAAAAA
>NC_022016.1:60318309-60331627 GCF_000317375.1 Microtus ochrogaster | reverse complement strand
ACACACACATGCATGCATAAACGTACCAATTAAATAAAGAAACCATGAATTTGAAAAAGAGCAAGGTGGGAATTTGAAAAAGAGCAAGGTGGGGTTACATAGGAAAAACTGGGGAGAGGGAAGAAAACAGAAAGGGATTATAGTAATTATAATCCCAAAAACCATTTTAAATTTATTCTAAAATAAAAGATCATTAGTTAGCAACATGCCTGTATCCTCTATGAAAGTCTAGGAACGTTATTTAAACTTAGGTTCAGCTTCTTCGTTAAGATAAAGATAACAAAGGTTGCTGTGGGAAGTCAGCTGGCTAAGAAATAGAAAGCACTGTATTCCAGGCCCCACTCACACTATCTAACACACGTTCCCACTGCACTCACACTATCTAACACACGTTCCCACTGCACTCACACTATCTAACACACGTTCCCACTGCACTCACACTATCTAACACACGTTCCCACTGGCATCTATTCACGGCACATCGTCCTGGCTTTCACAAGACCCATTTGCATGTAAGTATACCATGTACTTCTGTAGAAGGAGGGCTGTTTGTTTGTTCTCTTCATTTAGCTCCTTAATTATTACTTATAAACTGTATTATTTGAAACACTGCTTGGCCCATTAGCTCTAGCTTCTGCATCCATTTCCCTGCAAACATAACATTTTTCTCTACGGTTTGTTTACCGCTGTAGAGGCCATGGGACCTGGAAGCCTGGAACCAATAAATGAGGGGGACTGAAGTCTCATGCAATAGCCAACTTTATTCAGAGCATCAGACAGTTTATACTCTGAGGGTGAAGATGAATCACAAGAGTAAAGTTTGCATGAGTTCAAGCTGTATACAATCACAAGGACAAGCCGCAGGTGGCAAACAAAACAAACAAAACAAGCAAGCAAACGAACAAAAAAAACCATGTTTTTCCATAATTTCATATAAAGGATAAGTTAAGCATTTAATTGAATAATAACAGGAGACAGTAAATAATGACCAATTTAAAGTACACTCAATCCTGTCTGCTACACCTGGGAGGAGCCTGAAAACACATCCCACGAATAATCCCACGTTTTGAAGAAACTGATGTCACAAAACATTTGTCTTCTTTTCTTGGCCTTTTCTCACAAGCATGCAGAATTCTCCTCACAGGACTCATTCTTGGATTGTATTCTGACAATGGTTGAGAAGAAATTCCATTATATGTGGATATATTCTCTATTCATTGTGCTGTTGATAGACACGTATGTTGGTTCTGGATAACTTAGCTGTTTTGAATGGTGCTTCAGTCAACACTGATACATTGTGATACATTGACTTAGAATTATCTGGTAAATACCCAGGAGTGTACAATTGGATCCTTTGATAACTATCACTTAATAAACATTTTTTAAAGACAGGGTCTCAGTGTGGAGCTCTGGCTGACCTGGAACTCAACTATTTGTGGAATATTCCTTTACACTGTGTGAATATATATCGCTGTGATTGGTTTGAAAGAAGTTGACTGGCCAAAAGCTGGACAGGATCAGGTTAAGAGGGAAAACCACACTAAGGACACTGGGAAGAAGAATAAGGAGTCAAAGGAGTCACCAGCAACACACGGGGAGGAAATGCGAGGTGCAAGCTGAAAGAGAGGTAATGCCACGGGGCAAAATGTAGGCTTTTTTGTTTTATTTGTTTAAGGGGCTTTTTTTGGGGGGGGGGAATTGGTGTTTGTTTGTTTGTTTGGAGACAGGGTTTCCCTGTGTAACAGCCCTAGCTGTCCTGGAACTAGCTCTGTAGACCAGGCTGGAAGTAGCTCTGTAGATCAGGCTGTCCTCAGACTTACAGAGATCAGCCTGCTTCTGCTTCCATAGTGCTAGAATTAAAGACACTACCACTACCACCTGTCTGGTGGAAGGTAGATGAATAGAAATGGGTTAATTTAAGTTGTAAGAGCTAGTTAGTAATAAACCTGAGCTATTGACCAGGCATATTTATAACTAATATTAAATCTCCATGTCTGTTATTTGTGAAACAGGTGGGAAAGAAAAGTCCACCTACACTATAGAAATCAAGGTGACTTTAAACTCAACAGAGGTCCACCTGAGATAGTAGCATCCATGTGGTTTCTTTCTGAAGAGCATGCTGTCCCGGCCACCTGGAGCTCCACTTCTAATGGTCTGAAGGCCTCTTTCTTCAGACATCTTATCTGTGTTCCAAAATCAACTTGCTACTGAGCAAGACTCAGGAGTACTTCCAACTTCTCAGGCCTGAAGAGAACCCAGGAGTCTCCCCACAAACCCATTTCTCCTTCTCTGATAACTGGCAAGTAAAGGCCTCTGCTAGTCCCCAGTCACTCACGCCAGGTGACAGGAAACTAATCTCCTCTCCTCTCTTGTCTCTGCCATTCAAGTCAGACGGAGTTCTGTGGCCTGTTGGTTCTCATCTCAAGCCTACTTTTTCTTCTTAGCAATTGCCCCCCCCCCCCGAATTACAGCATCTTCACTCCTTTCACACCCCACGGTCCTCTGTCCTCCGAGGGATCTGCTGAAATCGAGGATGAGCGCTTCTTACTCAGAAACTTTCTCCCAGGCTTGCAGGGAGATCGGATTCCACCGACTTAGACACAAGCCCTGTCTTGGTGCTGTGGGCATGGATGGAGTCACTTAAGACTCAGGCTGCTAACTAACCAAACAGACAAGCCTCAACGAGACAGTGTGCTTCTGCGGTGTCAAGTACCTTGTGATAGTCACACAGCTATGAAATGTTGAGCGGCATCTGGGGTGCAGGGAGGTTGACTCCAGAGCCTAAGTGTTTCCCCTGCCCCCATGCCCTACCCCAATCCAGCTCATTATTAGACCAAACAGAACATATTCATGAGGCTGTCCTGCACTCCTGTAGGTAAGCCACCCGCTCTTGTGATCTAGCTACCCCTTCCCAGCCGAGAATGATACAATTTGGTCTCAGAATCAACCGAGAATTGTTTCCCTGGCTCCAGGAGCCAGAAGACTTTCTGGATACAAACTGTATTTCTTTTCTTTTTTCATAGTCCTTTGCTCCTCACCAGCTTGGAATTGGCTCCTTCGCTTCACTCCAAACTGCTCCTTCCCTGTTACTCACCCCCCACCTTCTGTGCCTTTCTCTCTATGTTCCTTGGGTCTTTTGCAAATGTCATCTGATCCGGGGGCTCATCTGGTGACCGCCACCGCCATCCACCGCTAAGCACACCTATTCACAGATGGCTGTCCCAGCTCCTGCTGTCCTGGCCTCTCTGCTTTCTTTTTCTTCCTACCACTGGTCATTATCTAATATGTGATATCTTACTGCACGTATCAGTTCATAGATTCTCTCCTTTCATTAACAAGGAAGATTAAATGAAAAACAAGGAAAAAAGAAGAAGTTTCACTCTCTTAGTGGTAGGCAAAAACTCCACTGAGGCTGGGCAGTGGTGGCGCACGCCTTTAATCCCAGCACTTGGGAGACAGAGGCAGGTGGACCTCTGTGAGTTCAAGGCCAGACCGGTCTACAGAGTGAGCCAAGACAGGCTCCAAAGCTACAGAGAAACCCTTTCTCAACAACAACAACAGCAACAACAATCCCGTTGAGAAATGGATGGATGGATGGATGGATGGATGGATGGATGGATGGATGGATGACTAAATGAACAAACATTCCTTCTGCACAACAATGGAACGTCTTCCAGGTCTCACGCGATCCCTTTCATTTTAAAAACCCCAGATTTTTCACACGACTTGTGATAGTTAAGATAAACTGTCAGCTTCACGGGATCACCTGGCAGACCACCTGTGAGCCTGGCCTGGAAGAGCATGCGCAGAAATGAGAACAGCTGAGACCGCCCGTGAGAAGGCCTCTGTGCACAAGAGGGCTCGCTGTTGTGTGGTTGCAGCGCTAAAATAAGAGGAAATCAATAAGATGAACTGAAGAGGCTGAGGCAGACGAACTGTGAATCAGGGTCCCCCTGTCTAAATAACAAACAAGGAAGCCATCAATAACGAAATAACTGGATAAAACGTAAACATTCATCAGCAGAAAGAAGCACATTTCATGCATGGAACAGACAGATCTCAAGATGAAGTAAATAAAGCATTGAGGGAGGACTACAGAGAACTAAACCTGAGGACCTTGCTGCTCCTCCACCCTTCCATCACCATCCTCTCGATACAGGTGTGTGCGACTGTGCCCAGCACTCTGAGTAGCCAGTGTGACTCGGGAGCGGTCTAACCTCCCAGCAGATGGGAGTGTGTCCTAAGAGCAGGGCAGACCGGTACAATTCCACCTCGTGGCTATAATGTTTGGTTCATGGATGGTGGCAACAATTCTTTTTGACTATGAGAAGTAAGAGTTTCTCGTCCTTTCTCTTTTTAGAGTAATTCCCAAATTACCCCCTCTCTCCTTGAGTGGTCCTAAGGTTGTCGGCAGTGATGGGGAGAACCTGCCATGAGATGAAGCTGGCGTCATGGAAGAAGGAGCCAGGCGTTAAAAGATAAAATTTCTGACGATAGTGGTGAGTGAAGGGGACCCCCGCAAACCACACCCAAACACCTGTTTTCCCAGAGATCCTTTACTAAGCAGGGAAAAAAAGCTAAAGTGGCCGCTTTCTGACTCAGGCAGGAAAACAGCTGCAAATGACCTTGCAGGTGTAATTTTAAGAGGAGGAAAAAGAAAACGGGAGGTCTGTGTGAGAATGGGGTAGGATGCGGTGGTAAAGGAGATAGGGGATGAGGGCAAAGGGGGAAGGGACAAGGAAAAGGAGAAGGGAGTATTTGTCCCAGAGGGGACAAAGCACTGCCTCTGGATAGGGGGAAACAGGTGTGCCACATGGGCAAATGGCAATTTATAAAGGGAAAATGGGAAACCCCGTGTGTTTAATTTTAATTGGGCATGTCAATTTGGTGAACCAACAGAGGCTTCTGATTGCTGGACTTTAATACTCTGATAGTTTGGTGGTGAGCCTCAGGAGGAAGAAGTGGCCAAATAAGGGAAGAGATCTTGGTGGCTAGTTTAGGAATGTAATCTAACAGTTTTTAGCAAGGCAGAGGGAACGGGGGAGAAGGGCAAGGCCTGCCAGAGCCGCTTGCTCAGGTGGGCTATGTCCCTTCAGTGAGCGGACACATCAATGAATCCTGGGCTGGTCCTTGCCATTGAGCTTCTCAGCCACAGAAGCTGACAGTCTTCCCAAAGGACAGGTTCAGAGTCAGGCTTTCTGCATGTTCAACTCAAAGGACATTAGCTACATTATGCAAATAAAGAGCATGCATATTTGCCTAGGGTTGTAGAGGGTTGGAGTCAGAAGTGCACAGCACGAACCACACACGTGCACACTTGGTTCATGACAGGGCTGCCTCTGTGGGCGGAGGAGCAGTGAGAAGCAGAGCCAGGGTGGAAGACATCACGGCTAATGCTTACCGCGTGCTTCCTGAGGGCCAGGGGAGCGCTCTTATAACACTCGGGATCCATTAACTCCTTGACTCTGCCTGACCAGATCTCACAGTTTCTGCAGAGGCAGAAACTGGAGCACGGAAGAGTTCAAGTCTCTTATCTTTGGTCAACTGACTAATAACCAGAAGAACTAGGATTTGAACTCAGAGAGTGACCCCAGGGGCCATTTGTGAACCTTCTGCTCTCTTAACAGCTGTGGCAACATGACCGCAACTTGAGCAACTTAATCTACTGTGTTTTCGGAGATGCTGCTGTTATTTTATTTGCTTATGTTTTGTTTTGTTTTGTGTGTGTGTGTGTGTGTGTGTGTGTGTGTGTGTGTGTTGGTTCACAAGTACAGTGGTGGTCAGAAGACAACTTTGGTGAGTTGCTTCCTTCTTTCCACTGTGGGTTCCAGGGATTGAACTCAGGTCCTGTGATTTGTGCAGCAAGCCCCTTTCTCCCTGAGCCTTCCCTCAGGCCTGTTTCGCTTGTTTCAGCGTGGAGCAAATGTAATAAGAAGGTAAGGCACTATAGTCTTCTTATTTCCCACCTTCCATGCGATTGTTCCCATTTCCCAATGCTCGCACAGAGCTGACGGCCGCTCCTGCTGCAGAGAGCTCTCTGCTCCCTGGGCACAATGGACGCTGTTCAGGTGCTGGAAGACATGTGGAAACTGCAGTAAGAGCCAAGGGGAGGGAAAGATCCCATCTCCACTGGGTAAATATACGCGGCATGGTGACAGCCCTGACATTGGAGACTGGACAGCACTTGGGTGAGGAACCAGGGGGAGACACAGGAAAGGGTGGGGCTAGCGGAACTGAACACATCACATGTGCATGATAGAAACCCTGTCTGGAAGTCTTCTGGTGACAGGGCTTGTGTTCCTTATCCTAATGATGGCTTTGGTGCAGTGGCTGGCACCTTCCATCTGTGTGCCTGCTCTCCACCCATGACGCCCTCGCCTGGCTGTTTCTAATGTCTCTCTGGCTGCTCTGTGAGCGCCTGCTGTGAATTACCTACTTGTCCAGCAATAGCCCCGTCCCCAGCACCCTAAGGTGCTTTCAGTGTAAGTGGCCACATTTAAACCGGCAACACCTAGTCTACCTGGGAAGCCACTTTCAGATGGACTGCATGGACTCTCTTCTGAGTGCCCAGCTCGCTCAGGGTCACCTGCCTAGAGACGGGGGTGAGATGTCCTGGGGCAGTCCACAATGGCTCCTGACAGCCACAGGAGGGACACAGATGCAGGCTAGCGTGTAATTAGTGCCAGGAACACAGCCTCTGATCACTTTCCCTCCAGAGCGTGCCTCTCTAGCTGAGAGGCAGATAATGGACAATCAGAGGAGATCCTTGATTATGACTTGATTGAGCTGATGGGAGCTCCAGACGGCTAATGCAATTGTGGCTTCCAAACGGTTCTGCGGAGGCCATTTCCATATGGCCGGGGAATTAAATAAAGCTGTCCTGAACACTTTGCTAGGTTTGTGCCTCCACGAGGGGACCGGATACAATTTTCTGCTTGGAGTGACCTCAACAGAGACTATAGGGAGTGGTCATGACCCAGGAAGAGAAGGCCAGTTTCCTCCTAAATTACTGTCACATTTCCCCCTTTAGGGCTCTTGACCGGCCTGGCATTAGCTTTTTGCTGTCTTTCGTGGAGCCAGACACCTCCTCCCTGCCCCCAACTTAGAGTCGCCAGCCCAGCCCCAGGCCTTGGCTTGTTCCAGAAACAGTGACTTCAGTAAGCACGGGTCTGGGCTATACCCACATGCTGCAGGGACATGGTTCACTGGTTTGTGAAGGTGCCACAGAGACAAACAGGATTGCAGCACCCATTCCAAGAGGGGCTGCCTGGCTAAGTCCCTCTCTTTTCTAAGTCCTATGCTCTCCTCTGCAGCCCAAGGGAGATGGGCTGGGTCAGGTTTTTAACATTCAAGAATTAAATAGCTTCACCCATGAAAACAATAACATCCGTTAAGTAAAGCACGGAGGTGAATCTCCTCCTGTCTTGAAATGTTGGTTAAAACCCAAAGATGGAGGCGCTCACTGCTGCCCACCTTTGCAGAGGCTTCGGGAAAGGGGGCTGAACTGGCCTCTTTTCCCTTTAGTCTCTCTTCAATGCACACAGACGAGAGGAACCAGGGAACTTGCCAAAGAGGATTTGGAGGACTGAGGTACCAGCCTAGTGATGAGCCCCTGTGTCTCTGTCCTCAATGCCCTGCACAGGGTGGCATGGCCTTCCCCAAGCCAAATGACAGCATTTCTAAAAGGTCTCTCAGAGCTTAGGACACCTGCAACAGTGCAGACACGGCGGGTGTCCCTGCTTAACTGCTGAGCTGGGAAGACTTTCTGACTTTTCCCAATGGGATCCAGAGCTCCTGGAGTGTGTGTGTGGGGGAGAGGGGAGTCCAGATGAGTGCCCTGGAGCGGAAATGGGAGTAGACACCAGTGCCTGAAGAACTCTGGATGTAGGTGCAGGTTGGAACTACGTGATCGAAGGCAGGAGACCATGAATGAGCAGCAGCTGGCAGGTCACCATGTCACTGAGGAACGTGGTATGTGCAAGCATCTCAGGAGGGAAGTCCTTGCCTTGGAGGAGACCTGAGGTTAGGTGGGGTGCCCCTTCCAGACAAGGGACTCCACTGGCGGAGGTCAGCCAGAGGGCGCATAGTTCATAGAAGGAGACTGTCTTGGGGAAAGGCACCAGAAGAAGTTTAATGATGGCCAACATGTGAAGGCCTATCCCATCAAGGACGTTGGTGCCTGGCACAATGTAGACCACACCCCCTCCCCAGGAAATAGACCACACCCCTTCCCCAGGAAATAGACCACACCCCTTCCCCAGGTACTGTAGACCACACCCCTTCCCCAGGAAATAGACCACACCCCTTCCCCAGGTACTGTAGACCAGACCCCTTCTCCAAGAAAAAGACCACACTGTTGGGAGCAGTGAGACCCCAGGTCCTGAATTTCTTGTAATCCCCTGATCTGAGTGCCTACAGCTGCTCTGAGCATGAGACCTTCAGGAGTTCCTGATGGCAGGAGAGTGGTTTCTGGTGGGTTTGGTTGGGGCGTGGCTATCTCTATACAATCTGCCCCTGAACACAATAAAGGGAGCATTCTTGGGGAATTCAAGGATGATCCGTGTCACTCTCTCTCTGTCTGTGTGTGTCTGTGTATTTTAATCTCCAGCCCCCTTGTCCGAAGCTCGGGAACTGGGTGCCAGTGCACAGAGCGCAGACACAGGGGCGCAGTGCACGGCACCACACCCCTTCCCCAAACGCTGTAGACTCCACCCCTTCACCAGGGCCTATAGATCACACCTCTTTCCCAAGACCTGTTGACCACACCTCTTCCCCAGGCACTGTAGAGTGCACCCCTTCCCCATGGCCTATAGATCACACTGTCTCCCCATGCCCTTGGGACCACAGGCTTTCCTCATATCCTAAAGACCACACCCTCTTCCCCATGCCCTGTAGACCACACCCCTTCATCATGCCCTATAGACCACAACCTCTTCCCTATGCCATATTGACCACATGGCTTTACCATGCCCTGTGACTATACCACTTTCCCATGTCCTGAGTCCACATTCCTCTTCGATACAAGGTTGAATCCCTAGCTGGGCCAAAGAAATTGGCCTTGTACCACACAGCACACTAAAGTTGCCGTTTAGGCAGTTTTGAGTTGATCGTCTTTGAACTTTTTCATGTCTGAAGTCTGGCCTTTGCAACGTAGAGTTTCTTTCTGATTGCAGCTGAGGCGCAAGCCCTGAGAGTTGCTTGTGAGGGCATCAGAGGCCAGGGAGGGCAAAGAGGAGACTGGGCATCTGTGGAGTGGTACGGCTACAGACAAGGAGGGCATCAGATTATGAGTGTGAGGGCAGTGGTTGCACAGAGATAAAACCATTTCCTGTTTCTGTGCCATCCAGTTCACACCGTTCAGTCTGTATTCTCTACCGCAAACTGTCCGGTGCAACCTGTCACCGTGTGCAGCTTGACGTGTGCTGGGAAGGAAAGGGTGAAGCACGGTGGAGCTGCACCATCAGCTGGGCAGATGCTGTCCTGCAGGTGCACAGCATATTGGCTGTGCCCTGTCACCCTACTCCAGCTCTGCAGAGAGTTAGAAGCCTCTGTTCTCACTTGCTGGCCCCATCACAGAGCTCCTCCATCCGGCAGTGTTTGTACACCTGGCCCGGCCCCATCTGGACACCACACTGTCTATGAGCAGAGGCGCACCTCCAAGTCCTTCGTCTAGACCAGCACTTGGTGCACACTCTTCTTGGTTGTCTCAGCCTGGATTTTGCCTCTCCCCAGTCAAGAGAGAGGAGCCTCAGTTTGCTCATCTTCAAAGTGATGCCTTGAGTTGCATAAGTTTCAAGTCCAGAAGCCTCGGGTTAGCAACAGGGTCCTCCCTGTGTGTTTCCACACTGGGAATCGTCTTGACTGCCAGTGCTCAATGCTGGATTTCCTCGCTGGTCTCACTACTGGCCACATGTCTATTTAGTTTCAGGGCACAGTGCCAGGTTACAGTAGCAAGACTGGCAAGATAGGAAGGGCTGGGAGTGAGATTCTGGGTGGCGGCCCTTCCCCTTCCCACCAAGAGTCACATCTGTGTTTTCTGATCTGCGTTTCACTGGGACCCTGTCCCTAGGAGACAGTGACAGTAAAACCAGCTGGAGCTCAGTCTAAGGGGTTTTGTGGCAGCAGACAGGGCTTCTCAGAAAAACTGTGGAACGTTGGGTTGGAGAGATAGCTCAGTTGGTCAAGTACCTGATAAACAGACATTAGGACCTAAATTCAATTCTCAGAACCATGAGAAAAGTCAGGCATGGTAGCACATGCTTGTAATCTCGGTGATGGGGAGGCAGAGACACACAGCTCCCCAGAGATTGCTGGCCAACCAGTACAACCAAATCAATGAGCTAGAGGTTCAGTGAAAAATCATGACTCAAAAGAAAGGGGGAGGGGGATACCCTGAGGAATCAAACACACACACACACACACACACACACACACACGTGCGCGCACACTCACATGAGGAAAAGGAAAGGGAGGAAAGAAGAGAGGAAGGAATGTGTAAACAGAAATTGCATTTTTGTTTCCGGGCTACCCAGACATGAATAATCACACAGAAACTATATTAATTTCCAATACAGTTTGGCCAATGGCTCAGGCATATTTCTTACTGTTTGGCCAATGGCTCAGGCATATTTCTAGGTAGCATTTACATCTTAAATTAACCCATTTCTATTAATCTATGTATTTCCACGTGTCCATGGCATTACCTCATTTTCTACACATCTTGCTTCCTTGGCGGCTGGCTGGCTTCTGTTTGACTCCACCTACTCTCTGTATATATCTCTGTTGGGATTTCCTACCTGACTTTACTCTGCTAAGCCATTGGCTGAAAAGCTTTATTCATCAACCAATAAAAGCAACACATATACAGAAGGACATCAAGAAGGAAAAGGAAAATCTGAAATTCCCCAAGGCATAGGGAACAAGGTGTGAGCCTGGGAAACAAGGTCAAAGTCTGGCTAAGGGAAGGACGTTGATGCCGAATTCAAAGCACTGAGTGACTTTTTGGACATCCTGAACTCAGGATCAGACCTTTTAGGGAGCTGCAGATCCTGGGAACAGAAGGAAGGGTTGGCAGACCTAACAGTATGTGGGTGGCATGAAAGGTCACCAGCCCCTCGACCCCCAACCACCACCACCTGCTTCTAAGTCTCCCGGGTGCCTGCTGTGAGCCTCACTCTGAAGGAGTAAACGCTGGGTTATAAACGTGCCTGTCCACATGTCCATGAAAGCTTGGGGCTCCCAAAGGGGTAGTAAGCAGTGGTTGCTGCAAGCTTTGAGTCTTAAATTGCTCCAAAATGTGGGGGGTGATCATTTAGTCTGCAAAAGCCTCATGAGATAAGGGAAGGGCCAGATAGAGGGGTTGAAGGAATCTCTAAACTATGGAAATCCACCCATCACGCACTAATCTTAATAGACACACATTGAATATATATAGCGATATATGGACTTTTTATAGGATGAATCGAATTGCGGTCCTGGGAGGTGATCATGTCAGAACGCAGGCTCTTCTCCTTGCACACAAACAATCTGCAGAGCAGCACTGTGCCGTCCCTAAGGGCCTCAGCCCCTGTGAAGACTGGGGAGTGGGAGCTCCCAGCCTGGGAGGTGGAGGACGGCTGGGGAGAGGGAAGCGAGCAGAATGGAGCTGGGATCCTGACCCCAGCTAACAGCTCAGAACTGCTTCACTTGCTTGAAGTGTGACTTTGCAGAGAAATGCAAACCCCAGCCAGCCTGGGGACAGCTGGCTCCAGTCCTTCCCACTCAGTGATGACTCAGGCTGGCCAGCTTCACTGCAGGCAGCTTTCGCAAGGCTGGCTCAAAGAATGCTGTGTTCCTAGTCGGGTTTCTTTGTGGCCTCACTTAAGGCCTCTTCAGCACGCACCAGCGATTCTACTTCAGGCTTCTCTGGGATGCCTTGGGCACAGACAACTTATCCTGGTGACAGGAAGTGACTGTTTCAAGGAAAAAAAGAAATGCAGGGCCAGCACATGAAAGAAATGTTCGACTTTCCACAAAAAGACCTTCCGAGGCATCTTGATTCTCTTGGAGTTTTAATCATAAAATGAGGCAAATGTATGGGAGAAAAATAAAGTCAGATTTATTAATGGCTTATTTTGGTTGCAAGGAATGGCAGCATCACACTATCGGAGGCACCGGCAAGGGCTGGGTGGGGGGAGATTACAGGGGAACCTTTGAGTGTGAAAGTGGGGTTCTTCCAGGCCTTCACTGGTGGGTACTTAGCCTCCCAGAGGTCATAGCTAGATGGAATTTTAAGTCCAAGAAGCTTCTGGGCCCTGGAGGCAACTGTCCCTAGCCCTCCACAACACTATTAATGGGCAGAGGAAATGGGTTGAATTGTTTCCCCACAAAAAGATATCTTGGTACCAGCTATGTGGCTTATGTGGGAATAGGAGTTTTGTTTTTGCTTTTGAGATTTAGTGTTAATTATGTGTATGCGAATCTGTGTGCTCACAAGCCTGCAGGTGCCTGTAGAATTGAGAAGAGGATGTTAGGTTTCCTGGAGCTGGAGTTACAGGCAGCTGTAAGCCACCTGACGGACAGACTAACAGATATGGTTACTGAGACTACGTGCGCCTTTGCTGGCTGAGCCAATTCCCCCGCTCCCTGAAATAGGGTCTTTGAGGATGTGACCCATTTGAAATGATCTGCATGAGTCCTAAACTCAAATGCAAGAAAAGACACAAAGATGCAGAGAGCCCACAAAGGGAAGAGGGCCGTGTGAAGAGGAAGGCCAAGATTGGAGGAACGCAGTTACAGCCAATGAGACCCAGGGACAGCCAGCAGCCAGCAGAGGCTAGGAGACAAGAGAAGCATCATTCCCTTGGCCTTCCGAGGAAGCACGGCCCTGCTGACATCTTGGTTTTGGACTTACAAGCTCTGGAACCATGAGGCAGTAAGTCCACGTTGCTTTAAAGAGCCAGAGTACCACTGTTTGTCACAGCAGCCCCAAGAAAGGAAGGCTTGGCTGCACAGCATGGCCCCATGGTTGATACAGAAGGAATGTGCCCAGCTTACCTTTTGTAGCTATGCTATAGACTGATGTTCATGGGCCGGGGGCTGCCCTGGGCTGTGCAGCCAGAATGGGATGTGGTAGAGCCACAGGAGCAGAGATGTACCTTAAACTCAGCCACCAGAAGAAAACAAGTCGATCAATAGTAGAACACCTAGCACATGGAGAGTGGGGGCGGGGGCTGTGAGTCCCTTGCTGTTCTTGCTTTACGGTCCACCCTCTTCCCTCTCACCAAGTGCTAACCTAGTTCCAGATTTTCCCTGCTAATGGCTGGAGGGAAGAGTGGCG
>NC_022016.1:60298510-60318209 GCF_000317375.1 Microtus ochrogaster | reverse complement strand
GTGTGTGTGTGTGTGTGTGTGTGTGTGTGTGTGTGTGCGTGTGCGCGCATTAGTGAAAATTTGGTGCCAAGTAATAGGGACTTGAGTTTTAGATTTCGCTAAGTTGAAAGCTAAATTCTGTTTCTTACCAGTTGTTATGTGACAGCACCCCTCCCCCAACCTTAGCACAACCGACACCATGATGAAAGTATCATTCAAGCCATGCTACCCAGCACCACGTGCCAAACTGAGAACAAAGATCTAATCCATCAGAGTCCATAGTTCTGGACTTTGCTTTTTGGCTTCTGTAGTTCTGCTTCTGGCTAACAGAAGTGTGTCGACACAGGATATAATATATATATTTTGCAGGCTCAGAACTGCACGGGGTCCAAGTAAGGAAGACTTTCTATTGGCTTGAACCTGTGTCCGAGCCGTCTTCTCTGGTGGATACCTCATGACAGTTAGGTTTGGGATCTTAAATGTGTCCTAAAGGTTCAAATGCTAAAGGTGGCAAAGCTGTGGTGCTATTGGGAGGTGGAGCCTAATGGAGGGAGGGAGACAAGCCTTTGAGGGAGATACTGGGATCTTGACCCCTCCCCTTCTCTCTTTGCTTCCTGGTTCTCAAGGAGGTGAGTCATCACCAACTCACACTGTCCAGTCACAGACCTGAGCAGCTGCAGAAACTGACCAGATTCTCTGAAACCACGAAATAACAAACGACTCATTGTGGAAAGCTGATTTCCTCAGGCATGCTGTCTCCACCATAGACGGCTAACTCAGCAGCTGTGAGATGGAGATGCTCACGGACTTGCCCCTACTTGGAGCTTCTGGCAAGCCGAGACAGTCAATGCCGCTGACCTACCATGAAAGAGATAAGGGTGGGAGCCAACTGTGCGAGCTCTTTGATCTGGTTACAGCCCGGAGTCCGCACAGAAATGCTGCTGGTTGGGAGCAGTGAGTGCCCCAGCCCCAGGCAGGCTCCCTGAAGAAGATGGGATGCGGAGACTGAGGGCAGGCCCAGGCCCAGGTGCCTGCTGCTGCCAGCTTTCCTTTTGTCTTCTTCCATAATGCTAATTTGTTACTCTTAGTAACCGCTGTTCCCCGTTTCTATGGCTCATCCCAGGCTCTGAGTCACTCTGATGGATACAACTTGACGTGGACCAATTTGCCTAATTCATCACCTTCGCATTTCTTTCATGCTAAAGACAAAGCCGGAAGGTTTTCCAACAGGCCTTGCGATTTTTCTACTGAAAGGCTCCCTCCAAAGGGCTGCGGCTGCTGGAGAAATCAGCAGGCCAAGAGCTCTGTAGTTAAAGCCCACTCGTTGTGTGGTCTCTATCATGTCAGAATGGCATGGCTTTGCCCCATCCTTGTCTCTGCAGCCCCTGGATCCTATCCATGGGAAACTTTTCACTGGGATTAAGTCCAGCCCAGCAGGGCCGATGATTCGCTGTGGGCGCTGTTTCTCTTCCATGGGGACCCTTGCCCAGCCTTTATACCAGAAAAGAATTGCAGACTAAATAGAAGGACCCAGAATGGACAAGCGAACGAGAAGACTGGGAGACAGGGTGGGGCTGGGGGAGGGGCAGATGAGAAGATAGGGGGTTGTTGGGTTAAGTTTCCAATATGTATCTCTCCCATCTCTTTCCTTGACATCAGCTTTAAAATCCTCCCCTTGGGCTCCTTATAGGCAACAGAGCCTTGCATGTGACAGGCAAGGAAGGGCTCTATCATCCAGCAGCTGGATTCTAGCTGCTGTTCCAGCTATGGCCTCCTTATTCTTATTGCCAAGCACAGTCTTTCAAAGGCTTTGTTACCTTTCCTGACGTCCCTGCATGGCGAACAGCCTTTTGTCCCAGGGAGATTTACATCGAAAGAACAGAAATGTAGAAAAGCAATTCTCAAGTAGAGGTGATTCTGCACTCCCTCCCCATCTGGAGCTATCTAGAAACTTCTTCGGTATCACAACTCAGGGAGGTGGTGCCTGGCATCAAGTGGACGAGGGCCAGGAACTACTAAGCGTGCTACATGTTCTGCAAAGAGCTACCTAGCCCCAAGTGTCAACAGAACCACTGCTGAAAAGGCCTGAATTAAAGTCACACCAAGCTCATTAGAAGCAGCAGAATGAAAATGACGGCTGGGGGTTTGCAAACCCACGGAACTTAGCTTTAAGTGTCTAGGGCCTAAATACCAGTTGGTCCGATCTTGGATGAGTCTTTTAGCCTCTCTGAGCCTGCGTTCTCAAAGAGAAAATGTGGACCTGCTTATCTGCCTTGAAAAGTTACAGGGAAGATGTGGCAGGAGGATGTGCGTGGGTTGCTCCAGGTCACTGTGGGGGATGCTGTGGGTCAAAGGCAGGGGGAAAGCCTTTCAGGTCCCTGGTGTAGGTGTGAGGGAGCTGAGCCTGTAACTCCAGGTTTCAGGCCAGCTGTGTGTAGACAGGATCTGAGGATGTGAAGAGATGGGTGTGGGTGGTTCCGAGTCTAGCGGACTCACTGAATGCTAATCGCCCTATGTCCTTGTTTCTGGGCTGACTGTGTGTCGGATTCTGGATGTGAAAATGCAGGTGTCTGTAGTTTGGAGTCCAGGGGACTCACTGAATGCTAATCTCCCAGTGTCCTTGTTTGTTCCTCTGCAAACTTTGCAGGCGGACAGCTAATCAATGGGGGGAAATGATGACTCCGGCACTGTGCACATACTAACCGGCAGGCCCAGGGGCAGAGACCTGGGGCCGGGAGCATGCTTTTACTCTCCAAGGAAGGCTGAACAGGACGCCACGGCGAAATTTCCAACCTTCTATCTGGTTGGTTTGGGAGCAAGATCTGAGCCATTCAGGGCACCCAGTGGGGACCAAGAATGAAGAGGAGCGAGGGGCTGGGAAGTGAGGCAAAATGAGAGGGAGATGTGGACGAGGAAGTCCCGAGGAGCACTGAAGCCTGGGAGCAGAAGTCCCCACTAGTGTTACACTGTGACAGAGCCAGGCGGTTTTCTGTTTGAGCTTTAGAAGCTGGAAAGATGGCACAGTCGGTAAAGTGCCCGCTTTGTCAGCATGGCAACAACCTGGATGCTACCCTCAGGAACCACAGCAAGCAAGCAAGCAAGCAAGCAAGCAAGCAAGCAAACAAACAACAACAGAATCCAGGCATGGTGATACACGTTTAAAATCCTAGTGCTCGGGACGAGCAGATCCATGGGGCTC
The DNA here is from genome assembly GCF_000317375.1 of Microtus ochrogaster. Classification (NCBI taxonomy): domain Eukaryota; kingdom Metazoa; phylum Chordata; class Mammalia; order Rodentia; family Cricetidae; genus Microtus; species Microtus ochrogaster. The sequence continues at coordinate 60,315,031 of NC_022016.1, read as the reverse complement.
CCTGACCAGCTAGTCCAGCCTAGTTGATGAGTTCTAGACCCATGGGAGATTCTAACTCCAAAACCAAAACTCACAAAAAAAAAAAAAAAAAAAAAAAAAAAAGGGGGGACAGCTGAGGAAAGACACCTGAAGACCTGAAGTTGTGTCTTTGCCCCCACACGCATGAGCACATATACACGAGGGCTCCTGGATGTGCACGCACACAAAATGTCCTGACTGATTTCATCCTTCCTTCAGGCCACAGGTCCTGCCTCGGAATGCCACCTTTGCTGCCCCAGCACACTCTCTGACCTCCCTCCCAGCCCTTGCCTGGATCCTTCAGCCCTGCCATCCCCCTCACTGGCCAGCTCAGAATCCCAGTTACCTTCCTCAGCTCACCCCACCATGCTGAGTTTGGAGAAAGGGGAAAGAGTGAGGGAGTCTCTGAACCCTGGGAATTAGAGTCCCCAGCCTGATTCTTGCTTACTCTGTCCTGCTCTCCTGAGCGTTAGGCTCAAAATGCCCTATTCCAAGCAGCAAGAAGCGGTTCTCAATGGTCTGGAACACTGTATGGAATTTACAGCTTAGAAGTGAGCCATTTAGGCTGTGCCCAGGGTCAAAGTCCTAAGGCAGGTTCTGTGACCGCTCAGCCAGGAAGCACTGACTCCCTTATCTATCTATTTGGAATTCTTGGGCCGGAGCTGCCTCCATCTCCCAAGAAGCTCGAAGGAAGAGCAGATGAAGTCGAGGAGGATGTCGGGAGAGCTTGTACTGTGATTCGGACCCTAGTTCCCGGAAGGAGGAGCCCAAGGGAAATTCCTTTCTCTGTGTTTCTGGCTCAGCGGTGGTAGCAGGCAGGGATGAGGGGACATGGATTGCTTGTCTTCCCATGTAGGGACAGGGTCCTTCAGGGAGCTCCAGCTTCCAGCTTGGCGGTGCTGGGTGGGACCCGAGGGGGCCGGTGTGGCAGCTGTGGGCTGCACCGAGGCCTGTCAGGGAGGAATGATTAATGAACAGCCACACGGCTGAGGCTAACCTTTGGAGAGCCGAGCAGGGCATCTGCAGAACTGTCAGCTCTGACAAGGACAGAGCTGAACAACCAATTATGCCGCCATCACTAAGGTGGGCTGTCACTTTAATCCCAGCCATTCACTTAGGCAAGGACAGGGAAATTTCTCCTCTGCCGAGGAGGATGCCTTGGCCACCTTAACCATTTCAGGACAGGGCAGGGGCTCGTGTTGGGAACTAACCAAGTTGCCTACTTTGAGGCTTCCCCTGGCTCCCATTCTCTCTCTCGTAGTGACCAGGGGACTAGAATTCCAGGCAGTTGCCTCCCGTCTCTCTCTGCTGCCTTCCAGAGCTTAGGTTCCTTCCCCGGCACTCGGCGCTTTTCATCCCAGATGGTCATCCAACCATTCGCTTGATGAGCAATTTACCTAGCAAGTCTTTGTGTGGGGTGGGCCTTCTGCTACCCACGGGTCAGAGCAATTAAGAATAAGAGAGTGTTTACCCTTTAGAAGCTTGCCATCTCAAAGCAGGGGCAGAGAAGTAAGTCTCTGCATAGAATACAGGATTGCTCATCAAAACAGGCCCGGGAAAGCCACAGGAAGCCAGAGGCAGAAGGGAAGGAACCGAACAGGAAGCCAGAGCAGCTGTGGGGGCGGGGTAGTCCTAGGCTTTCTCTAAATACTATGCTCTTTTCACATCACGACCCAACATTGTCGCCGACAAAGGCCATGTTGTGTTTGAAGGCTGGAGAGATGGCTCACTGAGTACAGTTCTTGACGCACTGGTGTGAGGACCTGAATGTACATCTTCAGGATCTATGTAAAGCCAGATAGGGTGACCACACGTCTGTAACCCCAGAGCTCCTACAGCAAGCGGGGAGGCAGAAACACGAGAATCCCCAGGAGCTAAAGGCCAGTTAGTCTTACACACAGTAACTGCCTTAAACAAGGCAGAAGACCAAGATGGATGCCGGAGGTCCTCTGACCTACACACACACACACACACACACACACACACACACACACACACGCCATGGTACACACGTACTCACACTCATTCCGTAAACATACCTATCTGATCCAGACAATTCTTCAGTTGAGGTTCTCTTTTCTCGGGTAATTCTGAGTGGTGTCAAATCAATAACAGAAATTAAGCAGGACAACACATCACAAGCAAATCTCAGAGAAAAATCCTTAAAGTGCCTCAATTATAAAAACGCATGGCGTATGAACGGAGCCTTTTAAGGGTGTTCGTAATCTTCTGGTCAGAAGCTAACCAGGGGACAGTGGAGTTCCAATTGGCCCACTCTGTTTCCAGTGAAAACAGCTTCCAAACGTAAAGGTGAGATAAAGATTGTCCCAAAGAAAGAATGAATTTGTTGCCAGCGTAAATACTAAAGACAGCTATTTAGCCAGAGATGAATGAGACTACGTAAGAACAGGGATGTATACAAAAGAATGAAGGTTGCTAGAAAGAGTAAATATAAAACTACTTTTATGTCACTCTATAATTTCCTTAAAAGGCGATTGTCTATTGAAGGGAAAAATAAATATTGCTTTAGGGGGTCAACATACGCATAGCAACAACATATAGTGATATGATGAAGAATGGGACCAATAAGTGAGTATAGCCTATTATTAACATTTTACTTTGTACATTAAATGATGTAATATTCAGCCAAAGATGGCATATCCTAGAAATCTTGGAGAAACTATTGCAAAATAGTAGTGTCTATAAAGTATTATTGGGATAATAAAAAAAAACAAAGGAAAGCAGGAAAAAGGAGGATAAAAGGTGTGAAAAATAGACAAGGCAAACAGCAAGACAGCAATACCACTGTATTAATAGCTACATAGGAACATGAGTAATGTAACATAAATATCCAACTAAAAGGCAGAGGTTATTAGTTAAAAGAGCAAGAGTCAAGAATATTGTATCCATAGGAAATCTACTCTCAATGTAAATTAAGTGTATTAAATATGAAAGAATGCCAAAAGACATAGTATGTAAACATTAATTAATTTTTTTATTATTTCATTTTGTGTGTATAGGTGTTTTGCCTGCCAGTATGTCTGTGTGTGTCTGGTGCCACAGAGGTTAGAGAAAGATCCCTGAAACTGGAGTTACAGGTGATTGTGAGCTGCCATGTGGGTGCTAGGAATCTAGCCCGGGTCCTTTGGAAAAGAAGCCAGTGCTCTTAACCACTGAGCCATCTCTTCCACCCCAGTTTCTTAGGACTCCTAGGGCTGTGAAAAGACACCATGACCAAGGCAGCTTGGCTAAAGGAGCACATGTAGCTGGGGCTGACTTACAGTGTCGGAGCTTTAGTCCTTTGTCATAATGGTTGGGAGCATGGCAGTGTGCAGGCCGACATGGTGCTGGAGAGGAAGGCATCAGGAAGAGAGAGTGACACTGGGCCTGGCTTAAGTTCCTAAAACTTCAAAGTCCACCTCTAGTGACACACTTCCTCCAACGAGGCCACACTTCCTATACAACTCCCTAAGCATTCAAATATGTGAGCCTATGGGGGCCAATCTTATGAGGCAAACCACCACACTCAGTAAATACTAGCTAAAAAATAGATGGAGCTATGAGAATTTGTACTAATACCGGACAAAGCAGACTGTGGAAAAAGTAAGGGCTAGTTCTATTCACAAAGATGAGAGCATCAGTTCTTCAGCAAGTGATTCTAAACATGTCATGTAACAAAGCTTTAGCACATAACAAACAGCAGGCACAGTGCTTGCTGCACAAGCCTGAAGACCTGGCTTGTACATGGGTACTGGACTCAGGTCCTCAAGCCCGATACAGGGGTCTGTAAAGCTGGTGCTGGAGGAGATAGATGGATCCTGGAGACTTGCAGGCTAGCTCGTCTGGCAGAAACAGCCCCCTCTGGAGCTCTCGGCCTTATTTATTGAGCCAGGGTCTCTCATGGGCCCAGAGCTGCCCTCCAGTGTAAATACACTAAAAATACACTAAATAATAAAATAAAACAAATACACCAGCCCCCCCCCCCCAATGAATATGAAGCAAACAAGCAGAACTGGAAGAAGAGACAGTCCTTGAGATTCCTCCTGCAGCAGTTAGCAAAGCAAGAATCAAAAAACTCCCTGTGTGAATAGGAGCCTCAAACAGTGGGGTCAGCCAATTTGGTCTTTCTGACATTGACAGAAAAATGCAGGGCTGGAGAGATGGCTCAGAGGTTAAGAGCACTAGCTGGTTGCTCTTCCAGAGGCCTTGAGTTCAACTCCCAGCAATCACATGGTGACTCACAACCATCTGTAATGAGATCCGGTGCCCTCTTCTGTCACGCAGTCAGAACACTGTATACTTAATAAATAAATAATAAACAACACTTTAAAAAAAGAAAGAAAAGAAAAATGCTACTCAAGAACAAGAAAAATGAATAGGAACAAGATTGACAGTATTTAGGCATATACAGACTCCCCATTTAAATAGGTTGAAATATGCAGAGTACAAATAAAACACAATTCAATTAGAAGGCAATAACAAAACAAAATGTCTCTAGAAACTCCCACAAAATATCTGGTAATTAAACCACGTACAGGTCAAAGAATAAATAATGAGCAAAATATGAAAGTATTTTGAACTGGAAATAAAAGTCACCACATACCACAATGTTGGGGAATATTATTTAAGTTGTGTTTATACTTTGTTTATACTGTAGAACGTTTGTTTAATGATGTAAAGATGTCTCACTTTTGTTTATACTGCATTTGTTTTCCTCTGTGAGGCTGTGATTCTTTGCCTGTCTAAAACACCTGACAGTCTAATAAAGAGTTGAACGGCCAATAGCGAGGCAGGAGCAAGGATAGGCGGGGCTGGCAGGCAGAGAGGATAAATAGAAGGAGAAACAAGGAGAAAGAGCAAAGAGAGAACAAGGAGAGGAGGACATCAGACATCAGGGACCAGTCACCCAGTCACCCGGCCACCCCGCCACCCAGCCACCCAGCCACCCAGCCACCCAGCCACCCAGCCACCCAGCCACCCAGCCACCCAGTCACCCAGCCACCCAGCCTCCACGGAGTAAGAGTAAAAGTAAGATAAACAGAAGAAAAGGAAAAAGCCCAGAAAAAGCAAATGTAGTAAGGATAATTTAAGTTTAAAAAAAAAAAAAAAAGCCTGACAAGAAACAAGCCAAGCTAAGATCAGGCATTCATAACTAAGAATACGCCTCCATATGTGATTTATTTGGGGGCTGGTTGGGGGGCTCCTAAAAAAGCCAAAAAGAGTAAAACATCATATAACACTGCAGTTTGTGTTGTGCAAACAAAGCAGCATTTAGAGAGATACCAGTGGCTTTAAATGTTTATGTTAAAGATGGGGAGACTTGTACTGATCGGCTAACTTCATCTTAAGAATTCGGGGGCGGGGAAGACAAATTAAGAAAAACAGGTATGGCCAGGCATGGTGGCACATACCTTTAATCCCAGCACTCAGGAGCCAGAGGCAGGTGGATCTCTGTGAGTTCAAAGCCAACCTGATCTATTGTATTGAGTTCCAGGACAGACAAGGCAACATAGAGATAACCTACCTCAAAAAAACAAAACAACAAAACAAAGACATACAAAAGTAGGAAAACAATGAAAATCAATGATAGAAAACTAACAGGAGAGAAAATTCAATGATCCCCAAATCTGGTTCTTTGAAAAGATCAACAAAATTGATCACAAACAAACAACAAATTTCTAGCTGATAAATCAAAAAGAAAAGAGCAGAGATGAAAATTTCCAAATCATGAAAGGAAGGAGAAGCTATAGACATTAGGCGCAAGGAGAGAATTCAAGGACTGGAGAGATGGTTTTGCCAGTAAAGCCCCTATCTTGTCAGCCAAGGAACGGACTTTAATCCTCAGAAGCCAAAAAGGCATTTGGGCTGGAGAAATGGCCCCGCAATTAAGAGCACTGGCTGTTCTTGGAGGGGATCTGGGTTCAGTTCCCTGAACCATATGGGATGGCTCACAACCTCCTCCAACTCTGCCTCCAAGGGATCCAAAGCCCTCTTCTGGCCTCTGGCAGCACAGCCTACATGTGGTGCATATAACATGTAAGCACGCACAATACGCTAAGTAAATAAATAAATCTTTTAAAAAGAAACAAAATAATTTCTCCTCCAAATGTATACATCTAAAGCAATTGTGTTTGAAATTTAGGAATAAATGGGAAGAGATTTTATTGTTTCTCCTTTTATTTCCTTTATCTATAGTTGGCAAATCTTTTCAGTTTATGTATGCCTTTATTTAAGTTCGGAGGTGCATGCATATATGTGCAGTGCCAGCAGAGGCCAAAAGGGGATATTAGAGTCCATGAAACCGGAGTTACAAGGGCCCAATATGGATGCTGAGAGACAAACCCAGGTCTTCTGGAAGAGCAGTGCATGCTCTTAGCTGCTGAGCCATCTCTCTACCCTGATGTTTTTCTTTTATTTTTTAAAAAATTAGACCTTTAATTATTGCTTTCTTTTTTTAAATTTTTTTTAATGATTCATTTAACTTTATTTTATGTGCGTTGGTGTGAAGGTGCCAGATCTTGTGGAACTGCATTTTCAGACAGTTGTGAGCTGCCATGTGGGTGCTGGGAATTGAACCCCGGGTCCTCTGGAAGAGCAATCAGTGCTCTTAACCGCTGAGCTATATCTCCAACCCAATTATTGCTTTCTTATATATGTCTTGTATTCATCTTTGAAAATACTTTTTTAAAAACTAAGTTTCCTTTTTGGTGCTCCATAGCTGTGCTTATTTTTCATTGCTTTATTTAATATAAATCACATCATCATCATCATTATTCTGTTATTATTGTTTGGAGATGGTCTCATTATTAGGTCACATTGATCTGGAAGGCACTGTCCTCCTGTCTCAGTCTCCTGAGTGCTGAGACTACAGGTGTGCACCATCGTGCCCAGATTTATCATCAGGCCCTATGCTTCGGTTTTCCAAAGTGTGTCTTATGACACACCCTCTATCTCTGGTCCCACAGCCTCTTTCTTAGACCATTGGCCTTTCTCTTGGAGTTCTTACAAAGACTTCACTGCTGCTCCCAGCACCTGAGGACAATAGCCTGATTCCTTCACCAACCAAATGAATGCCTTACACCTTCACTCTCTCTCTTCATCTCCAGGGGCTTCTCTTTCTCTCTCTTTTCTTCGGTATCCAAGTGATGAGCTGGCCAGAGTTCCTTATACGTGCAAGCTCTGACTCATCCCTCAAGATTCAGCTCAAACACTGAATGCCTTCTCTTGCACCTGTCCTTCTTTCTTTGAAGGTGTTAGGCGGGGTCCCCAACATCTCATGTTTCCTCTCTTACATCACTTACAATGTGACATAGCAAGCCTCTCTTCATGTCTGCCTCTCTCAGCCCCAAGTTTGAGAACCTCAGGACAGGTACAGTGAGTGCCTCAGCCCTTGGTTGAGGAGTTAAATAGGACCTTGGTTGGATGGGACCTTCAGTGTGATGAGCTTGAAGCCAGTTCCCAGTGACGTGCTCTTTGTATGCCTGTCTTGTGCTTCCTGATGCTAAAACCCAGCTGATGGCTCGACAGTGCAAGTCAGAGAAAACTGTGCAAGTCAGCTGCAGAATATGCACTCTCTCCAGCTGTTGGTAGAGAGAACACGCAGCTCAGGGTACTGACCATACTAGAGAGCCCAGTTTGGGGCAATGACATAAGCAGAAGCCTCCAGAAATGTAGTAATAAGAGTGGCGGGCTGAGTCCCCAGCACCCCGGCCGCCTGCTAGCTTATGCCCGAAATAACAACACACCAACTGTATTCATTTAAACACTGCTTGGCCCATTTCTATCTAGCCTCTTCTAGGCTAATTCTCACATATTAATTTAGCCCATTTTTAATCATCTGTGTAGCACCGCTAGGTGCGCTTACCGGGAAGATTCTAGCCTACGTCCATTCTGTGTCAGAGCTTTATCGCATGTGTCTGCCCAGCAGCGGGGAGCTCACTTCCTCTTCCTCCCAGCATTCTGTTCTGTTTACTCCTCCCACCTATGTTTTAACCTATCAGGGCCAAGCAGTTTCTTTATTGCTTAACCAATGAAATCAACAGATTGATATATGACACTTCCACATCACAGAAAGGCTTTTTAACGGACCGGGCAAGCTCTTTGGGGGATGTGCCCCCCACAACCCTGGATGTCTGACTGACTGGTAGATCTTCTGTTTTGGGACTTTGACAAGAAGGCTGTGTGAGGCAGTGTCCCTTGGAAGGCACAGGAGGCTCCATGCTCCATCTCTGTTCCCCTCAGTCTGTATTCCACTCTCCTGGATGGAGAATGAGAGTTTCCCTGGGAATCTGCCATTGACAAACTGAGTGATTAGAGATTGTAACCCTGTGAGGAGGGACCCAACTTTCTCCTTTTAACGGGTGATGGAAAGATTTCCTGACCATATAGAATAATATGCTGAGAGTAAGCATGGCTTTAAAGACTATTTTTCACAGACTTTGGGAGAACTCAGAAGCAGAGGAAGAGATCTGGGAAGGATAAGATAAAATGGTAGATTATCAAATCTACTTTTAGACTAAAAAGCAACTACTAGTCTCAAATATTTTACATTGGTATGGAGTTTTGTATATTGATACAAATCTAAAGTTATTTTTGTTATACATATTGTATATATGCTTCTACTCTTGTTTAAGGTATTGTACCCATGTAGGCTCATTTAACAATGTAATATAAAGTTCTAGTCCTTGAAAGCTTTTATTACAAATTTTTTTATTACAAATGCAGGTTAGTAGCTAGTCATCTATAACAAACTCATAGTTATGTTAGGTATGTTTTCAAGGTTAAACAGATATATTTTAGATAGATAGGTGGCCTTCAAGCACTTCAGGGATGTACAGAATATGGTATTTAAGATATGTTTTAGTAACATAAAGTTTTTCATGATGGTGAGATAAGTCTGCTTCTGGCAGCACCAATCTCCTTCAGAGAAGATGACAGGCATCAAAGAACCTCCACATGGAGTTTGCTTTCTTGTGACAAAGCTAGACACTGGGTAAGAAACTGCCCTGCCTCAACTGCTGACAACATGCTCTCTAAATTGGGCAAGCAGGACACAAAAGAAGGTGACTGTTGAACTTTGCCAAGACAAGGTAGGTCAGTCATTCAAAATTCCTGCTTCACAGAAAAGTCTATGAGATATTCTAGGCCTGTATACCAAAGATGGATGCTTCAACGTTGCAGAGCAACCTTGGGTGACTGTCTGGGTAGCCAGCTATTTCTGTCATTTCTGTAGTTTTGGAAGTTGCTTGCTCTGAACTTCCTGTTTACTCAGGTAATATTATATTCTTTTCAGTCTCTGATGAGGTTGAAGAATAGATAGTTATAGTTTTACAGTTTTTCTTATTACCAAATTTAGAAAAGAAACTTACATAAGAGATATAAAGTTTATAAGATTGAGAAAAATAAGAGCTTAAGTTGTTTCTCTAAGAAGATTTTTTTTTAGGGTCTAAAAAGATATTTTCAGGGTGGTAATATAATTTATGAAAGAAAATAGTTTAAGTATAAAACTTTAAACTCATTAAAATAGGTAATAGAACACTTCATCCAAATTTGCCAAATACAACTAGATTAGACATTGTGAGTGCAATTCTTACTTAATAATTGTTCTTATTGCATATAGTTTTACTGTATTAGAGTTAAAAACCTTTCCTATTCCCAAGCCAGTGACCTCCTCAGGAGCAGGTACCAGGGAGTGACCTCTGAGGCAGTAGATTGAGGCACCAAACTCTGTGGAACTGCCAAACCAGCAACCACTGCAGAAGCAGGCCCTAGCAAATGACCTCATTGGGAGCAGGTGTGAGCTAGCAACCTCTGCAGGAGCAGGACCAAGTAAGCAACCGCAAGAGCAGGCCCGAGCCAGCAACCTCCATGGAGCAGGCCCAAGGCAGCCAGCTATATGGGACCAGACCCAAACAAGTGAGCTCCCCAGGAGCAGACCCGAGCCAGCAACCTCCCTAGGAACAGGCCCAAACAAGCAACCTCCTTGGGAGCAGGTCCAAATGACCTCCAAAATTGCAGAGAAAACTCCTGGAGCACCAAGCAACCTCCAGGAATGCTGAGTGACCTCCAGAGTAAAGGGTTGAGAAAAATTTTTCCAATCAAATGGACCTAAGAAACAAGCTGGTGTAGCTATCCTAATATCTAACAAAATAGACTTCAATCAATCAATCAATCAAAAGGGACAAAGAAGAACATTTCATATTTGTCATAGGAAAAAATCCATCAAGAGGAAATCTCATTACTGAATATCTATGCCCCAAATACAAGGGCACCCTCATATGTAAAAGAACCACTAGTAAAGCTTAAATCACACATTAAGCCCCACATACTAATAGTGGGAGACTTCAATACTCCACTCTCACCACTGAACAGGTCTTCCAGACAGAAACTTAACAGAGAACTAAGGGGACTAACAAATGTTATTATTTAAATGGATTTAACAGACATCTACAGAATATTCTATCTAAACATAAGACTATACCTTCTTCTCAGCACCTCATGGAACCTTCTCTAAATCTGACCACTTACTGGGTAACAGATATATATATATAAAAAAAAAAAAACCTGAAATAACACCATGCGTCTTATCAGATCACCAGGGCTTAAAATTAGAATTCAACAGCAACACTAATTTCAGAAAGCCCACAAACACATGGAAATTAAACAGTGCTCACCTGAATTACCAATGGGTCAAGGAAGAAATAAAAGACTTCCTAAAATTCAACAAAAATGAACACACAACATACCCAAATTTTATGGGGCACAATGAAAGGCAGGGTTAAGAGCAAAGCTGATAGCACTAAGTGCCTACATAAACAAGCTGGGGAAATGCCATACGAGTTAGTTAACAGAACATTTGAAAACTTTAGAACAAAAAGAAGCAAATTTATCCAGGAAGACTAGATGGAAGGGAATAATCAAATTGAGAGCTGAAATCAACAAAATAGAAACAAAGAAAACAATACAAAGAATCAATGAGACAAAGCTGGTTCTTCAAGAAAATCAACAAAATAGATATACATTTATCCAAACTAATCAAAAGGCAGAGAGAGAATATCCAAATTAACAAAATCAGAAATGAAAAGGGGGACATAGCAACAGATACAGAAGAAATCCAGAGAATCATTAGGTCATACTTTAAAAATTCGTACTCCACAAAATTGGAAAATTTAAAGGAAATGGACAACTTTCTGGATAAATATCACTTATCAAAATTAAATCAAGACAAGATAAGCAAATTAAATAGACTTTTAAACAAAAGCCCAGTACCAGATGGTTTCAGCACAGAATTCTATAAGATCTTCAAGGAAGAACTAATACCAATACTCCTCAAATGGTTTCACACAATAAAAACAGAGGAACATTCCTAAACTCCTTTTACAAGACTGCAATTACCCTGATACCCAAAACCACACAAAAACATTACAAAGAAAGAGAATTACAGACCAATCTCATTCACGAACATTGATGCAAAAATAAAATACTGGCATACTGAATCCAAGAACACATCAGAAAAATCATCCACCATGACCAAGTAGGCTTCATCCCAGAGATGCAGGGATGGTTCAACACACGAACATTTGTCAATGTAATCCACCATAAAAACAAACTGGAAAAAAAAAACATGATCATCTCATTAGATCCTGAAAAAAGCCTTTAACAAAATACATCTCTTCATGATAAATGTCTTGGAGAGAGCAGGGATACAAAGAACATACCTAAACATAATAAAGGCAATATACGGCAAGCCAGCAGCAAACATCAAACTAAATGGAGAGAAACTCGAAGCAATCCCACTGAAATTAGGAACAAGACAAGGTTATCCACTCTTTACATATCTATTCAATATAGTACTTGAGGTCCTAGCTAGAGCAATAAGACAAGAAAAGGAGATCAAGGGGATACAAATTGGAAAAGAAGAAGTCAAACTCTCACTATTTGCTGATAATATGATAGTTAACATAAGTGACCCCAAAAACTCTACTGAGGAACTTCTAGAACTCATAAACACCTTCAGTAATGTATCAGGATACAAGATTAACTAAAAAAAATCAGTATCCCTCCTTTATAGAGATGATAAATAGGCTGAGAAAGAAATCAGAAAAACATCACCCTTCACAATAGCCATAAATAGCATAAAATATCTTGGAATAACTCTAACCAAACAAATGGAAGACCTGTATGACAAGAACTTTAAATCTTTGATGAAGAAAATTGAAGAAGAAACCACAAAATGAAAAGATCTCCCATGCTTTAGGTAGTTAAAATTAACATAGTAAAAATGGCAATCTTACCAAAAGCAATCTACAGATTCAATGCAATGCCCATCAAAATCCCAGAAAAAATTCTTCATAGACCTCGAAAGAACAGTACTCAACTTCATATGGAAAAGCAAAAAACCCCGTATAGTCAAAACAATCCTTACAGAATGGGAAAAGATCTTTACTAACCCCACATCAGACAGATGTCTGATCTCCAAAATATACAAAGAACTCAAGAAATTGGTCATCAAAAGAATAAATAACCCAACAAAAGAAATGGAGTACAGACCTAAACAGAGAACTCTCAATAGAGGAATCTAAAATGGCTGAAAGACACGTAAGTAAATGCTCAACATCCTTAGTCATCAGAAAAATGCAAATCAAAACAACTCTGAGATTGCATCTTATACCTGTCATAATGGCCAAGATCAAAAACATTGGTGATAGCTTATGCTGGAAAGGATGTGGGGTAAGAGGAACACTCCTCCATTGCTGGTGGGAGTGCAAACTGGTACAGCCACTTTGGATATCAGTATGGCAATTTCTCAGAAAATTAGGAAACAATCTACCTCAAGACTCAGCAATACCACTTTTGGGTATATACCCAAAGGATGCTCAATCGTACCATAAGTACATGTACTCAATGATGGTCATACCAGCATTATTTGTCATAATCACAACCTGGAAATAGCCTAAATGCCCCTCGACTGAAGAATGGATAAGGAAAGTGTGGTATATTTACACAATGAAATACCACACAATGGGAAAAAAATATGTTGAAATTTGCAGGCAAATGGACGAATCTAGAAAACATCATATTGAATGAGATAACCCAGGTCCAGAAAGACAATTATCATGTGTACTCACTTAGAAGTGACTTTTAGACGTAAAGCAGAGAAAAACCAGCCTAATATACACAATCCCAGAAAACCTAGACAACACTTCTTCCTTCGGCCTGTTTCTGTGACGCTCTCCTCCTCCTGTCCTTTCTGTCCCTGCCACAGTTTCTGTGCCCCTCAGCACCTACGACAATTCAAAGGAAATATACCATATGTGTAATGATGCTCAACCCCACCTGATTGAGAGTTGGCTTCATTTATCTGTTATATTGGATGCTTCCAACAGGTCAGTGACCCCTTCTTTATGTAAGATGCTCTTCTCTGTCAGAGATCTGAGCTATGATCTCTGCATCTATTGGGGAGAGCCAAGAGCAGGTGATTTCTGCAGTGGACAAATAGGATTCATAGATGAAAATTCATATCACAAATACAAAAGAACTTGCTTTAGGAATTATTTTAAAAGCTGGCGCACTGAAAATATGATGCAATTCACAAAATTAGTTTTTCACACAGCTTCTCTGGACTCCCCTTTGAGTATGGTGAGTTCGTATCTGAGTCTTGAATTTTTTGCAAGCTAGGGAGATGGTTTATTAGGTCAAGCACCTGCCGTGTCAGCGTGAGGACCTGAGTTTGGAGCCCTAGAACCATGTAAAGTTGGATAGGGTCGCACACACCTGTAACCCCGGTGCTCCTCCAGCAAGATGAGCAGTGGAGGCAGGAGATTCCCCGGGAGCTCGTGATCAGCTGACTTGGTGTATACAGACAGAAAAACGAAAGACTTTGTTTCAAACAAGGTAGAAGGTGATGACTGACACTGGAGGCTGCCCTTTGACCTCCACGGGATGCCACAGGATGGGCATGCTGCCTACACACGCGTGCACACACACACACAAGCATGCACATGTGAGTGAATTTAGATCTTTTGTTCCTTTGGGTAACTGAGTAAATTTTTCTTTGAAGACAGACTGATGTACTAGAAAAACAAGGATTTTTAATCCTGGCCCTTCAATCCTTTGGGTTGAAACTCTCTGCCTTCCCATCTGTAAAATGGGAGCAATAAGGCTTCCTGGCAGATCCGCTATGAGGAATGAATGCCTTGGCCTTAGTGAGGAACAAGCCTTGAAGTCGATGGGATTGGAAGCTGAAGAAAAGTACCTCGAGAGCCTAGGGATTTTCCGAATATGCTCAGCAAAACCATTAAGCTTTGGCCACTGGATGCAGAAGGCCAAGGTTCTCTGCAATAAGTCTTCCAGAGGCGCCCATCACCAACCCCTGGAACTAGGTTCTCGGGAGATTGTTTTGGAATTAACATCAAAGGAAAGCACCATACCGAGTCCACCGTTGCTTTAACTGTTTATTTATTATCAATAATAAACAAATTACTATTTATTTATTTATTAGGAAAGGGGTAGGAGTGAGTGTCATGGTGCACAGGAGGAAGTCAGAGGGCAGCTATGTGCAGTAGGTTCCTTATGTGTGTTCAGGTCATCAGGCTTTTGACGTAAAGTGCCTCTGCCCACTGAGCCAGCTCACTAGCCTTCACTCTGCTACCGTTGAGTCTTTAGTTAATAGGTGTATTTCTAACGATTTGTTTAGAAAAATGGCTGCATCCTTTAGGGGAAAAAGCTTAGTGTGAACTGCAGATTTGAGAAGATTTTATTTTCCTTTTTTGTTTTTGTGTGTGTGTGTGTGTGTGTTTTTTTCAAGAAAGGGTATCTCTGTATAATAGTCCCGGCTGTCCTGGAGTTTGCTTTGTAAACCAGGCTGACCTCAATCTCACTGAGATCCGCCTGCCTCTGCCTCCCAAGTGATGGGATTAAAGGCATGCGCCACCATTGTCGGGTGAAATTTAAGATTCTAACAAAAAGAATAGGTGCAGTGGCATTTCCCGTGTCACAAGGACCTGTCACTATCTCAACAATGAAATGTAACCTTGAACTGATTTGCTCACACAGAGAGGAACTTGGAGGAGGTGTTGAATTGATTCTGGCCATTTTTAGGGCTGGAGGGAACCCACTGTGGAGGATGGGGCCTGGGTCTACGGCTGGAGGGAACCCACTGTGGAGGATGGGGCCTGGGTCTACGGCTGGAGGGAACCCACTGTGGAGGATGGGCCTGGATCTACGGCTGGAGGGAACCCACTGTGGAGGATGGGGCCTGGGTCCACAGATGCTTCATCAGAGAAGAAGGTCAGTGCTGGAGGGGAGGGTGCTTACCTGCTTGCCATAGAGTCCTGCTGGTGATCTGAGAGTTGGGGGCCAGGCTTCCAGGGGCTTCCCCACAAGGAGGGGAGTCCCTCATTAGCTTTCGACAACAGAGTCAATGGGGTGAACTAAATGTGTGGGATCGATGAAAAGAATTGTATGTGGTTCTGGGAATAAATCCAAGCTGGCTGGGCTTAAATACCCACAGATACTAGTTAATAATTAGAATGAAAGAATGGAATCACAGCCAACTCTAAGTTTCATTTGATGCTACCCTAAATACACTTTCTGAAAAGTCGCCTTCTCCGCTGCCTGTATTAGCTTTCTTTTCTCTGACAACTAAAACTCAATCCCGTGTTTTCAAGAGTCGCTTGTTAAGGACGCTGGTGACCATCATGTCGCCAAATCCAGCGGCCACTTCTTGAGTTGTTATTTGACCTGTCAGAAATACGAAGTCAGTGCTTCCCATTTTTGCATACTGTAAACCCTGACCTCTTACAGGAACACCCCAGAGACTTTCCTCCTAGGTGATCCTAGACCCTGTCAAGTTGACAGTTGTGCTAACCATCCCAGCACCTTAGCAGGTTGGTGTCGACTCTTTCTCTCCAGACACACAGGCTTACTGTCATTTTTATTGCATTATTTAAGCGTAAGTTCCAGACATCATTGTTGGGGAAGATTATTTTAAGGTATGTGACTTTTGTTTATGCTGCATTTGTTTAACTCTGTGAAGCTGTGGTTCTTTGCCTGCCTAAAACACCTGATGATCCAATGGACAATAGCAAGGCAGGAGCAAGGATAAGTGGGGCTGGCAGACAAGGAAAATGTGGTATATTTACACAATGGAGTAGTACTTAGCGGTAACAAACAATGATATCTTGAAATTTGCAGGCAAATGGACGGAACTAGAAAAAAAAACATACTGAGTGAGGGACAAATAGGACAAATAGAGTATGTACTCACTCATAAGCAGATAACAGACATAAAGCAAAGGATAACCAGCCTACTCTCTACAATCCCAGAGAAGCTAGTCCACAAAGAGAACCCTAAGAGAGACATACGTGGAGCCACCTAGGAAGGAGCAAAAGACAAGATCTCCTGAGTAAACTGGGCATGGGAGGTTGAGGGGAGAGTGGGAAGGAAAAGGGGAGGAAGGAGGGAATTGGAAAAATATGTATAGCTCAATAAAAACAATAAAAA
>NC_022016.1:60291337-60297690 GCF_000317375.1 Microtus ochrogaster | reverse complement strand
CTAAGGCCAAGCATTCCTAACTAAGAATAAGCCTCCATGTGTGATTTACCTGGGAGCTGTGTGGTGGGCCCCCCCAAAGAGCACAAAGGAGTAAAACATGACACTACAGATCAAGGCCCCTCACTACTAACTACCTACAATGCTCCTGTCCTCTAAAAGCCAGGGAAAGTACCATAGACACCATGTGTCTTTCTTAGGGTTTCTATTGCTGCGACAAGTACCATGACCAAAGAAACCTGGGGAGGAAAGGGTTGATTTGGCTGACACTTCCACAGCACCGTCCATCCTTCCACCCGTGGAGGACATCAGGGCAGGAACTCCAGCAGGGCAGGAACCTGGAGACAGGAGCTGATGCAGAGGCCATGGAGGGGCGCTGCTTATTGACTTGCTTTCGTATAGAACCCAGGACCACCAGCTCAAGGATGAGCTGGGCCCTCCTTCATCAATCACTGATTAAGAAAACGTCCTACAGGTTTGCCTATAGCCTGATTTAGGGAGGCTTCTTCTTAATTAAGATTCCATCCTCTCAGATGACTCTGGTTTGTGTCACGCTGAAGTAAAACTAGCCAGCACACTCACTATACCAACTGAAAGACTGCATTCTGATTTCCCCAAGCATCTCAAGTGACCTCACACAACTCCAGCCTTTCCCAAGCGACTTCCAGCTGGGATTATACATTTCTGGTAGTTATCCTAGCTACTGGGTTTCCTTTCATCTCGAGCCTATCCCCGGCCATTTTTGGTTTGCATGTTACTGTCACCTTTTATTTTATTTTTATTTTATTTATTTATTTCATCTTTTGTAGGTTTTTTTTTTTTTCTTCCAGACAGTGATTCTCTGTGTAGCCCTGGCTGTCCTGGAACTCTCTTTGTAGACCAGGCTGATCTCTTTGAACTCACCGAGATACGCCAGCCTTTGCCTCCCAAGCGCTGGGATTAAAAGCATAGATCAACACTGCCCGGATGACACTGGCATTTTTGCAGGGTCCAGAGCAGCCTTTTGCAGAGTGTCCGGTGCTTTCTTGTGATGAGATTCAAACAACCCATTTCTGGTATGAACACAGCAGAACTCACACCACGTTCTTCTGCGGGCACCAGCCATGATGCCCTGACACCATCTGGCTCCATCTCTGGGGCCGTTCACCTTGATACCTAATAAATGTAGCCCCCATCAGGTTTCCCCACTGTAAGTGGAGTTTCCCCTGCTTTTCATGAGTGCTCTGTGGGAGATACTTTGATCTGGAGCCCAGTGAAGTTTTAACCCCAACATTTTTAGATCCGCTGATAATGTCAATTACTGTAGGATATTCTATCTTTAATATTTATTTAAAATTTCGCCTCTGTGTTTGTATGTGGGTATGTGCCCAAGAGTACAGATGAGAAGGGAATGTCAGAGCCCCTGAAGCTGGAGTTAGAGATGGTTTGTGAGCTGCCTGATAGGGGTGCCAGGAACCGAACCCAGGTCCTCTGTAAGAACAAGTGCTCTCAGCCAATGAACTCTCTCTCTCCAGCCCCACCAGTTTCTTACCCCGCTGTGTCTCCTACATGTTTTAGCTGGTGCTGTACTGAAGAGAATAATGCAGAGAAAACTCCCCTCTCTTGCTTTCTTTATTTTGTATTAAAATAAACTCACAAATCAATTTTTATCTGGATGAGTTATAAGCCTCTACTGTTTTTACTCATTGAAATGTTTAAATTATTCCAAATAAAGCTTGTCTCTTGTGTCCCCTTTGATGTACTGAGAAATTGAATATACAAATGAGCACTGGCTAGATCGCATACAAAGCCAGAACTACAGCCCACCCCGCCGTCTGCAGCCACCAGCCCCTGTCTGTAAGCTGCGTGGCAATCTCAGCCCCCATTTCTACGGGTCAGAAAGCAATCTCTAGCAGCCAAAGCAAGAAACTAAGCAAGCTAGGCACGGTGGTGCACACGTTTAGTCCCAGAGCTCAGGAGGCAGAGGCAGGTGGATCTGAGTTCAAGGCTAGCCTGGTGAACAGAGCGAGTTCTAGGACAGCCAAGGCTAAAGAGAGGAAAACCCTGTCTAGAAGAAGGAGAAGGAGGATAAGAAGAAGGAGAGGGAGGATAAGAAGAAGGAGAGAGAGATGGAGGGGGAGAGAGAGGGAAGGGAAGGAAGAGGAAGAAAAGGAGGAAGAGGAGGAGGGAGCAGCAGCCCCTAAACAATGATTCCCCACCTCTTCAATCAACCTCAAAGACTAATCTTGAACCTTGCTTCCAATTTATGTCAATCCACCTCCTTTTACAGGAGTGCCCCATGCCAGTCGGTGGCAGATCTCTGTGAGTTTGAGGCCAGCCTGGTCTACAACGGCTAATTCCAGGACAGGTTCCAGAGAAACCCTGTCTCGAAAAAACAAAAACAAAATACAAACAAACAAAAACAAAAGGAGTGCCCTGTTTCTACAGCTTCACCACCAGCAGCTTCCAACCAGGACAAATTCAAAGCCGTTCCTTGCTTCTGCCGTGTGGCCACCCTTCTGCTTGCCTATGAGTGTCACCTGAACACAGGTGACAGTGGCTGGCTTCCTTGCTTTAATAAACTCTATAACCCTTGCCTGCTGGTGGTTTTTGTTGGTCCCTACAGTATTCTCCATCCTTACCCCCCAACAGGACTCTCAGCGGTACCCCCTTCAGCACCCCACTGACGACTGAGTGTCCCTTCTCTCTCTGACCCTAAGAGCTCCAGGCTTGTCACGCCTTGCCCTTGCCTCCCTCGTTAGGTTTTCTTTTCTATAATGGGCATGGATCCTTAGCACCGGCTGCTCTCCTCACTGGAGCCCTCCTTGCCACCACGTTCATTCTCTCCTCTTAAGGATCTTCAACAGCAGAGGCAGGCAGATGTCTGGAAATCTGAGGCCAATCCAGTCCACATAGCAAGTTCCAGAGCAGCTAGAGCTAGTGAGACTCTGTCTCAAAACAAACGGTACCCTCTGCTTTCTTCCCTAGGGGCTGGTGACATCCCAGGCTCCAGTTTTGTTCCCAGCTTCACCCGACCAGCCTCTGCACTCCGTTCTGCTCTCACCCTGTCTTCTGTAATGCTCAAACATCCCAGTCTCTGTTCGGACGACACTTTTTTTCTCTAAAATAGCATGCCAAGTTAGACACTTGTTTGTTTATTTATCATTTATTTCTGAGACAGGACCTCAAGTTCACTATGTAGCTCAGGGTGACCTGAGCTTCTTCTGATCTTCCTGTCTTTTCCCTCCCAAGCACAGGGAGTACAACCGTGTCCCCTGGCCTGATTCGTGCGGTGCTGGGACTGGAACCCAGGGCTTAGCACATGCTCAGCGAGCACTCTGCCTACTGGACTATTTTTTTTAATGTATTTATTGGATACAGGCAGCACAGCAGAAAGAACTCAGATGACTGAAGTTCTGGATTCAAGTCCAGACATGTCTCCGACCAAGCATATGGGCCGGGGAATCTCTTGAGCAAAACCTCACTTCTTCTCGTGGAAGAAGAAGCATAATGAACCGACATATGCAAAAAATGCTTGGCAAACAGTTAACGTCCACAAGTGACAGTTGTGGAACTCAAGTGTGCTGAAACATGCCCCCATGAGGCCATCCATGTGTTACCAGGATGGATACAAGAGCACACCATGTCAGGGTCAGCACCACCTGCATGCATTGCTATTCTTCTTAGTATTGTTACAGTGGGCTACACTGTTCAGACCCACCTTTCCCTCTGTGAGACATGACATCTAGTCTGGGTGACCCAAGGTTAACCCTGCACTTCCAGGCTTAGTGACGACACGGTCCTTTGCCCCGCCTTTCCTGTTGACTTGGTTGGGGAGATGGCCAAGCGAGTACTGACAGAGAAGGAAGCTCTGTCGTGAAGGATGACTTCCCCTTTCTTCCCCTGCTCTCTGTGTGTGTGTGTGTGTGTGTGTGTGTGTGTGTGTGTGTGTGTGTGTGTCTATGGCTGAGAACGGCAGTGGGGAGGATGCCTGATCACTGTCTCATGCCTGCCCTTCATCCTCCAGATCTTCCAACCTCTTCCTCTTGGGGTCACAGACGTCATTCACCTCCCTCTCACCGTGCTGGGAAGGCCAGGCTGCTATCACACAGACTTGGAGCCCAACGGCTGGGCACTTCAGTCAGCTACTGCCATCTCCAAGGCCAGGTGAGACCAGGGCTCCACTAAAAGCCTAGCTCACTACCATTTATGCCTGGGAAATCAGGTTGTCCTCCTCCTCTTCTTTGAGATGTTTGCTGGCTAGTTTTGGTCAACTTGACACAAGCTAGGGTTATCTGAGAAAAGGGAACCTCACTTGAGAAAATGCCTCCATCAGACTGGCATGTAAGCAAGTCTGTGAAGACATTTTCTTTTTCTTTTCTTTCCTTTTGTTTCCCCCCTCCCTTCCCCTCCCTCACTGAGACAGGGTTTCTCTGTGTAGCCCTGGCTGCCCTGGAACTAGCTCGGCCCACCAGACTTGTCTCTGCTTCACATTGGGCATCACCAACATCGCAGCATTTCCTTGATTTGTGATTGATGTGGGAGGGTCCAGACCACTGCCGCAGGACCACCTTTGGGCAGGTGGTCCTAGGTTGCATAAGAAAGCAAACTGAGTGAGCCATAGGAGCAAGCCAATAGGTAGCCTTCCCTCGTGGCCTCTGCTTCAGTTCCTGCCTTGATAGCCCTCCCTTGCTGGAGTTCCTGCCTTGATTTCCCTCAATGTTGCACTGTGGTCCGGACGTACAAACCAAACAAACATTTTCCTCCCTGCATTGCTTTTTTGGTCATGGTCTTTATCACAGCAATAGGAAGGAAACTAGGAGAAGACTCCACCCCTCCCGTGCTCCAAGAGAATCTGACTTTTCCTTCGGGCTCCTGGGATTGCATCTGCACACCCACTCAACCAAAGAT
Source organism: Microtus ochrogaster (assembly GCF_000317375.1). Classification (NCBI taxonomy): domain Eukaryota; kingdom Metazoa; phylum Chordata; class Mammalia; order Rodentia; family Cricetidae; genus Microtus; species Microtus ochrogaster. The sequence continues at coordinate 60,292,803 of NC_022016.1, read as the reverse complement.
TTAACCCAAACAGACAGGAGGGCTCAGCCTCTTCTCAGGGACCAGTATTTAAGCTCCAGACACACCCCCTCCTACTCTCCATCCTCCCATCTGATCCGTCTGTCTTGGGGAAGGAAAATATACTTACATCACCATGTATCCTTCCCTACCGTGTGGTGTGGGGATAAACGTCTTTGTCTTCCAGGCCAGTGAGATGCTCAGCTGGTAAGACACCTGCTGCTGAGTCTGATAACCTGAGTTCAATCCCTGGGGAAAAGAGAACCAACTCTTTCCAGTCATCCTCTGATCTCCGTGTGCATGCTGTGACGTGAACACACATGCACACAAAATAATAAAAGTATTAAAAATTGATTCAAGTCCTGTGACGGTCAAAGTCAAACTTGTCAAATAAAACCAAAATGAGGTAAGCGAGAATAGATGCTTCCGTAGAGAAAGGCATCTGCCGCTAAGCCTGAGGACCCGAGCTGGATCTCAGGGACTCAGAAGGTAAAATGACTTTTAATTTTCGATATTAAATATCTCCTCAGGACACTGTTCTGGGATGCGCCTCGAGAGAACACTGAAGATCTAAAGTACAGCAGCAAAATAAAACCTTGAGTGGTCAGGTGCCTTGGATTTGGCACAGAATCTCTTTTGCTTCTCCCCTAGGCGTCTTCATTGGCCAGTTGGGTCTATGCACTGTCATCCTGTATGCGACGGTTTGAATCTAAAATGTCTCCCACAGCTTTGTGCTTTGAATTCCTGGTCCCTAACTAGTGGCACTGTTTTGAAGGTTCTGGAAACTTTAGAAGGTAGAGCTTAACTAGAGGAAGGGCATAGTAGGGTTACATCCTCGGGGGTTGTTCCTTGTCCTGGATGCCTCTCCCTTTCCCTCGGCACAAGCATGCATGTGGGCGAGGGAGGAAGAGGGAACGGAGAAGGGAGAAAAAAATGGGAGCTTGTCAAGTGGACATGGAAACCAAAGTTAGGAAAAAAAAATATTCGATTAAAACATCCCCAGAATAAAATGAATTGATGTTAGCCCACACTGCTTTAAATAAAGATGGGGGAAATAGCATAGAGGTACATTTTACACACCGAAGAACCCTAAATAATTCGTGTAGCTCTTTCTATCTCAAGGGTACAGGGCATAGCTTCCTAGCCCTCAGTATGGACTGTGCTCAGTGACCTCATTCAAAGAGAACCGTGTAGAAAGGAGAGTGAGCGGAGGAGAGTAACATCAGCTGACAAGTGCCACTTCATCCGGGTGACAAAATCTACAGTGGTGAGTCACATTGTCTGTGCGCTGTTGAAATGATGGGATTAAGTGGCCCCTCATCCCTGGGGTCTTCTGCTCTGAAATCCATACGCACAGTCCAGAGATGAGCAAGACAACAGAAGCCCTGGAGAAGAGGAGTCTACAAAACTCCTGAGGACACATACTATTTCCCTTCCTTCTTGCTATAACCAAATATCCAACAGGAAGC
>NC_022016.1:60278520-60290154 GCF_000317375.1 Microtus ochrogaster | reverse complement strand
TCTCTCTCTCTCTGCAAGCAAGCAAGAGAAGGCCACGCGAGGATAAAGCATTCATTTGCAAACCAGAGATCCAGCCGCCTTCCAAACCCCACAGTGCTGGACCTTGACTTTTAAGTGTTCAGAACTGTGAGAAAATTAATTCTTCCTCCTTAAGCCGCCCAGCATGCAGTGTGCATTTCATTATGGAAGCGCGAGCAGATTAACACTGCAGCTTTTAAAAAGAACAATGCTAGAATTCATTGAGCACGACGCCCCGAGACCTGTTTGCAGGGCCTCTTAGGCGGTTAATCCTCACTGCCACCGCCATGGCGCTTGAGATCCATTACCGCCAACCTGCAGATGAGAACCTTGAGGTTGAGAAAGGAACCCTCCTGCCTGGGTCCCACAGCTGACAGGAGCCCACGCGGGTCTCCCACACTTTATCACTTGGTATGAAAGCCTCAACGCTTTCAGCGCGATCTACCTGTGGGAAGCAGGGACTTATGCTCCAGCTCCACGGGGAAAGATCATCCGCACATATTTCTAGACGTCTTCTGGGTGGATATTTCTCTTTGATCCCTTATATTAATTTATTCACTCTCTTCTTATCACTACAAGCCCTGGATATTTATTTTAGAGTCAAAAACTCTTCATTTCATTCTGGTTGTTCCAGAGTCGGCGCTCTAGAGAGGCTCCTATACATTACGACATCCTACGGCCAGTCTGATGTTTTTGGATATTCATTGGGGGGGAGGGCATTGTTTTTAACATTATTTTCTTATTACTCATTATTTATTTCTTATGACTTATCATTATGTTATCAGTAATATTAATAAAGTTAATATTATTATATTCTTTATTACTCCAGGGTCGTAGTATATTTTTTATTGGCAAGCACATACGTGTCTAGGGGAGCAGGGACCCATGTGTGGATGCAGAGGCCAGAGAATGTTTGGCGTTCTGCTCTACCTCTCTCCCTTCTTTCTTTGAGGCAGGGTCTCCCGCTGAACCTGGAGCTTGCTGTCTTTACCAGCTGTGTTGACCAGCAAGTCCCCAGGGACCCTCCCATAATTCTGCCCTCCCCAGCCCTGCAGGATTACAGGCTCTCCCCGGCTTTCTGTGTGGATTGTGTGGCCTTCATGCAGGAACAGCAAGCATCATGTGGCCATCTCCCAGACCCGTATTATGTATTTTCTGTACTGGTCTTAGAGTTAGCCATTTCTTCTAAGAGCCCCGATTTTTTTTTTTTTAATGGAGAGTGGTCTTAGAACCTGGAACCAAGTGTGGTCATTGCTGTGCATGTGTCCCAGCTTCTAGGCCCTCCCAGATGACAGAGACAAAAATGTGCATGTCTCTGCTAATCTATGGCTCTATCCTCTGTGCTTTTATGCTAGGCAGTCTGATTGTGAGCTAACATGGGTTCGCACAGTCTTCAGCTCTGACCTGTGTCCACAGGGACCGTCAGGCCCTCTCGCTGTCCACTTGTGACCTCTTGTTCCACTGTTCCCCTTGCTCCCACTGCCACCACGCATTTCCCCAGCGGCCCCACGCCAGCACACACGCTTAGCCCGTGCACTCACTGGCCCAGACCCCGTGGCTCACTGGCCCAGACCCCGTGGGCAACGACTTTACCCACTGCAGTACCACGCTTATTCGCAGCTTTTTAACCTTCCTGCAACAAACTTGCCTCATTTCTAAAATTATTGAGAACAGGCTCCCCCCCTCCCCCGCTCCACGTTTCCATGGGGTTCTTTCATGTACTTGTAATATATTTAGATTGCTCTGTGACATCCCATCTTCATCTCCCTAGATTTGTTTTTTCTCCATCTGGGTTTTTCAAGACAGTGTTTCTCTGTAGCTTTGGAGCCTGTCCTGAAACTCACTCTGTAGGCCAGGCTGACCTCGAACTCATGGAGATCTGCCTGCCTCTGCCTCCCGAGTGCTGGATTAAAGGCATGCACCTTCATTTTTTTTTTTAATTTGGGTACATTAAGCCACACTGTGTTCTGCAAGTTCTGTGATCACTCAGGACGTTCTGCTCTCCTGCAGGCCCTCAGCTTCACCCGTTCCACCCTTCCCCCAGATGCCTGTAGCCACTTGTTCCTCTGCCCTTGCTATAGCTATGCTCTTTCCAGACTGTTCATGGAATTAGAATTATGCAGTAGCTACCTTTTCATAGTTCCTGTCATTAATAATACACAGGTAAATTCATTCAACCAGGCATGGTGGCACATGCCCAAAATCCCGGCACTCAGGAGGCTCAGGTGGGAGAGTAAGTTTGGGGCCAGACCATGCTATATACAGAGACTGTTTCAAAAACAGGCTGGGCCAGAAGGAGCAGGAGGCAGAGGGTGAGGGGCTCCGAGAGTGAGGGCACCCGCCATCACCAAGCTTGACAGCCTGAGCTCCACTCCTGAGATCCACAGGATAGGAGGGAATCGGCTGTTACAAACTGTCCTCTGACCACACACGAAATGCCGTGTACCCAATCACACTAATAGACTAAATAATAAATAAATAAATAAAAACAAAATTTAAAGCAGAGCTGATAAGATGGCTCCACAGGTAGAGGTGTTTGTCACCAAGTTTGATGACATGAGTTAAGTCCCAGGAACCCATACGGTAGAAGGAGAGAAGGGACTTCTACAGACTGTCCCTTAACACAGGTGCCTGCCCACAAACACATAGATGCTACCTTCATGCAGTCATACAGATAGATACACAAATGTAAAAAACTATTTTGGATGAAAGATTTTTAAAACAATTTTTAAAAAAATATGTCCATGCCTTGGCAGCTCAACTCTTTTCATTGCTAAATAATATTTCATTATAGCTCCGAACCACCATGCGTGCATGACTTCACCTTCTGAAGGACGCTCGGCTTTCTCAGTCTGGGCGGTTTAAATAAAGCTGCCCTTTATTGTAAATGAAGGTGTCAGTGGGAAGATTTCATTATGGGGAACACAGCCAGGGGGGTGATTAGGAACCCTTGGCAAGGCTACAGTCAGCTCTGTGAGTCCCACAAAGAGCATCTACCACCCATCTGCAAGGTCCTGTTGCCCGGGTACTCACCAGTGCAGGGAACTGGTCTTGTCTTTATTGTTTAATTTACCCATTCTCGTAGGTGAGTACATTCCTATCGTTAGGGCATTGTTCCCACTTGCAGCTCTTTAGTGACAGAAGATGGCCAATAAACAGGCTTTCAGATGCTTCCTTCATGGAGGAAATGTCTCTGTTAGATCATGTTGTTTGCAGCAAGAGCTCTTTGTTGGACCAGCACGGTGGCTCAGCAGATGAAGGAGCCCACTGCCAAGCCCCATTACCAGATTTTGATCCCTGGGACCCACATGGTGGAAGGAGTCAACTCCAGCAAATAGTCCTCTGAAATACAAATAATACATTTATGAAAAATGTAAATGTAAAAAGAATTAAATACTAATTGTCATTTTAGATACAAGCCTTTTATTAGATACGTATTTTTTAAAAAAAAAATTTTCTCCACAGCAGTGCCTTTTGCAGAGAAGAAGCTATTAATTTTAATAAAATCCAACTTATCAGTTTTTATTTCACGGATCATGTTTTTTGGGTACTGTATCTAAAAACTCATCACCAAGCCGAGGTCACAGGTTCTTCGCCCATGGGTTTGGTTTTGATAGATAAATGCCTATGTGTTATGGTTTAGCTGTCCCCCTCCCCAAAGGTAAGTCCTGCTTCCCCGTGGATGGAAATTTACCTTTAAACGGGGTCTTGGCAGAGCTGTTCAAGTTAAGATCAATATTGTAGATCCTCAGCCAATGTGGTGTCCCTGGGGGCAGAGACCAGAGTGAGGTGTCTGCAAGCCCAGGGCCACCAAGAACTGAAGCCTTAGCCCCAGGCACGTTCTCCCTGAGTAGGTGGCCCAGGAAGAGTCATTCCTGCAGTCAAATCCCTGACAAGCAGCAACTTAAGGAATGGTTCGTTTTGGGTCACAGTTTGAGAGGGCTGCCCATCCTGGTTCACAAGGCAGAGGGCAGACCACACATCAGTGAGTCATGTCACACCCATAGACAAGGAGTGGAGAGGGGGAAGCGCTTGTCCTCAGCCCACTTTTTTTTTTTTTTTTAATTTTGCCTGGGACTGTGCTGCCCACATTTAAGTAGATTTTTCTCTTATTTTTCTCTTATCATCAAACCTTTCTGAAAGTATCTTCACAGACACACCCAGAGGTGTGTTTCCATGGTGATTCCGGATCCCACCAAGTTAGCAATGAAGGCTGACCATCCATCCGGTCTCCAGGAATGGAAGAACAATGTCTGTTGCTAAAATTCCTGGTGACGTCACCTTGTGTGTGTGTACAGGCATGACCTCCACCCCAGCAGAGTACAGAGTGTTCCTGCCACTGCCAGGAGTTCCTTTGCCCTGAGTGTGGTGATTAGCTTTGGTTATTAGTGGGGCCGGATTGAGAGATGCCTATGAAATTGGTAATGCATACCTCTGAGTGGGCCTGTGAGGGTGTTTGCAGAGGTTAGCCTGTGAGTCGGGGAATTGGGCAGGCACTGGTCTGCCCTGCACATGAATGGCAGGCGATAGGCTCAGGGCTTGGATGAAACAACAAGAAAGCAGAATAAGGGGCTGGAGAGCTGGCTCAGCAGCTGTGAGCATTTGTGCTCTTACAGAGGACTCAAGTTTGGTTCCCAGCACACACATTAGGCAGCTCACAACTGCCTGTAACTTCTGGAGGGTCCAACACCTTCTTCTGGACTCCGAGGGTATGTGCTCTCTTACCCCCCCCCCCACACACACACACACATCCGCGTGCACTGACAGAAAATTTTTTAAAATTAAGTAAATCTAAAATCAAAAGGAAAGAAGAGCAAAGCTAGCTTCCAGGCTATGAGCCCTTTTAAGACTTTGCTTTTGTTGTTCCCTGTGGGCAATAGAGCAGGACTTCTATAGTTCACTAGGAAACTTCCGGGCCATCAGCTTCACATTGAGTCTTAGTCATTGGCCTCTCTTCCTTCCAGGCTCCTACATTGCAGCCACCTGATACCCTGGCTCAGCTGGTTCCCAGCCATCCTGAGACTTCAGGCCTTGGCCGTATCTTCACTATGCTTGAGACAATGTATCATAGCCGCTCTTGCACACAGGCCATAGGCTTTTCTCTCTCCGTTCCTGGAAGGGACCACCGTCCTGGTTTCTGTCACCATGGCTTAGCCTATTCTAGGCTATCTCCTGAGCATGGCAATGGAGCACATGCTGTTTTTGACAAGCTCCTTTCACACTCCATGACATTTCCAGATTTATCCACATTGTCAGACACGACAGTAGTCTCTTCTAGCCACTGCCGGGTAGTCAGTTATATTAACATATTACAATCTGTTTACCCACTCCCCCTATCCATGGACCACTGGATTGCTTCCAGTTTGGGGCTATTATGAATAAAACCACTTTGAATATTCTCCTACAAACGAAGCATGTGTTTAAATGAAGACACAATTGTGAACATATGGTTAAATGCGCAGTAGAATTGCCAGATCATAGAGAATGTATGTGTTTAACTTCACACGAAATCCTCAAACTCTTTTTCCAAAATGGCAAAACATTGACAGTCTCACACCCCCACCGCCTTGAGCTGTGTGCTCCCTGTTCCGTGTGGGCCCGCCATGCTCCAATGGGTAGCTCTCAGCCCATGGTCACACACGCGGCCCTGGCTAATCTCAGTGAGTCATAAAACAGAATGTGCGAGAGAGACATGTGAGGAGGAGGTAGGTGAGCAGGGGAGGCAGGGAGGTGGGAATGAGAGCTGAAAGCATGCACTGAGGACATCGATGAGACTGTCTAAGAAGAAATTGGATTGATAAAGAAATAGTTATACCCGCTCTCTTTGGTTTCCGTTCCTTCGCTTTCAGTCTATGTAGGTCCTTAAAAGCAAATTGAGGCTCTGGCAGGTAACAGTTTGGATATGGAATGTCTCCCAAAGGTCCACGTTAAAAGCTTGGTCCTTAGCTTAGCACTATTGGGAGGCGGTAGAACTCACAGGAGGCAAAGCCGGGAGGAAGTTAAGTCATCGAGAATATCCTTGTCTTAGTTAGGGTTTCTATTGTTGTAAAGAGACACCATGATCACAGCAACTCTAATAAAGTAAAAGCATTAATTGGGGTGGCCTACATTTTCAGAGGTTTAGTCCATTATCGTCATGGGGGAACACAGTGGTGTGCAGGCAGACATGGCGCTTGAGAAGGAGCTGAGATTCCTACATCTTGACCCACAGGCAACAGGAAATGGTCTGAGACACTGGGCTTGAGCACATATGAGACCTCAAAGCCCGCCTCCATAGTGGCACACTTCCTCCAACAAAGCCACGCCTACTTCAACAAAGCCACACCTCCTATTAGTACCACTCTCAAAGAGCCAATTACATCCAATCTACCACAGTTCTTGAAGGAGATAGCAGGGCCCTGGTCTTCTCTTGCTCTTGGCTTCTCAAACACCATAAGGTTAAACAGTTTTCAACTAGTTCTTCCACCATGGGGTTATGCTTCATCACAGATGCAAAGGCAATGGTCCAAATGATCTTGGACTAAACCACCCCCCAAATCACAAGCAACATAGACCTTTCTTCTCAATTAGCTATTTGACATAGCAATGGAAATCCGTCACAGTAACATACAGTGAGTCTTTGCTTTTCAAAAAGCTATTCAGTTTCTATGCACATATTGATTAGAGGATTTAATCCATTTATGTTTAAAGTAATATTGGTTAGAAAGGACTCATTGTTATTTGATGTTGTTTTCTGATTGTTTCATAGGCATTTGTTCTTTTTCTCTCTTGTGAGCTGCTGTGCTTTGACTTCTTATTTTTGGCCTCTTGTGTACCATCTATAGGTTTCTGTTGGGAGGTGACCACAGGGCCAACATAAACATGTTGTCACTTGAGAGTGACTTGTACTACTGTGACTGCACAAGGATCTATGATTTCAGTCTTCAACACGGTCTTTTTTAATGTCACTGTGTATACCTTTTCATATCGTGTAGCCCTTAACAACTTATCACAGATATTACTGTCTTCACGGTTTTATCTCTACTCATCATCCTAAGGGTGCATGTGGTATAAGCACTAGTGTATTCTGGGCTGGAGTGCATACTTGAAACTTGCCAGTGAGTTTTATACTTTTGTATGTTTTCACGCTAGGAATTGGCTCCTCTTAGTTCAGTTTGCAAGGCTCCCTTTGGCATTTCTTACGAGACAGGCTTGGCAGTGACAGCTCTCCTAGCTTTTGCTTACCTGCTAAACGCCCCATCTCCCCTTCCTTTCTGATGGATGGCTTTACTGGGTGTAACATTCACTACTGGTGGTCACTATTTCTTCCATGACTTTGAACGTATCAACCTCCTGTTCTTCTGGCCTAAAAGTATAGGACATTTGGTGAGCGTGGGTGTCATTCTTGAGCAAGGCCTGTGCATGTCTTCTGGGCATACTCAGGTTTTACTCTGTATGCTATCGTGGGCTCCAATGTGTCTCACTTTTAGACATGTTGTCTTGCCTTTCTTTTATCTGAAAAGATCTTGCTGCCTCATAATTTTTATACAGTGTTTCTATTTTGTATAGATTTTTTAGGTGGGTGGAGTTTTCTTTCTGCATTTCTTTATGTGTGTGTGTGCCTGAATGCATGTATGTGTACCACATTTGTGCAGTGCCAATGGAAACCAGAAGGCAGCATCAGATGCCCCAGAAACTGGAGTTACAGGCAATTGTGAGTCTCCTGATGTGGGTGTTGGGAACCGAACCTGGGTTTCAATTCAACAAATGTTCTTAACGTATGAACCATCTTTCCAGTCCTTTCTTTTAGCATTTTAAGATGATGTCATCTGGACACAATTGCTTCTGATGAAAATATCTCTTGCTTGTTGAAATAAGAGCAGCGGAGCTGCGTCCCTGGCACCCGGCCGCCTGCACGGCTAGCTTTATACCCGAAATAATTACACGGAAACTGTATTCTTTTAATCACTGCCTGACCCATTAGTTTCAGCCTCTTATTGGCTAGCTCTTACATATTGATCTAACCCATTTCTATTATTCTGTGTAGTCCACAAGCTGGCTTACCAGGAATGATCTTAGCCTGCATCTGTCTGGAGTGCGGGAACCATGGCGACTCTCTGACTCAGCTTCTTTCTCCCAGCATCCTGTTCTGTTTTCTCCGCCTACCTAAGGGTTGGCCTATGAAATGGGCCTAGGCAGTTTCTTTATTAATAAGAAATCATTCCCACATCACTTGCTGATCTTCACATGTTCTGTCCACTCACGTTGTTCAGAAGTTTAACTCTGACGAACCTTTATATGTGGTTCTTTAGATTTATCTTGTTGGCTATGTGTTCAACTTTGTGGATCTGGCTTGGTTTGTATTTTCATGGTTGTATCTTATTTGTCTTGCTTTTCTTATTTGCTTGTTTAATCAGATTTTAGCATTGGAAGATGGCTTAGTCAGCAAAGTGTTAGGACCTCAAAGTGTTGCTATGCAAGTGTTAGGACCTCAGTTCAGAATCCCCCATAAAGCAACACATCTGCAGTCCTACTGCAGGAAGGCAATAGAAGCAGAGACAGGCAGATTCCTGGAGCTCACTGACAAGCCAGTCTGGGGGGTGGGGGGGGGCAAGGACTGGAGAGATGACTCAGCAGTTAAGAGCACCAACTGCTATTCCAGCAGACTTGGGTTCAGTTCCCAACACCCACATGGCAGTTCACAGCTGTCTGTAACTACAGTCAACTCTAGTTCCAGGGAACCTGATACCCTCACCTAGACATATATGAAATGAGGCAAAACACCAATGCACATAAAAAAAATAAAAATAAATAAATAAATAAAATATTTTAAAAAAATAAGGTGGGGAGTGACTGAGAAAGACATCAACATCGACCTCTGACTTCCACACGTACTCTTACGCACACACAAGTGCACACATTCCCACAAACACACACATAGACAATAATGTTTAACCAAGTATTTGAACACGTGTTCCTGACGGTTCTCTTGCTTTCTCTATGAGGACTATAGTGCTCTTTGGTACTTGCCTGAGGCCATCTCATGCTCACTCTGGCCCCTGAGCTGTTTCCAGCCCTCTCCTCCAATCCCCCCCAGCTTCATTTCTTTGATTCTATCTTCCAGCTCACTGATCTCATCTTCTTTTTCCATCTTCCATGACATTTTCCAATGATTTTTTCCTTTTACCTTTCAGATTTGTTCTTCAGTTCTAGAATTTTCCTCTGATTCTTTTTTGTAGTTATTAATAATTCTTTTTCTCAAACCCCCCATCTCTTCACACATTAAATACACCTATTCCTATAGATTTACCATATTTGCACAGTTATCTACGGTTCCTTGACTTGGTACATTCAGGATGCTAGGTAGCAAATGCTTTAAACTGGAATGCTTATAGGAACTTCAAATGCCAAGAGGGTTTTGTGTCCTCAAAGAGGAGAGGACAATGCCTCTTCACCATGGAAGATGCTAGGTACCCCCACTTAGGCCTCTTTTGTAAATGGACTAATACTATTCTGAGGTCTCTACCCTGAGCCCTAACTACCCCAGACCCCAAGTCCCCCACCTGGAGATTAGATTAACATGATATTTGCAGTGGTGCAAACATTTGGATCATAGCGGTTCTCTTGGTCTAATTCCAATATTTAGAACATTCATCAGTTGAAAGTTGACTTTATTTGTGTGTGTTTATGTGTGCATGCACATGCCAGAACACAGGCCTGTGCGAGTCAGAGAACAACTTTCTTGAGTGAATCTGTAGGACACAGCTGTGATAAGCTTAATAGGAGCAGACCCCCCAAAGAAAGTTCTTAACTTCCAACCATTATCACCTGCCAGGTTAGGACTCAGCCATCGATAAGTTTAATGGAGACCTGAGTCTCAGTAGTTTACCCTGAAGCAATACCTGGTTGCAGGAAGGACCATAAACTAAGATTACTTGAGCACCACCCAAGAACAGACCATCCAAAGGAAATGCCTAACATTCCAACCACTGTAGATAGGACCACCTGCCAGCACACATTCACCAGGACACCCCTAGACAAATGTCAGCCAATCAGGGGTCCTGAACCTTAGAAACCCTTCACCTTTGCTACTTTAAAAACCCAACTCTATCTGAACTCGGGGCTCTTCACTTATTCCAACACGTTGGACATGAGGAGAGACCGAGTTTGCAAACTTGTATAAAATAAAGGCTCTTTGCTTTTACGTACGGGACTTGGTCTCCTTGGTTTTTGAGGTACTTCGCGGCTCTGGGCATAACAGATCCTCTGCTTCTCTTTGGTTTTGAGGCAGAGTCCCTCTTGTTGATTCACTGCATGGTTTGTTCCAGGTTAGCTGGTCCCTTCCTTCATCTCTCCACAGGAGTGTTGATGCATGCCATTTCATCTGGCACTGTTTGTTTGTTTGTTTGTTTGTTTGTTTGTTTTGACATGGATTCCAGGGATCACACTCAAATTGTCAGGCTTGTATAGCAGATGTTTTCACCCACTGAGCCATCTCACCAGCTTGTTACTTTATTGTTATCAATTAACGGAGTTACGTGTGTGCATGTGTGTGTGTGCATGTGTGGTTTTTGCATGTGTGTGGTTTTTCAAGACAGGGTTTCTCTGTGTAGCTCTGGCTGTCCTGGAACTCACTCTGTACACCAGACTGGCCTGAAACTCACAAGGATCTGGCTGCCTCTGCCTCCCGAGTGTGGGATTAGAGGCAGGCGCCACCACCGCCCAGCTTACACCTTTTTATCTCTTCATATGTCTAGCAACTTAAAAAGTTATATCATGCATATTCTGCTATCTTTATCTGAACAGTACTGAGTTTTGTTCTAGAATGCACTTTTGGCTTTAAAAGAGATTGATATTAGGCACTGTGAGAGCAAGCCTATTTTAAATTTTCCTTTTAAAACTTTTTACAGCAAGATGGTGGTGGTGGCATATGTCTTTAATCCCAGCACTCTGGAGGCAGAGGCAAGCAAATGCCTGTGAGTTCAAGGCCAGCCTGGTCTATAGAGTGAATTCCAGAACAGGTAGGCCTGTTACACAGAGAAACCCTGTCTCAAGAAAAAAAGCTATTTTTACAATTTTAAAATGCTGAGATAACTATCCAAGATAGTCTCGTTCATCCCCATTTCCTCTCCCTAAATAATCACTTACTGATCGAGTTACTGCCACTTTCATCACCATACTGAGAAATATGTATATGTGTGTGTATATAGGGGGGGGGGGTTCTCTCTGTGTAACAGTTCTAGCTGTTCTGGAACTAGCTCTTGTATAACAGGCTGGCTTCGAACTCATAGAGATCCGCCAGCCTCTGCTTCCCAAGTGCTGGGATTAGAGTGTGCTGCCACCACCCAGCTTATATTGAGAATTTTAAGTAAATGAAATAATATCACATGAACTGTTTTCTGTTGTTTAGATTCCTCAATCAGTGAAATTATTGTGAGATTCTGTCATATTCTAGTTGTTATAATTTAAAAAGTGGCACGAGAGAAAAAGACGCCGTGAACAGAGCTCATGTGGAGGGTTTGTTTTTTAACTCGGGGAAAGGGAATGGGAAAAGTGGGGAGGGGGAGGAAATACCAGCCTCTGGGGACAGGAGCAGCAAAAGAAGAGAGAAAGAGATAGAGGGAGGGAGGGAGGGAG
>NC_022016.1:60271265-60278420 GCF_000317375.1 Microtus ochrogaster | reverse complement strand
GAGGGAGGGAGATGGGAGGTGGGCAAAGCCCACCTTTTAAAAGAGAACATAGCGAATGTACATTCTCTTAGTGGCTACAGCTAAGGATGTATATGCTGTCAGGACCCTAAGGGCAGCCCAGTGCAGATGCCTGAACACGAACACTAGCATCCTTTTCTGCTGGGTAGAATTCTATTTTATGAACAGAACGGCTTGTTCACCCTTTTACAGTGTGTGTGTGTGTATGCACAAGTCTTTGGGGACACATATTTTCAGTTCTCCTGAGCTCAGTGGCCAGGGTGAATGGTGGGTGAGCTTCCTTTCAGGAAACTGCTGACTCTGCAATCCCACGTGTGAGAGTTCCGGTTGTTCCCACCTTTGTAGTTCCTCTTCAAAATGGCAGATGCTCAGTTGGGTAGAGGCTTCTCATTATGGTAATCCTCAATCTCTCTCTTTGTCTCCCTCCCTCCCTCCTTCCCTCCCTTCCTTTCTGTCTCCCAAATTTATCAGTCTTAAAGAATTACTTCATTTCATTGATTTTTCTTTTCATTTCCTATGTTGTTTTCTCTCTCTCTCTCTCTCTCTCTCTCTCTCTCTCTTTACTGATTTTCACTCTTTTTACGTCTTTTCTCGTTCTTTTGGCCTTCAGTCACCTTTGTTTTCTAGCGGAGGGCAATAAGCAAAAACCTCAGTTGCGATCAGGGCCTCCCTCCAGGGATGCTGCCGAAGCTCCGTGACTGCCAAAGTGATCAACAGTAGCCATTGAGAGCAAGAACAAGGCTGTGTGCCGTGACTGTCCAGTTGCGTGAAGGTGGCAGCTCTGTGGGATGCCCAACACATATAAGCACACGCCCACAAACACACACATACACACACATAGTGTACCAAAACCCAGATGTACAATTTCTGTGAAATATTAGTTACCTAAGTTAAGGCATTGCCAGCACCCAAAACCCTTCCACAAAGTCATTCTGTCACCACTGCTTCTGGTCTTCCAACTTGCTTCTTTTGTGCTGTTTGTTTTGTTGATCATTTTTCTACTTAAGTATGCATTTTTGACAATATAGTTAATTGTTACCAAATCCGATGTCATAGAGACTCACCATTTTTTTCTAAGATTTATTTGTTTTCTACCATCTAGATCAATGGTTCCCAACCTTTGGGTTACGACCCCTCGAACGTCTAACAACCTTTTCACCCAATCACATATCAGATATCCTGCATATCAGATATTTATATTGCAATATATAGCACTAGCAAAACTACAGTTATGTAATAGCAACAAAACCAAGTTTATGGTTGAGTCACCACAACATGAGGAACTGTATAAAGGGTCACAGCATTGGGAAGCGTGAGAACCACTGCTCTCGACCAACTCTCAGTTTAAACTTAGATTTTGATGGAAAAGAGGAAAACAAACTATTTTATTATTATATTACATTACTATTAATATCGGTATGTATGGATAACCGACATACACTGTGCCAATGAGCCCCAAGGATCTGCCTGTCTCTGCCTTCCCAGTGCTGTGATTACAAGCACTTAGGCCCCACTTTTTTACACATGATTTCTGGAGATCAAACTCAAATCCTTTATTGACTGAGTCAGCTCCCCAGTCCTTATATACTTTTTTGAGTATGTGCAAAGTTCCCAATAAAAATGTGGGAATTTCCAAAGTACTTCCCATCTATAAAGTACTGCACGTGGCAGACACTGGTCACATGGTGGGCAGTGGTGACGTGCTGCCTGGGCCTCCCTGGAGGAGAGGGTCCACTCTTGGGTTTTCTTTACCACGGAGGAGCAGGCACTTGGCTTCCAAGGTGTGGGGAGAGCCGGTGTTGATTAACAATAGAATGAGGAGCAGTTTGGCCAAGCTTTGTGTCTGTGGACACTCCCGTCCACCCGAGACCGTTTCTCAGCAGTTCATGCACTTTTTATTTTGTAATCTGTAAGGTATTAATACACACACCCTTGAGAAGAGCCCCAGCATTGTTCCCGTAAGTGAAGTCAGACGCCGACAGTGCCGGAGTCTGGAGTGCTTGGGCTCCGCAGCTGTCTTCCCTCCTTTACTCTGAGAAATATTATGAAATTGAGAAGTGCTATCTTTGATAGAGTCTCCTGGGAGCTGAGCACGTGACGAACAGACTTCCACCGTGGAAGAGATGGGTGAGGAGGTTAAGTAAATTTTCTTTGTGTAGTTCCCATTAAACTTCAATCAGAGTTACAGAAAGAAATTTCCTCCAGGCGGCTGCGAATACAGGTATTGGTTTGACTTTAATAAAAGTCATAACTGATCTCTCTGAGGTCTCGGGTGGGATGAGCTCAGCAGAATTCAGGTAGGTCCTTGAGAGGAAAAGCGCCCACTTAAACATCGCATTATCCTAATCATCCCATCCCTGAGCCGCCATCCCATTATTTTAAAGGTCTTCATTTGCAAATTGTGGTATTTGAAAGTTTTCCTTTTACAGTATTGCAAAAAGCCCGTGGACTGTTCTGAGGGCCCCACACCTATTTACAGGCTTTCTTCTGGGCCACTGGAAGAAAGAAGGCACGGTGGGTAATCCCGGCAGGCCTGTGCCTTTGCATCGCCACTTGAACTAAATGGCTTGTTTCAAGTGACACCTGCTTGGGTGGCAGGACCGATATCAGTGAGATTTGTTAAGAAAGACAAAAATTCCAGTACTTCTGAGGACACCTGTGCCCAGGGCGACAGCATCCCAAACTCTGGTGTCTCACGTTTTCACATTTAAAAGACAGAGACGTATTCCGCAAGCCTGCCCGGCTCCTACCGTGTGTTCTGTGCTGTCCTGAGCACGTGAATAAAGCAGTCGTCAAAGCGGACAAGGGACCCACAGTCTAGTAAGAGAGGCACACAGTGAACAGTGAGAATCAGTGAGATGATAACTGTTACTTGGCTAGTCGTCTGGGTGCTGGTTGGGGCTGGGCTCACCGGTGCCATCAGGATGGCCAAAGGCCCTTTCAGAAGGTGACTTGTGAGTTGACCACGAATTGAAGAGAAAGCCACATCCGTTCATGTATTTGCGCAGGAGGTCAATGTCTCTATCACTTTCTATCATCTCTATCTATCTATCTATCTATCTATCTATCTATCTATCTATCTATCATCTATCTATCTATCATCTATCTATCATCTATCTATCTCCATCACTTTCTACCTTATTTTTTGAAATGGGATCTCTCGCTGACCCATGATCTCACTAATGAAGCCAGGGAGAGGGGACAACAGGTACCAATTGCTTGAAGAAAGAAACATGGTGGTCCCAGAGTGTCTGGAATAAGGAACGAGGTCGAGGTGATATCTTCAGAAAGACGGGCAGGGGCGAGTGTTCTGGGGCTTGTGGGCTATGGTAAGTCTCTTTGCTCTTTAATATGTAGGTAACTATTTCTTAGGATCACACCTGGCTTTCTTTCTGGAATTTCCCAACACTCTTGTGAGTGTGAGGGGAAACACAAATTGGCTCTGGATCCTGGGGTCTTTGGGGAAGGAAGGTCCCCACCTCTCACTTCCCTGGGTCACCACATGAACTGTCGGCGACATGGCCTGCCCGTCTTTGCTGGCGTTCACTAAGCACTTGATCACTTTCAGCAGAATCTTAATCGGAGTGACCCCTGGGCCTGTGCTCTTGGGGGCAGTCTTCTTCCCAGAGAAAGAAAATGGGGTCAGGCCAGCAGTAATGCATCAAAAAAAAAAAAAATATCCAAAGCCATTAACAGATCCCGGGCAGGTGGCCTTGGTGTAGAATGGAGCCAACACTTGGTTCCCGCTGAAGCTTTGCCAGTCACTCGCAGAGTGGTCCTGAGAAACTGAGCCTTGGTTTCCAAATCTAAAAAACACAGAACTCTCATCACCGTGGTCCAGCCTTGCACCACTCCAAGTGTTATAGCTGGCGACCCTGGGGTGCCTGGAGATGTCAGCCGTGAGGGCTATGCACTCGGGGAGCCTTTCATCTTGGAGACTTCTCCCACTTTGCTCTTCAACCAGAGAGATGGAAGCAAACCCAGCTGGACTTCCTGGGAGCTGAGGAGAAACCAGCCCTTCTCCAAGACTCCCTTCTGGTACCAAAAGAATTCACCTGTGAATTTCTTTTTTTCTGTTCTTTTTGTTTGTTTGTTTGTTTGTTTGTTTTGGTTTGGTTTTGGTTTTGGTCTTTCAAGACAGGGTCACTCTGTAAACCAGGCTGGCCTCAAACTCACAGAGATCCACCTGTTTCTGCCACCTAAGTACTGGGATTAAGGGCGTGCGCCACACCACTGGGCCATCTGTGAATTTCTTTGGCATGTTTTATAATTTACACTCTTGTCAGATTCAGAATGCTAAATTTACCGTACCTAGGTTCTCTCCCTTTGCACTCTGACCACCCAGGGTTTTTGTCAGGATGACAACAAGACACAGCTAGTGACTGTAGTCATATCGTGTCGTCCCATGCCCCCCCCCCCCTGCACGCACGCAAGACAGCAAAGAAGCGGCAGCCTTCCTTCTTCCTTCATACCTATGCTCAGGTTGTGGATAAGAGCAGAGAGGAAAGAACAGACCCCAAAGGGCTGAGAGCTGGTGAGAAGAGGACGAGGAAGAGGTCCTAGAGACAGGCTGGAAACTGGGGAAAGTTGGAGCAGCTCCAACCCAAGGCCCACAGATTGATGTGTTTGCACCACTACAGAGCCCTGGACCTAAAGGGGCAAATGCACTCAGGCGGAGAGTGCTGGAAACACTGAAGTAGGAGATGGGAATCGAAACCCAGTATCATTTGGTTTTGTTTTTCCCATCTGTATGGGGCAGGGGGCAGCAAATACTGTGTGAACATTGTAATGGATTAAGTAAAATGCTGCAGGTCCCCGAGTGGCGGCAGTGGGCAGCAGGTCCATGAAACCACACTGCAGGTCCCCGAAGTGGCTGCAGGCAGCCGGGCAGCAAGTCCTGAGACCATGCCAGTCCCAGGCAGAAACTGCACAATTCCCCGAGTGGCTGCAGCAGGCCACGAGTCCCAGGCAGAAACTGCACAATTCCCCGAGTGGCTGCAGCAGGCCACGAGTCCCAGGCAAGGAGCCTCGTGATGGCTGAGAGACCTTGATGGGGCAGCCAGTCCCACAAGGAGAGACAGACAGATGGGCACGCCATGGGACCATGCTGCAGGTCTCGTAAGGCAGCTGGTCCTGGGCAGGGAGCCACACAGTGGGCAAGAGACAGAGACATGGATAGGCACACTATGCAGAGTGAGGTTGGATATTTATTTAGTGGGTTATTGGGGGGAAAGGGGAGAAGGGGTAAAGAGGAGAAAGAGAGCAAGCATATGCGCATGCACATGCGCACGAGAGAGAGAGAGAGAGAGAGAGAGAGAGAGACAGAAACAGAAGGGGGAAGTGGAGAAGTGGGGCGAAGGGAGCTGGAAAAAGGAAAGGACTCAGGCTGAAAGCTTGCTTCAGTGGACTCAAAGGGGGGAGTGGGCGTGGCTTGTCTCTTAAAGGGACAGAGCAGACCATTACAAACATGTGTATGCACAAGTTCACATGCAGGTACAGGCTAGAAGTCAATGCCAACTACCTCCCCATATCACCCTCCACCTTCGGTTTTGAGATGGGGCTTCTCACCAACCCTGGAGTTCACCAGTTCTGCCAATGAGCTCCAGAGACGTCAGTCCCCTCTTCAGAGCTGGGATGATAGGCCCATGACACCACACCCGGCTTTTTATCTGACTCTGGGGATCCAAATTTAGTCCCTCATGCTTGTGTGAGTCACTTTACAGACTGTACCGTCTCCCCAGCCTTAGGTTTTTTGTGTTTTCCTGACTTGGATGCGGAGCTGTTTCTAGGAGTTTCTGATGGTGAAGGCAGTGTTGAGGGCGGAGGGGGGAGCAGGGGCAAGAAAGGAGTTGGGGGGTTCTCTCCATCTGGAAGGCTGACCTCTCCTGTTCATTCTCTGCTCAGGCTGTCAGGGCAGCCTTTGAAGTAATAAAAGCAACAGTAAATGTCCATTAAGGAGAAACTAGCTCCTTTTGATCAAGAGAATGAAATCCCAGGGTCTGGGTGGAGACCTCACATTCCAAGCTACGCAAACAAAAAACAACTGCGTCCATTTGGGTTGCTCAGATACCTGGCCAAGCAAGGAACCCTCCCACGGCAGGAAGGCAGGCTCACCTTAAGCCACGCTAAAGAGATAGGTAGAATAATTACCCCTTTAATGAGACAATACAGTTTTCATCCTCAGAAGGCCCTTAGCACATTCCCCAGGAGCTGAGAGGTTTGGCTAGATTGGTCCAGAAAGGTGGGCCTACTTCTTTTATCTTCTCTTTCATTTCTTTCTTTCTGAAGCAGGCCAGAGCCTAAGTCTGCTTTGTCTGGAACTTTGGTCTCCTCGAAAGCTCCTCTCCCACCGGACAGAGATGATGTCTGCCACACCTGCCTGACCTCCATGCCTGCTTAACTCAAAGGGCCTGGCTCTTTCCCTTCTCTCCTCCATTTTCCTCCTCCAGATTTAGAGTTTGCCTGCCTTTGGGTGTTTAAACAACAATAATATAATTGTTCTCTTTGAATAAATGTTGATTTGGTGTGGTTTTTAATTCTTTAACCAGAAGAGAAACGTGACTCCTTTCCAGTACCTCTAGAGGATACATAGATAGGGTAGCTCAATTATTTCCATTTAGAGAGAAGGGGTTTGAGCGATGAATGCTGCCAGCTATACACCTGAGTCCTCCAGCCAAGACTCTAGAGGCCCTCTCATTACCCACAATGCCAATTCCACTTCCTGCTCTTTACTCTCAAAGTCCAGACCCCCAGGAATGATGTTGGTTACTCATTTATTAGAAGAAAAAGTGGGCCTACAGCTGGGTCCTGTTTAAAGGTACAATTTGTATTGATTAGGAAAAGCACTGGTTCAAATCCCCAAACCCTTTTAAAGACTTAGATACAGGCCCAGCTGAAAAGGTGTGTGCAATTTGAGGCTGATGGTAATTGCTAACCCATTCTTCTTTTATGAAGTCTTGAGGCCCAGCACAGCAGCATGAGGGGGTGGTACCTGCAAGACCAGCTCTGCCCTGCCCTCCTCCTGTCTCCCCTTCCTTCCATACTGACCCAAAGCCAAGCTTCTCACTCCAGGACAGGGCCCAATCTGGCCTTCAGTTCGCAGCTTTTGCCAGATAAATTGTAGGGGTGCTAGACAGA
>NC_022016.1:60265565-60270951 GCF_000317375.1 Microtus ochrogaster | reverse complement strand
GAGTGGGCACACCTAGAGATTGGTGGCTTCTCTTCTGAGATCCTTGGGGCATCACATAGCTGAAGTATTTTATCCCACCTTAACCCTCAGAAAGAGATATTCGTAACCTGATTCATCAGAGAACTGGCCTCTGTCTCAAAGTCATTGTCACCTCAAGTGGTACGACGGAGATTTGAACCCTTGTCTATGGATCCCAGGGAATGGATGGATGCCATTCTGGAAAGTTCCCTCTCAAAGCCTGTTTCTTCTATAAATCAAGAGAGGATTACAGTCCTAGCTTCTCTGGGAGTATCCACTGAGACGCTGTGCTAATGTTACCACCACCTTGGGGCCTGGCACTTGTTCAGACCGTGAAATGCATAGGTGTGTCCACTGCTAGTGAGTCCAAGGCCTTCTAGAACCCAAGGCAGGGCAGTGTGGCCTAGAAGCTTCTGTTCGGCTGAAGCAGCGGCTTTGGAGATTCAACTGAAGACCCGGATATCCAAAGACCCAGAAATCCTTGCCTCCCTGCACTGGCTCCAGGAGGCCCCAGGTGCAGCATCTCTAAGCACCGGCTTTGGTGTCTGTAAAATGAAGGATAATTGTGCCTTACTGTGGAATGATGAGCCGATGGTTCAAAGGGTCTTTGAAGTTCCAAGGCTGAATGAGGCTGTTCACGTCACTGCCTGCGCACATCCAAGCTCTGTGAGCCTCATCTGAGGTTCTGGGCAGTCAGACCTTGTCCTCAGAGGAGGTCAGTGTTCCTTGGGTTCCCACTTAGGTTGTGGTGGGTGCTCCCTGTCCCTACCTGTGTGTATTCCTTTCCTTGTCTTTATTCTGACCGGTTTACCTGATTCAATTTCTCTCCAAAGCTCAACTGCAGCTAGGTACATTTCCCAAACTAGGTGTGGTCCTTCCTCAAAAGATGGGCCAAGTTCTAAGTCCTGGCACTCTTACCACCCCTCAGCTTGAGCCATGCTTCCTGGGGTCCCAAGACAGCATCATGGAGTAGTTGGATTCTTCACTGTCTCTTCCAGCCCCCTAGAGAAACCCGTGGTGTGTATGGTTTGGAAATAGGATTGGAAAAGAATTCTGCCCAGAGACACATCTCTGAAGCTTCTAATATTTCCAGCTGTTACAGTAATTAAGCATCTGGTTGCTAAAGAAATGGCTGGAGATGAGGGATACAAATCTCAACCCAAGGACCTCCCAGATCCCTCCTCTGCAAGTGCGCACGCACACACACACACACACACACACACACACACACACAATTAGAAGTACTAAATTACAAAGAAATGGCAGGGAACCTGGGATATAGGTGAGACCAGCTGGAAAAAGTGGTGTCTTCTTGGCACATGTGTCTAGAGAAGCTTAAGTTCTGGCACAGCGGTCCCCGGGGCTGTCTTGGTCACTTCTGAAATCTCTCCTGCCTGGACCAGCATCTCCACATGGCAGATCCTCAGTAAATATTTAATCTTAAGTGAGTGAAGGTATGGGTGAATAGATGTGTGGGTAGGTGGGTCAGTGGATAGATGGACCAGTGGGCAGAGAGATGTACTCATGGGTGGGTAGGTGGGTTGGTGGATAGATGGACCAGTGGGCAGAGAGATGTACTCATGGGTGGGTGGATAAATGGACCAGTGGGTGGAGAGATGTACTGATAGATGGGTGGGTGGATGTACCAGTGGGCAGAGAGATGTCTGTTGGATGGGTGGATAGATGGACCAGGGAGATGTCCTCAAGAGTGGGTGGGTGGATAGATAATCTCACATTAAGGCACAACACAGCACTTTAGCAGAAAAGGTGAAGCTGACTGGAGAAGGAAGCCAGGAACAAGAGTTGCTCCTCTGGTCTTCTCTGACCCACTGACTCGTGCTCAAACTCGTTTCTCCCAGGCTTTTGTGGTCTCTCTCCAGGCTACTTTTCTGTGTCCGCCCAGCTTCCTGTCCAACCTTTCTATCTTAAGGTCTGCCTGGCCCTGAAACTGACTGAGAAGGAAGCTTCAGCCTGGCTGTGATGGCAGTTGTCTCCTGAGCCCAAAGCTGACTCTTCTATCAGGGAGACCTAGCTAGAATATTCTGGGGTTCTTGCCAAAAGAGAAAAGAAAAGAGAGAGAAAAAAGGGGTAGTAGGAAGGAAGAAAGGAAAGGGGGAAGAGAAGGAAGGAAGAGAAGGAAAGGAGGGAGAGAGGACGGGAGGATGGGGAGGGAAGGAGGGAGGGAGAAGGGGAGAGGGGGAGGAGCGAAAAACCAGTGACTCATCTCCTGGATTAAAGGGTCTGGTAAAATGTGTATGGCTGCTTGCTCATGTTGGACTTTGTACAATGACACAGTCGGTCAATGGTGGCGTACACTTTTGATCCCAGCACTCAGGAGGCAAAGGCAGGAGGATTTCTGTGAGTTCAAGGCCAGCCTGATCTATAGTGCCAGTTCTAGGACAGATTCCAAAGCTACACGGAGACACCCTGTTTTGGAGAAAACAGAAACAAAACAAACAAAAAAAGACTTTGTACAATGACACAAGAAAGCAATAAGGGCTGGCGCCCAGGCTCACCCTTGCTTGCCAAGCTTCCCAAATGTCAAGCATCCTCCCAGGGAAGGGTACCATCTTCTCACCCACACATCCTGTGGGACAGGAGTAGCTGCTGGGGACACTCACACAGGCAAGGACTAGCTGAATGGCAAGCAGTGGACAGTCAACCCAGGAGCCCAGAGGTCTCAACTATGCTTAGTCCTAACCATGGAACCCATCAATTCTGGGTCAGCCTAGCAGTAGGTGGGTACCAGACCTCTGGGAATGTAGAAGGTTCCTGCCTCTTCCTGACCCCCAACAATCTAAGTTGGCTTCCAATTCAACGAAAACTTGCCCAGCATCTAATAAAAACTGCAGGTCCATCCATGCACATAGATCTACCCCGCAGCATAAATTTTGCCCACGGTCTCAGAAGTACACCCCATACCTACCCCACCTATTGCGATGAAATCAGGTGTTCCTTTGCAGTTCAAGGGTGTTGTTTGTTTGCTTATTTATTTTGGTTTCTTGAGATAAGGTCTCACGTTGGTCAGGCTGGAACAAACTCCCTACAAATGAAGCTGAAGGTGACCTTGAACTCCGGCCCCTCCAGAGTGCCGCAACCCCTGGGAGGGACCACCAAGCCTCACTTGTGGGGTCCTGAGGAGTCTTCCAGTGCAGACAGATCTGAAGCCCTTAGAAGCACTGTTAAGTGTGCACCTGCTGAGCACCAGCTGTGCTGAGGCTGGACTGGGAGGGGGCGGGAGGCACTGAGAGCCACAGTGAAAACTTCACAGATCTAACCGGGTGGTGGTCCCGGGCTGAAGGACTCTGCTTGACCTCAAACACCAGGAATCTCTCAAACTTCCTTTCCCCTTTCGTGCCTTCCCACCACTCAAATCCTGTGCCCACCCCTTTTTCTCTCTAGGGGAAGCAGGAGATGCCCAGGCCTCTGCCTTCTCCTCACAGACAGCCCCCGTCGCCCAAAGACCCAGGCAATTCATTCCCCACCATCATGGCACCATTTAGCCTTCAATTTTCTTGACTACCTCAGGATTAACTCAGTCTGTGAGACTTCCCTGGGCCATTTAAGGGAGCACCACACTTCTTTCTAGTCCCCAGAAATTGTAACCCGGACTTGGTTTTGTGATGCTAATTGCCTTATCTTCATAAATTCTACAGTCTTACATAATTTACCCGCATTGTAGCAGGGTTTCCCAAGAATAAAAAAGCAGGTGCCGTCAATGGTAATTTGAATAAGAAAAGACGTGTTAAGTGGGTCCTCTCTCACCAGTAATAGAAATTAATTACCTTTGAGAAGCTTTGGAGGTTTTGTGCTTCGTTTTTTTTCTCTTAAATGCTGTAACCTGTTATGTTTTCTAATTGTATGGAAAGAAGGTTTGATTTGATCACATTATTTGGTGACGGAGAGGCCTCTGTTTGGAGTCAAAGGTGCAGGAACGGTGGCAGCCCGAGGGTGGGAAGCCACTGGAGGCAGAGCCGCTCTGAGAGCACAGGGCTTTGTAGTCAGATAACCTGAGTTCTGAGCTAGTGTGTGTCACTTGCTAGTTCTGTGACCCCGGACAAATCCCTTCCCCTCTTTAAACTTCAGCTTTCTCACACGTGTGACAGAGGTCAGAACGGGAAAGCAGGGAGCCTGGGGCAGAGTACAGGCTCTGGAGCTGGAGTTGGACATGACCTGGAGTCCGTCGCTCCATTGTTTTGTGACCGTTTCCAATTAGTATATCTGCAATTTTAAGAAACGTAACATGTTATTTAAATGGAAGCAATGGGTTGTGGTGGCTCATACCTGTAATCCCAACACTGAATTGAGGAAGCTGAGACAGGAGGATTGTGGTGAGTTAGAGGCCACTCAGGACTATAGAGCAAAATCCTTAAAAAAAGAAAATCATACCCCACATATAAAAAAGAAACAAAACAAGCTGGGCTAAGAATAAAAAAGGGTACTATGTTCCTGGTACACAGGAGCCAGCAGAGGCTGTGGGACTTGAAACAAGCTGCTAGGATACAACAGGGAAATGGATCAGTATCTTCTAGGCTCTGGGCCTGCTTCCCTCACTCTGGGATCCTCAGCACTAACTTCATGGAAAGCAGCCTTCGCCTGGCAAGAATTCCAGCTTCCTGAAGCAAAACCTTCCCCTTCAACCTGGCTGAGCTGTCTTTTGTCTGTCCACTCTGGAGCACTGACTCCTGAAGGGGACAGGGATTGACAGGCTGATCAGGAGCCACAGTCACAGAGCAAGGATGGGTTCAGCATCCCCTCTGAATTTTTCAGGACAGAGGAAGTGGGGGAGAGGGAGGGTAGGAGAGCAACCACGTGGCACACCACGTGACACACCACACTGCGTGGTGGGCCCTCGGTGTGTTCCACCTTCTCTCTGTCTTTCCGTGAAAGCTTTCTTACAGAAGTCATCGGAACTCTCCGGGTTTGGAAACATAAAAAGCAGAGATGGAGGAGCGCCATAGCAGCCATGGCTTCCCTCCACAGCGGCAGGTTTTCTACCACAAGAAACTACCACGGAGGGTACATTCGCAATGTAATCAGCGGACCATGACGGTGACATTTCTAAAAAGCATTATCATAGGTTGCCATGGGCTTTACCCTCTCAGTCTGGCTCCTCATAGCCACCTCCAGACCCAAACCAGCCAAGTAACAAGCAGTTCCTGTCACTCAGATGTCCCAGAGACTTGGGGACTCTTCCCAAATCAATCAGAGTCCCAGAAACAGAACTAGAAGGCTAGTCTCTAGGCAGGCTGACTGAGGTTCCTTATTGTACAACTTTAAAGGTCTGAAGCCATTTTATCAAACTAGATAAAAATACAAGATTCAGATGCTGGAGAGATGGCTCAGTGGTTAAGAGCATTGCCTGCTC
>NC_022016.1:60253011-60264635 GCF_000317375.1 Microtus ochrogaster | reverse complement strand
GTCACGGTTGTCACAAGTTGACACACCTAGTTCTCTAGATAGTTTGTAATGTGGGGCGGGTTCCTCTAACAGATAGCTCTCTATTAACAGATAATTGAGTGTGGGATAGGCTCTGCCAATAAAACAATTCTAAATACTGTTAGGGTGTGGAGCTCTCTGCAAACTCCTCAGGGCAATGGTTCCTGCAATAATTTGGGGGGAAAATGGCTCCTGACACTCCTAAGCCTCCCCAAGCCGTGTCACTAACTGGGGACCAAGCATATCATTTAAACAATCACACTCTACTAACTCCATGTATATCTTTTAACAGATCCTCAGTGCACACACTGGTTCTGATAGCCAGAGATCCCAATGCTACCCTCCCACCATCCCACACTACACAACAGAGTTCAGAAGGCTGTAGAAAATCTGAGCAATGCTATCAGGCAGCCTTACCTAATTCATAGCTAGGGAACGTCGTCTTGGACATCCACAGTACACACATTCTTTTCACCGAGATTGGTATATACAAGAGCTTAACATAAATTCCAATAAGCTGCAAAAGATTGAAAGTTTACAGAGTATGTCTCTAATAATGGTACATGCAGATTTCTCAAAAGTAATAACTTGAAATAGCCATGTAGTAATATTTCATCTGAATTTTAATAACTAAAACTTGCCTGAAGATCAGACAGTAAAACAACCCCGCTGGTCAGCCTTACAGACAAGGCAGTGGTGACACACACCTTTAATCCCAGTAGCCACACTAGTTGCCGTAGAAACTGGGTGGTAGTGGTACAGGCCTTTAATACCAGCCCTGGAG
Source organism: Microtus ochrogaster (assembly GCF_000317375.1). NCBI lineage: Eukaryota > Metazoa > Chordata > Mammalia > Rodentia > Cricetidae > Microtus > Microtus ochrogaster. The sequence goes on along the minus strand of NC_022016.1, from coordinate 60,263,833 downwards.
AGGAATATAAGATGAGAGGAGATAGCTCTCAGACACAGTCTCATTCTGAGATTCCTGGAGACAGGATGGCCATTTCAAACTGAGGTAGAAGTAAGAGTCAGTGATTGACTGTTTTGCTTTTCTGACCTTCAGGTGGAACCCCAATATCTGTCTCTGGATTTTTATTAATTCTGCTATATACCCATTTAAAAAGCTCTACATAAGTCAAAATTGAAGACTATGCTTTTAATATTCCATATAATCAAGAAATAGTCCCAAAGGAAAATGTAAAGTATTCTGAGCCAATTGATAATGGATATACAGTATATAAGCATGTGTGAGGTGCAATGAAGGCAGGGCTCAGAGGGAAATAGATTTCTGTGTGTGATTTAATTACTCATATCAGGGGCTGGAGAGATGGCTCAGAGGTTAAGAGCACTCTTCTAAAAGTCCTGAATTCGATTCCCAGCAACCACATGGTGGCTCACAACCATCTGTAATGAGATCTGGTGCCCTCTTCTGGACTGCAGGCATACGTGCAGACAGTGCTGTATACATAATAAATAAATAAATAAATAAATAAATAAATAAATAAATAAATAAATAAATACTCATATCAGGAGTTTGAAGAAATGGATCAGTGGTTAAGAGCACTGGCTGCTCTAGCAGAGGACCTGGGTTTCATTCCCACCATCAACATGGCCGCTCACAACTGTCCGTGACTCCAGTTCTAGGTGATCTATCGCCCTCTGCTGGCCTCTGCAGCACCAGGCAATGCATGCAGTGCACAGGAAACACTCCCGACATATAAAGAAATATAAAGAAAGAAATCTTTAAGTGCCATATTAGAAATAAAGATTTTTAAATAAAGGATCTGATTCTGCCTTGATGTGCTAGAAAAAGAAGAGGGAATAAAATCATAATAGAAGGAAAGGAGATGATAAAGACAAGAAATAAATGAAGGAGAAGGTGAGAGGAGTGACAGTCAATCCTTATTAACAAAAAATTTAAAATTGGTAGCAGAACTCATGAGAGAGGTGTAGAGAAAGAGGGGAGAGGGAGTTGTAGAGAGAGGGAGGGAAATGGAAAGAGAGAGAGAAAAGAGATGGGGAGAGTGACGAGAGGGATCTGTACCAATGCTTCGAGGAATAATGGAAAACTGCACTATTTTCTTATTAGATTGACAGATGAAATGGGCAAAGTTCTTCAAAAAGCACACATAACACAACTCGTACAAACTGATGCAAGATGAAATAGAAAAATTAAAATAGGTTTTAATTATTTCAGAAATTGAATTGTACTCAAAACTTCCCCACAAGAAAAACTCTAGACTAGGCAACGACAGTGACAAGTTTTCCTTTTAGATAATACCTGATAATAGATAAAATCACTGATAGATAATGTCAGCTGCATGCAAATTCCTTCAGAAAACAGAGTTGCCTGAAACAATCTCCAATTCATTTTATAAAGCCAGTATAAATCTGGTACCAGAAGCCAGACAATAACAATAACAAGGCAGGGGGTAATAAATTGTTTCTTTCATAAATATGGATATAAAAATTCTTAATGAACTACTATCAAATTGAATTCAGTAATATGTGAAAAGGAGACTACATTTCAGCCAAGTAGGGCTTATTCCAGAAATCCAAGGTTGGTTTGATATTTGGAAACTCAGTGATACCCACCACATGACAAAAGAAGGGAAAGTCAAGCCAATAGGTACAGGAAAGTCATGTGAGAAACTCAGCATCCATGCAAGCCCAGGACAATCCCTTGCTTTGGTGAGGGTTGTCATAACAACAGTAACACATTCATGACAGCAGCACCTGCAGCAACCAGCAATGGTACGCAGAACACTTTCTATATAGTTCTAACAAGAGGGAGACTGTATCTGCCCTCACTGCCTCTGAGAGAAATGGCACTGGGGGGAGGGGAGGATCAGTCTAAGGCTGGTAAAGAAACAAAACTGTATTTAGTGACGGTGGGGCCATTTATGTAGAAGCTGTCAAAAATTTAGGTTTTTAAATTACTCAAGGGACTGGAGAGATGGCTCAGCAGCTAAAGCACTTGTTGCTCTTCTAGAGGACCTATGTTCAGTTCCCAGCACTCATGTTCAGAGGCTCACAACTCCAGGTAACTATAGTTTTAGGGGATCCAATCTCCCTTTTTGCCTCCAGGAACACTACATGCTTGTGTATATATCCACACACAAACATAAACACTGAATGAAAATACATTTAAAATTTATTCAAACCAATAATATTAATTTATCAAGATGATTGGTAATGTGGTACAATGATCTTGTACCCTGTAAAGATTTTTTCGCTTGTATTGGTTTAATAAAACACTGACTGGCCAGTAGCCAGGCAGGAAATATGGGTAGGATGACCAGAATAGGAGAATTTTGGGAAGAGAAAAGGCTCAGTCTGTAGTTGTCACCCATATGCAGAGGAAGCAAGATGAGAACGCTTCACTGATAAAAGATACTGAGCCACGTGGCTAACAGACAAGAATAATGGGTTAATGTATGATGTAAGAGTTAATAAGAAGCCTGAGCTAATTGGTCAACCAGTTTATAATTAATGTAGACCTCTGTGTGTTTCTCTGTCAAAAAAAAGGCACCAACGTGGGTAACTACATCCACTTAAAACCTGAGAGAGCTTGGGAAGGAATTCTAGGCACAAAAGAACAGAGTTAAGCACGGCTTCTTGCTAGCAGCATTTTCTCAGGTAGGCAAGTGTGTCTCATTGAAGAGAGGCTTCCTAACTATTGTGGGACTGGGTAGGACAAAAACCACTGTCAACAGACTGGTTTTAAAAAATTAATACACAAAATATTTCTTTCTATGTGTCAGCAGCAAGCAATTGGAATTTTAATTTATAGCATGAAGCACAAAATATTAGAGATAGCCAGGCGGTGGTGGCTCAAGCTTTTAATCTCAACACTTGGAAGGCAGAGGTGGGTGGATCTCTGTGAGTTCGAGGCCAGCTCTTGTAGAAGAGCTAGTTCCAGGACAGGCACCAAAGCTACAGAGAAACCCTCTCTCAAAAAACAAAACAAAACAAAAAAATTTAGAGATGAATTTAGCAAGTAATATCTAAAAGCCATACATTGAAAAATCACAAAATACTGAGTTAATTAACTGACTATTTCACTGAATAAGTAAAGAAAAATACTGTAATTATGATTGGAATATTAATATGAAAATATATTTTCCCCCAGAATATCTATATATACAATGCAATCCCAATTATAAACATTTTTCTGAAGATTGATACTTTAAATGTTTAGTCATGTTTATGTATGTGTCTCTGTGTGGAAGTATGTGTACCTGTGTACAGTTGCCCTTGGAGGCCAGAAGAGGGCATCAGATCCCTCGAACAGGCCGTTGTGAGCCTCCTGAGGTAGGTGCTGGAAACTGAACTCTGGTCTTCTGCAAGAGCTAACTTGTTCTTAACTACTGAGCCAACTCTTCAATCCCCTAATCATAAATTAAATTAACAGGTTTCTAAATAAACTTGACAAGTATCTTAAATATATAGGATGCTGCCAGGGATGTAAACAGCCCAAATAATCTTGAAACTACACACACACACACACACACACACACACACACACACACACACACACACACGGCGTTACCTGATTTCAATAATTACAGAAGGCACATAGAGGAGATGGGGACAATGAAGAGAAGAGAGTGGACAGTTAAAATCAGTAAAGAGAGGAGAGTTCAAAAGAGATAACACAGACAGTTCTGTGGGGTTTAACAAAACACCAAGGCAATTCAATGTGGACATAAAAATCTCAACAAGTGTTGCTGGGAATAAAAGCAACTCTAAAAACAAATAAATAAAGCAACATGGAAACAAAAAGAAATAGCAACCACAGAAAGTACTTTGTCCTGCCTTGTACCTCACATAAAAATTGGCTTGGCTGGATTAAAAAGCCTGAATGTGCTAACTTAGACTAACAAATCTAGAGAAACATCGGTCATGAGCTTTGTGACCTAGGGTAGGACAACACTTTTAGCATCCAGGAGGCCCTTTGTCTGGGGGCCTCAGTCAAGCTGGGGGAAGCCAGTCATAGAGAACAGGACCAACAGATGGAACTCTAACGAAATGTCCAGCCTTTGCTCGACGGGTCCTAAAATGAAAAACAAGCCCCAGACTAGAAGAATATACTCTTAGCTCATGTGATTGTTTATTATAAAGTCGACACTAAAAAGACAAACTACCTAGGCAAATGAGCAAGATGTCCAGATACATACATCGCAAAAGAATGTGCTTGGATACCTAAACACAGGAAACGTTGCTGGATATCAGGAATCATGGGGGGAAAAGCCACAGTAAGATATCACTTGACACCCACCAAATAACGAAAACCAGAGAGGCAGAAAATATCTATCTTCCTGCGGGTGTGGAGATGCTGGAATTCTCTACAGAGCTGGGACGGAACACTGTGAGCCAGACGGGAAGAAAGCAAATGCTTACTTACCACAGGGTCCACACCATCCTCCCCTCCGCAGTTTCTCAGGATGAGTAAAAACATGTATGTCCTAAAAGACTCATACATGGATACCCTCATCAGTATCACTCATAACAATTCCAAACTGGAAACATCCCCAACATCCAGTAACAGGTGGATCAGTAATAAACTGTGATATATTCACTCAATGGGAAGCTAGTCAACAGGAAACCAGAAACCAGGAAACCTGCTGAGGTGCACAACAGCTCAGACAAATCTCAGAAGCAGATTGGGCAATGTTTCCTAACCTTCCTGATACTATGACCCTTGAACACAGTTCCTCATGTTGTGGTGACCCCCAACCATAAAATTATTTTCGTTGCTACTTCATAGCTGTAATTTTACTACTGTTAGTAATCCTAATGTAAATATCTGATAGACAGGATATCTGATATGTGACCCCTGTTAAAGGTTCAGTCTACCCCCAGGTTGAGAACCACTGATGTTGAGTGAACAAATCCTAATACAAAATTAAACTCCAGTGGCAAAATTCAGAACAGTGGATCCTTATGGTCAGTACAAACTGGCTGAATGAGGGAAAGGGGGGAGGGGGAAGTCCTAGAAGCATGAAAATAGCTTAATTGCAGTGGTTGTTTCGTTAGTACACACATGTGTCAAAACTCATCAAAGTGCGTCATTAGGATCTATGTAGTTCACCATACATAAATTTTACTTAAGAAAAAGAAAGATAAAAAAGATCTTTCCAGGTGTGGTAGCTCACCTCTGTAATCCCAGGATTTGGTAGGCTGAGGCAGAAGGATTATCATGAAGTGGAAGTCAGCCTGGACTACAGAGAGACCATTCCTCAAAGAGTGGTCAGCCAGCCCTTCTGATTCCCTACCCGTATCCCTACGGTTGGAATTACAGGCATGGACGCTCCTGGTTTATGTAGTGCTGGGCTCTAACGTGTACTCTGCCATCTGAGCTGCATGTCCTGCCTGAAGGCACACGTCTCTCCGAGCTCCCTTGGGTCCAGAGTTCAGGCTTGATTTAACCCCGGTCCTGGATTCGGGGTCTCTCTGGGTTGTCTAACAGTTGCCAGGGCTGTTTTTCTGAGTACAGTCCCACTGGGAAAGGCTGTTGAGGCTCTGGGGCTCCATCAGGGGTGTTGGCTGACATCAGCTCTCTGTCTGCTGCTCTCAGCTACAGGGTCCCGCACAATGTGGATGTTTGTGCCCCCAAAGTCCACAGGAGGGAGAGCAGTCCTGACATCAAGACAGAATAATATGCCCACATCACTATTGTCACACACACACAATTGGACCATGCAGAGAAGAATGCAAGCCAGCCCATCCAGTGCCCCAGGTGTCCATGCCTCTGCTCCCTTCTTCCTCTTCTCCTCTGTGAAACACCCTTCCATGCTTTCCTGAGGCAGCAGCCTTCCCCCTGAAGGCTGTTTCTTCTGGTAAGCCTTCGCTTTTGCCTTCCTTCAAAGACAGCATCCCATCACTGCTTCCAGAACATTCTGTTCAAAAAGCTATGGGTTGTATCCAGAAGATGTTGGCCTCTGACCCTGAGCAGACTTCAGGAAGATTCTAGATAGCACCTAGAACAGCCCTCTGGCACATGGTATCATCTAAACTCGGCGCTGGGAAACAAAACTAGGCAAGAGAGTAAGCTTGCTCTTTTTACTCTCTTTGGGAAAGGCCCGATGCACAGCCAGAAAGGCACAGAGAAGATGAAGACCCTCAGGCTACAGCCCCTGACAGTCCCAACAGTATGTACTGTATGTGGGGCTCCAGAAACTGTTCACAGAAACACCCCGAGTGATTCCGATCTCCCTAGGTTTGGAGCCCCAGGTCTGACCCACCACCTCAGAACATAGATGGTTTCCAAGAACAGGTAGATACCCTTTGGTGCAAGTCTAGTTTTGCCCTTTAACCTCTCTTTTAAAAGGGAAGTGATCCTCTCCCAGCCTCAGTGGCCTCGGGAAATGACTGCAAAGTGGCATCCTTAGCACGCAGGACACAGCCCATCAGAGTTACACTATGAGGAAGACAATTCCTAGGTTTAGCTTGTCTGAGGATCACTGATGCTACTGGGATTAATGACGTGACCCCCGGTGAAGGGTCTCTTTTCATCTCTGCAGACTTCATCCCTATGTGGTTTATAGAGATGACATCCCTCAGCCTCCTGCAGTCTCTCTGCATACAGACTGGCTCTTCTCCAGCCTGGGCTACTATCCCTAAACAGACAGAACCCTGGCTATCATAAGACTTCACCAATTTCTCCTGAAGCACACTTCCTCTAACACTGAAGCCCCAGGGCAAGCACAGATCTCCTGCCACAGGGCTTAAAGCCCAGCTCCTGGGGGCAGGAGGGGACCACCACCACCCACCTTTTCCATGACTGCCTCTGAGTACTTTGAATTTCATTAAAGCAATTATTTCAAATGGAATTAAAAGGGTTTAAAATTAGACCCTAAACTCTAACAATTAGTGACGCAGCGACCTGCCATCGGCTGAGCCACAATAGACCCGTGTGGATTGGTACGTGAGCACAATGCGCTCTCCGGATTTGCATGTGTTATTACAATAAACGGCTTTTAATAAAATGAATATTCTTAATTACCACCGCATTAATAAGCTGCAAATTAGTCATCATTAAAGGTCCCACAGTGCCTCCCCACCTCCCTGAGAGTCACCAGGGGGACCTCACTAGTCCCTCTGCTTTTGCACTCTTCAGGCCTCCTGAGACCTCCTGGGTGTGGGGAAGTTGGCATTGGGGAGCCCCCATTAGTCTCAAGTCAGGGATCTGAATACTAGGTCTGCTCTGAGGTCCTTTCTGCTGACCCATTTTGGGGCAACATCATGCCAGCTCGGATCCTTCAAAGACCTTGATTCCATCATTTATTTGGCCCATTATCCATTCATTTGTTCTTTCGGCACCATGTGAACACTAGGAACACACACTGACGTCCCAAAGCCTCTGCTCGCCTCTTAGAGGTGGGAAGCAGGGTCTGTCAACACATCCTTCCTTCTAGGAAGCTGAGCGCTGCCTGAGATTGGCTTCCTGAAGACTGAATTCTACCCAGCCATGCAGGTGGACCAGGGAGGGAGGAGCCCCAGGAGAGAATCCTCTTAGGAAATGGCTCCGGAATCTGTCTCTGTGTCACTGCCTGCCTTCTGGGCCTCAGCTTCCGCATCTGTACATACAGACATTGCTCTAGACTAGCCTGCTGCCCATTGCTCTGTAAAGGACCACATAATGGGTATTTTAGGCTTTGTGGATTCCTGGGTCCCTGTCACAGCTATTTGACTTGGCAAAACAACAAGAATCAAATACGACTCCTGGGCCTGTAGTCTGGGAGCCCTGGGTCTTGGCCCCTAATAAAGCCTACAGCAGGGCTGTGGAGATGGTACAGAGGGGAAGAATCTTTGCTGCACAAGCATAAGGACTTGAGTTCAAATCTCCAAATCCACATAAAAAGGTAGGCATGGCTATGAGCACCATAATGCAGCCCTCCGTGTAGGGATGGTGACACCAGGATTGCTAGGGCTTGGTGTCACCACCAGCCTTGCTTCAGGTTCAGAGAGAGACCCTGCCTCAAGGGAATAAGATGGAAAGAGATAGAGCAGGACTCACAACATCCTTGTTTGGTGTCCAATCATAAACCAACCACACACACGTGCGCGCGCGCGCACACACACACACACACACCATGCACACACAGGCCGTTTAGATGGAATTGCAGACTGCTTCATCTTAAGATCAATCTGTAAAAATGGGACAGAAAGGACATGCTTTCCCTTCTTGTTCTGTAGCACACCGACCAGCATACACATCCATGCTCTCACACACACATACACACGCACTAACACATGTGCACACTCACACACACCATGGTGAACTAAATGACCACCAGAGAGCTAAGATCCTTGTTCCTGGGTCCTAGGAGAACTGTCTATGTGGCAAAGATTGCACAGATGGGAGCAGTGGATTCCCTGGATGGGCTGGGAATCCCACAAGCATCTTTTCTGTGGAGGCAGAGAACTGCCCCACAGGAGGAAAGTCATGTCTGATCCTGAAAACACAACCAAGAACCCATGCTAGTTATCTCACAGACCCTAGAGGTGAACCTACCACTGTGCTCTGCTAAATGGACACAGTGTCAAGCAGTCTTCTAAACAAGCATCTCTATCTCTGTAGGTCTGGGCAGCTCTCAGTCCTCATCAAAGGCAAGGGGCACAGTTAATACAGAGACTCACATTTTTGTTTTTCAAGACAGGGTTTCTCTGTAGCTTTGGAACCTGTCCTGGAACTAGCTCTTGTATCCAGGCTGACCTTGAACTCACAGAGATCCACCTGCCTCTGCCTCCTGAGTGCTTGGATTAAAGGCACGTGCCAACACCTCCCAGTGAGACTCACATTTGATTAAAAGGCAGAGTAGCAGTCTCTGGAGCACACAGTCATGAACAGGGCATCTATATCACACCTCCTCTCTCCAAGGCTCAGGGACCATCACAGAAGAGGAGGTGAAAAGATTGAAGAACCAGGCAAAACAACTGTTTTCTGGACATGACAGATGGCTGCACGCATGAACTAAGGGCTGCTGTGGCTGCCTACGTAAGACTTCCACAAGAGCAAGCCAGGCAGCATCCCAGCATGGATGGGGGAGCACCACACAGTCCCCACCCCTGGTTAGGAGACACTAACAGTGACAGCCACTAGAGGAAGGAAAGCCAACTTGCTTTATGGGTGTGGTCTCTGGGAGGCTGACCCTGTTCCAGTGGATGCCCCCCCACGCATTAGTAGAGCTAATTGAACTCTGTGTTACTATGTTTTTCTAAAGAATGTGAAGATGGAAGTGGAGCTGGGAGGAGCTGGAGGTGGGAATGGAGGGCAAATATGATCAAAGTCATCGTATGCATGAGTGAAATTCTCAAAGAATAAATAACTTTGTAAAAAGAAGCAGAGAGATTTTACACTGACGACGAGGAAAAGGTGGAGATGGAAACTTTGAAACCACAAACACCTGATACTCTGTCAGCTGCCAGGAGTGGGAAGAGGCAAATCCCAAGCCTTAGAAGGATGTGTGGTCCAGCTGGCTCACAGATGTGAACTAATTCCTGCTTTAGCACTGAAGATGACACACTGCTGTTGCTCTTATTTATTTATTTATTTATTTATTTATTTATTTATTTATTCATTTATTTTACCTACCAATCCCAGTTCCCCCTCCCTCCTCTCCTTCTGCTTCTCCCTTGCCCCCACCCCAAGCCCCACCTGCTTCTCAGAGAGGGTAAGACCTCCCCTGGGAAGTCAACTAAGTCTGTCCCATCACCTTATTGAGGCAGGACCAAGCCCCCCACCCCCACCCTATGCCTCCACAAGTCAGTTCATGCATTAGAGTTAGATCCTGGTCCCACTGCCAGTGGCCCCATGTACTGCCCAAGCCACACCATTGTCACTTGCATTCAGGGGGCCTAGTTCAGTCCTATGCAGGTTCCCCAGTCATTAGTCTAGAGTCAGTGAGCTCCCACTAGCTCGGGTCAGCTGATTCTGTGCGTTTCCCCTTCATGGTCTTGACCCCTTTGTTCATATTATCTATCACTCCTCCCTCTCTTCAGCTGTATTCCAGGAGCTCGGCCAAGTTGTCAGTTGAGGTTGTGGATCTCTGCATCTGCATCCTTCTGTTTCTGGAAGGGGGTCTAGCTTCTCTGGGGTTGTGAACTGTAGGCTGCTTATCCTTTGCTTTATGTCTGATATTCACTTACAAGTGAATACATATTAGATTTGTCTTTCTGGGTCTGGGTTACCTCATTCAGGGTGGGTTTTTTTTTTCTAGTTTCATCCATTTGCCTACAAATTTAAAGATATCACTACTTTTTACCACTGAGTAGTACTCCATTGTATAAATGTACCACATTTTCCTTATCCATTCTTTATCAGTTAAGGGGTATTTAGATTGTTTCCAGGTTCTGGCTATTACAAATAATGCTGCTATGAAAATGGTTGAGCCGATGTCTTTGTGGTGTGAGCATGTTTCCTTTGGGTATATGCCCAAGAGTGGTATTGCTGGGTCTCGAGGTAGACTGATTCCTAATTTTTTGAGTAATTGCCATACTAATTTCCACAGCAGCTATATAAGTTTGCACTCCCACCAGCAATGGAGGAGTGTTCCCCTTACTCTACACCCTCTCCAACTTAAGACATTATCTGTGATTTTTTTTTAATCTTAGCCATTCTAATAGTGTAAAATGGTACCTCAGAGTTGTTTTGATTTGCATTTCCCTGATGACTATGGATGTTGAGCATTTCCTTAAGTGTCTTTCGCCCATTTGAGATTCTTCTGTTAAGAATTCTGATTAGGAGC
>NC_022016.1:60241321-60252461 GCF_000317375.1 Microtus ochrogaster | reverse complement strand
TTTGTTGAAGATGCTTTCTTTTTTTCTATTGTATAATTTTAGCTTCTTTGTCAAAACTCAGGTGTTCATAGGTGTGTGGGTTGATATCTGGGTCTTCAATTCAATTTCATTGATCTACCTGTCTGCTTCTAAGCCAATGTTTTCATTACTGTAGCTCTATAATAGAGCTTGATGTCAGGGATGGTAATGCCTCCAGAAGTTCCTTTATTAAGTACAGGATTGTTTGGCAATCCTGGGTTTTTTATTCTTCCATATGAAATTTAGTACTGTTCTTTTGAGGTATAGGAAAAATTATGCTGGGATTTTGATGGGCATTGCATTGAATCTATAGATTGCTTTTGGTAAGATCTTTACTCTGTTAATCCTTCCTGTCCATGAGCATGGGAGATCTTTCCATTTTCTGATATCCTCTTCAATTTCGCTCTTCAAAGACTTAAAGTTCTTGTCAAACAGATCTTTCACTTGTTTGGTTAGAGTTACCCCAAGATATTTTGTTGTTTGTGGCTATTGTGTAAGGTGATGTTTCTCTGATTTCTTTCTCAGCCCATTTATCATCTGTATATAGGAGGGTTACCGATTTTTGTTGAGTTCATCTTGTGTCCTGCCACATTACTGAAGGTGTTTATCAACTGTAGGGGTTCCCTGGTAGAATTTTGGGGGTCACTTATGTAAACTATCATATCATCTACAAATAGCAAAAGTTTGACTTCTTTCCAATTTGTATCCCCTTGATCTTCTAAACATAACAAAGGCAATATCACTGTTGTTTTAAGCCACCAAGTTGTACAGTTTTGTTATAGCAGCCAAACAAAACAAACACAGCTTCCCTCCTATCGGAGTCATTGATGTTTCTCACTCACTATCAGCTGCAAATGAGAAATAATAGTGTGGAGAAACCTTCACAGGGACTCCTGCACCAGGATGGATTTAATAAGGATAAATAGACGCATACAGAACCCTGAGGCAGGGGAGGGTAGAACAGAGAACTAGTAATGTACATTGCTTTGTTTAGTCTCAGAATACAGTGTATACAAATGGAACAGGTCAGCATTCAGACGCTATTGTTTCAGATCTACACCACAGTCCAAGCTAAAGGCTAAATCAGATACAATGACTTCAGGAAAATGGGAACTCTCAGAGAGCTAGGGTCAAATTAGATTCTGGGGAAACAGCTCCTCTGAAATGGAATGATACTGCTCAGACAAGGCTTGGATCCACTTGGCAAGGGTTTACGCTGTGTCATCTGTCTGGGTGCCAGACAGATCCCCTCTGAAGGAGGCTTCTGACTAGGGACCAGTGGATCCCCGAGAGTTGAACCCAGTCTGTTAACCGGGGTTCCTATGAGCACTGCAGGTAACTGGTTTGAGGTGTGTGCAAAAATCCAGGGGATGCTCTCTGATTGACTAGTTCAAAATTTCTCCCGCCACAACACACCTGGAGAACCCAGGCAGCTGGCTTCCCAGCAGCCTCTTGTGTGCCTGTGTATGGAGGAGAAATCCTAGCTGGGAATTCACTCCATTGCAAAGCTCTGCCTTATAATCACAGTCAAGACTGTGCCAGTGAGAAATCCACCAATGTAGGCAGGCCATCACTTACTGCAAAACCCAAATGATTTCACTACCCCAGGATCCTCTGAGGACCACAGATGTATTGATCGAGAGAGGTGAACAACCCACACTAAGAAAGGCTGATGTAAACAATTTATTAGACCTTGAATCCAAGCACATTTGTTTCTAGCAATCCCAAGCGACCTAGTATCTGGTGTTCTGAGGTTAGGGAGCTTGACTACTTACTTTCTTTTTTTTTAATATTTATTTATTTATTATGTATACAATATTCTGTCTGTATGTATGCCTGAAGGCCAGAAGAGGGCACCGGACCTCATTATAGATGGTTGTGAGCCACCATGTGGTTGCTGGGAATTGAACTCAGGACTTTTGGAAGAGCAGGCAATGCTCTTAACCTCTGAGCCATCTCTCCAGCCCGACTACTTACTTTCAAAGCTTATTATAAAGCGAATAATAACCAAGACGATGAGGTGTTTGCATAGGACACAAGAAGTCAACGGAGCAGAGGAGAGTCAAGGAAATAGATCAACTCAAATGTGTTCAGTTGGGACTGAAGAGCCAACTTCATGGTTAAGAGTGTTTGCAGATCTTTCAGCTGACCTGGACTTGAGTCCCAGCACCTATGTGGGGTATCTTAAAACCACTTAACTTTAGTTCCAGGGGATCTGATGCCCTCTTCTGGTTTCCATGAGCACTGCACTCCTGTGCACAGACCAACATAAAGACACATTTTTAAAATTAAATTAAAACTTTACAAAATTTAGCTGGGTGGTGGTGGTGGCTCATGCCTTTAATCCCAGCAGATTAAATGAGGCAGAGGCAGGTGAACCTCTGTGAGTTCAGGGCCAGCCTGGTCTACAAGAGCTAGTTCCAGGACAGGCTCTAAAGGACTTCTATCCAGAATATAAAAAGAACACCTGGAACTTATTAAGACAAACTAATTACCGAGAGGCAAAATATTTGATCTAACACTTCACAAATATACAGATAGATTTAGATTTTTACATATGTGATATTTTTACACACACACACACACACACACACATCCACAAAATGCATTCAGCATCATTAGTCACTGTCTTAGTTTCGGTTTCTATTGCTGTGAAGAGACACCATGACCACAGCAAGTCTTATAAAGGAAACATTTGATTGAGGTGGCTACTTACAGTTCAGAGATTTAGTCCATGATCATGGTGGGGAGCATGGCAGTGTGCAGGCAGACATAGTGCTAGAGGTATGGCCGAGAGCCCTACATCTTGCCTGTGACAGGAAGTCAACTGAGACCCTGGGCAGCATCCTGAGCATAGGAAACCTCAAAGCCCTCCACCCCACTGTCATACTTCCTTCAACAAGGCCACACCTCCTAATAGCACCACTTCCATTGGGGGCCATTTTCTTTCAAACCACCATAGTCACCAAGAAAATGCAAATTAAAGCCTAAGCAACCCCAGAGTTTGGGAAACTGAGGCAAGGGGATCTCAAATCTAAGGACAGTCAAGTTCAGGGTAAGACTTGGACTCTCAAGTCAAAGCCCACTGGAAACCACCCAGGAGCCCATCAGCAGGTAGGAAAGACAGAAACGAGCAAACATGCCGTAAATATGGTGAACGCGTGTGTGCCGTGTTCTCGAACAGATTACATTCATTTGTAATGGGGGGAATCACATCAGCAGCTGACTGAAAACAACATGTGGGAATGACGTTTACCTGGGTTAGGGCATGAAGAAACTTTTTGAGGAGATGGAAATGTATTATATATATATTGATTGTGTGTGTGTGTGTGTGTGTGTGTGTGTTTGCCAAAACTCAAATTGGTTCTTATTGCTGTATGCAATCCATTATCTTATACCGTAATGCAATTTATTTTAATATATGAACACTATGGGGTTCTAATAACCAATTTCCAAATCTTCCCCCAAAGAAATTTGTGGGGAAAGGGACACACCTCAGACAAACATATAAGGACAAATTCACCACCGCCACCACCACCACCACTGCCACCACTCTCCATCCCCTGTCAGCATGCCAGTTCTGAAAACCCCAGGCTCTATTTAGGGTGGATACTGAGGTTTCTTGTAGGGAATGAGAATCACACTCTGCTTTTGAGTGCAGAATCAGCAGACTGAAATGGAAACACCAGGCCTGGCTCCTCTAAGCCTGGTTGAAGGCTCTGAGCAATGGTGAAGTCAGGCTCCCTACTCTGGTCTCAAGGCCACTTGGCCAGCAGGTACCTACTGCCCGGAGGCAGAGCTGCCCCTTAAGTTAATGACATGATAGGAGAAAGGGTGTTGGCGTGATGAGGATCACTGCTAAAATAAAAAAAAATAAAAATAAAAAAAACTAGAGCGGGCTAGGCCACCCCCACCCCTCTCATGCCTACTTCCCAGTCCCCACCCCTCACTTCCCAGTTCCCATCAGTGAAGTTTTTCATGGGAGGGGCAATTGCAGGTCAGGAACAGGGAGGCCCTGTCACCTGAAAGCCATGAGCAGCAGGAGGGGAGGAAAGTCCTCTTTTAGGAGTTTGCACCTTCAATATAAACATGTTCATTTTCTAAGAGCCTGGTCCTGCCTCCCTTCTCTTGAGTCCTTTTCCAGTTCCTGCCAGCTACTGTGTCCTCCTTTTCTTTTCTCCCATGGCATCTGGATGCCCTTGTCCAGTAGCTCTGGGCAGTCTGTGATAGCCTTTTGTCAGTGCTGAGGGGGAGCGTCACAGATCTGTGCCGTCACCCTCGGTCATTTAAGGAGATGCGTTAGACTGCTAAGGACCTGAACTCGGACAGACTTGGGATTCTTGACTGAGATGGAGAGAAGAGTTTCAGAACCAGCCAGTGTGTAACAGAATTGTGTTTTCATTAAAAGATGTTTTAATATAGTCCCTAAGAGAGAGAGAGATGCTCTGAAAAACACCCACCCCGTGGTGTGTGCATGGGTGTGAGCGTCTCGTGGAATCGCCCAGCCCTTCATTGTCGTCACAAGAACCACACGCACCACCTTAGCGAATTTGGAAGTTGCTGTCTCCAGAGAGCTGTAAGGACTGTAAGTGAGATTGCAGGATGGCTCCTCAGCAGCTCCTGCTAGGATTGTAACCAATGGGATCTCAGGGATGCAAGAAGGTAGGATGTCTTTACCGCAAGCCAAGCTAACTTCTTGTTTGAGATCCCCAGAATGTGAAGAAGAATGAGGCCCCACCCAAGGGCATGTACCTTCAGCCCTTACGCTGAATTTGTGGTTAGGTTAGCACTTAAAAATCCATAGATGAGCCGGGCGGTGGTGGCGCACGCCTTTAATCCAAGCACTCGGGAGGCAGAGGCAGGCGGATCTCTGTGAGTTCGAGGTCAGCCTGGTCTAGAAAGAGCTAGTTCCAGGACAGGAACCAAAAGCTATGGAGAAACCTGTCTCGAAAAAAAAAAAAAATCCATAGATGAAAAATACTGTTTTGAGGGCTGGGGAGATGACTCAGCGGTTAAGAGCACTGGCTGCTCTTCCAGAGGTCCTGAGTTCAATTCCCAGCAACCCCATGGTGGCTCACAACCATCTGTAATGAGATCTGGTGCCCTCCTCTGGCGTGCGGGCATACATGGAGGCAGAATGTTGCATACATAATAAATAAATAAATAAATAAATAAATAAATAAATAAATAAACAAATCTTTAAAAAAATACTGTTTTGATATCAGCAATCTTCTCAGCAAAGTGTTAGCTGTGCTGGGATCCTGTCCCCAACTGGCCAGAGGCTTCTCCCGTCCTCCAGGGTGGGTGCTTTATTCCTTCTCCATGACTCCATCATTTTTATCATTTTCCTGGATCTTTCTGTCCTGCCTCCCTTTCATTTGTTGAGTTTGTCCCCCCACCCTCCTGTCACCCCATGTGGGGCAGCAGCTGGGTCCTCCAGTTCTCCTTCAGGGCTGGGCTAGGTTGGGATCCAATTAAGATGGGCTACAACAGGAAGCATCCTGCCCAACAGTGCCCACTGCTCATCAGCAGGCCGCTGCCTACTTCTCCTGTGCCCCATCCATGCCCAGGACCCTGAGAGGTCTTCGGGAACCAAGCAGGCTTTCCCTGGTTCCCTCCTTTGGGTAGACCTGTAGGGGAAAGGCTGAAAGTACATTAGGTTGTTGCTTAATCCCGGCTCCCCTAAAGCAGAGCCAAATCGAAAGTGAATATTGATGACTTCACAAAGCCCCGTGTTTGGTGTGCGCTGGAAAACCACCATGTATATTCCCTAAATAGTACCTTTTGTTTTCGAAAGTTCTAAAAAACTCACTGTATTGAAATGCATGTTGTTGCATCGATTTTTCTAAAATACACCTTGTTATCTTTTCTTTGGTAATTGGTGACTGGTAATGACTTTGGCAATTTAACATGTTCTTGCAGACACTTTTCCCATTCCCCTTGATAACTGAAGTCAGGAGCGAGGGCCTGTCTGTCAATCTCTGACGCCTGTCAGCCTGCGTGATTGACGGCTTTTGGTCCCACAATAGAGACCATTTTTGCAGCCCCCATTCTGTTATTCTCCCCTCCTTTAATACTTGTGGGGGATGGTGTTTGCTTTATAATCTGCGTTTAAAATCCAACTTGGAATGAGGCCAGCTCCAGAGAAATTATCACAATGTCTTGTTAGCTTTACATCAGGCAAATTCCCGCGAGAGTTCCTTTAAGCTATGATTCTACCTTCTGAAATTACCTCTGCTCAAAAACCTAAGCTTCAGCCTCTTCATCCTGATCCCTTCAAATTCCAGGAGAAAGGCTGCGGGCTCTGCCCAGCCGTGCTCTAATAGAGGGCAGGACCAGGGGGACACTGTGCATCCGCAGTGAAAGCCCAGCCATCCCCCTCTGGGGTCCTCGGTGTGTAAGCCCCCACATAATGAATGTGGTCTGTAAGCAGAAGGGCCAGCATGGTGGCTTTGCTGGGCAATTATATTCCTCAGAATCAGAACCTCTCCTATCTAAGATCAGCAGGCTCCCTTGGGCTCCAGAGGGTCACATGATGGTGGAGGGTCTTGATAAACAAGGAAACAGCAAGATTCATGAGGAGCAAGGATTTAAGTAGTAATGGGTTTCCCTGTGGCAGGGAAGAGTTTGTGATGGGGGGGGGGGTGTCACAGTTCTACTTTGGAATCTGATCAAATTTGGCTGCTTTCTCTAGAGCAGTGTGGTTCTCAACCTTCTTAATGCTGCGACCCTCACGTCGTGGTGTTATTTCCGTTACTGCTTCCTAACTGTAATTCTGCTACTGTTATGTAATTCTGCTACTGTTATGAATTGTAAATATCCGAGATTCATACTCTCTGATATTTGACCTCCAGGGGTCACACCCCACAGGTTGAGAACCACTGCGTCAAGGGAAGAAAGTCCTTCCGTGAAGAAATCTTCACTAAGGTTTCAGGGGATACCCTGGTCTATGCTGGAAGGGTGACAGTGTTGTGTCTGTTCAAGGCCCGCTCTGGGATGAGAGCCAGGCACCTTTCACGGGTGCTGCCTGCAGGGAGTCGGCTGAAGTCCTGCTAGAGTCCAACTGGGTGGGGCAAAGCTTCTGGTCAGGTATCTCTAAGCCTGGGACTGTTTTTAGTCAAATTTTTAGGCAGCAGAGACTCCAGGCAGGTGACAAAGGCTTATCAGACCCAAGGCCACAGGGGTGTAAAGACTGGAGATTTCATCAAACTGAAAGGCAAGCCAGTCTCAAGGGACTTGAGAAGGAGGGAGGCCACTATGGTGGCCAGTGTCAATTATATGTGAATTCATGTGGCTTTGGCCAGAGTCTGCCGTCAACAACTCCAGGCCCCCTCTTCTATGCTCCTGGCAAATCTTGGGAGTCAAAGTTGTTCTTTTCATTGTCTCATGGGTGTAAAGGTGTTAGATCCCCTGGAACTGGAGTTATAGACAGTGTTTTTTGAGTGGCAATGTGGATGCTGGGAATTGAACCCGGGTCCTCTAGAAGAACAAACAGTGCTCTTAACCACTGAGCCATCTCTCCAGGCCTGTCAAAAAGGACCAAACATCACTGTAAGAAAAAAAAAAAGAAAAAGAGTTTAAAACTTAGTCTCGTCCCCTCCCTGCTCCCTGCCCCAAAGTCCTGCTCTCGGTATTAAAAACTGACTTAACGGAAGCCATTTTTATCTTCACCGATTTAGTGATAGCCACAATTTACAGGGCAGGTGCCACACCGCAAATTTGCATATGCCGTGCGCAGGTTATTTTGATCACTCAAGGGAGATGGCTGTGATAGGCAGAATATCAGGTCCCTGAAGATGCCAGCACCCCAACCCTCAGCCCTTGTGGCTGTGTTACCTTGTACAACAGAGGCTTTCCCGGTGAGCTTGAGTCAAGGGCCCTGGTGATCCGGACTGTGCGGCTGCCTCCTATGTGCCTGGGTGGTTGAAAGAGAAAGGGAAAGGCCCAAGAAACAAGTCGTTGAAACAGGTGGAACTGATGTTGCCATAAGCCGATAAATGCTGGGGGCTGAAAAAAAGAAAAAAAAAAGAAGAAAGGAGAGGTGAGGGGAGGGGAGGGGAGGGGAGGAGACGAGAGGAGAGGAGAGAAGAGAATAGGAGGGGAGGGGAGGGGAGGGGAGGGGAGGGGAGAGGAGAGGAAGGAATGACGGCCTCTCCCAAGGACACGTTGGTCTCAGCCACTCGGGACTTCTGAGCTGTTCAGTCTTCAGTGCTGATGCTTTCAGTCACCACATTGGTGGCATTTTGGTACAACCACCTTAAAGAGTGAATACAGCATGGGTTTCCAGCTTTTCCTCCTCAGTTTCAGACACAGGATCTCACTGAATTTAGGTGACTTTGCCCAGAGTTTGGAATTGAATGCCAGTCTGCAGACAACAAACCTCTGTCTGGTTCTAGAATGTCAGAGTCTTAACCATCCAACCACAGGCCTCAGTGGCCCCACCCATCTCATTAGATATATGTCCTGTTTCTTTCCCTACCAGCACCTTTCAATAGCTCATTGCACCCTCTCCCTAGAACACCCTGGTCTTCTCCTTAAGTCATGGACATCCCCAGGGAGGGCTGCCTGCCTGACCAGAATGAGAAACACCTCAATCAGTCAAGCTATTATGGAAGCAAACAAAAGGAAATCTCTCTAGTAAGACAACTCCTGTCTCACAGTCTGTAAACTGCTGGCCATGGAAGCAAGAGGACCTGAGGGCAGGTCCCCAGCACCCTCGTAAAAGCCAGCCACAGGGGTATGCGTCCTTAACCCCAGCACTGGGACCTGAAACAGGAGGATTCCCGGAGCTCATCAGCCAGACAGTCTAGCCAATGGGTAAAGGTCCTGCATTAAAAATAAGATGGGGTCATGCAGTGGTGGCGCACACCTTTAATTCCAGCAGAGACAGGTGGATCTCTGTGAGTCCGAGGACAGCCTGGTCTACAGAGATAATTCCAGCATAGCCAGGAATACACAGAGAAAACCTGTCTCAAAAACCCCAAGAAGGTAAATAAGGAAAATAAGATGGGGAGTAACTAAGAAAGATGCTCAACATCGATCGCTGACCTCCTCATATGTACAAATACACATGCACTGCGTGCACACACACACGCGCGCGCGCACACGCACGCACACACACACACACACACACACATTCAAGGTGGGAAGAGAAAACCACACACTACTATCTATACTTCCCTACAGCTCAGAATCCCCGTCTCTGTAGGAGCCAGCCATGATAAGCTAAATAGAAACAGACCACCTGAAGGAAGTTCTTTACTTCCAACCATTATCACCTGCCAGTCAATGTAGGACTCATTCATTTAAAAGTTTAAATGGAGGCCTGAGTCTCAGTAGTTTACCCTAAAGCAATACCTGGTTGTAGAAAGGACCCCTTACCTGAGCACCACCCAAGAACAGACCATCCAAAGGAAATGCCTAACGTTCCAACCGCTGTAGATAGGATCGCCTGCCAGCACACACTCACCAGGACATCCCATATAAATGTCAGCCAATCAGGGGTCCTGAACCTCAGAAACCCCCACCCCCACCCTTTACTACTATAAAAACCCAACTCTAACTGAGCTTGAGGCTCTCTATTTAATCCAATAAGTTGGACATGCCAGGAGACCGAGTTTGCAAACTTGCATAAAATAAAGATTCTTTGCTTTTACATACAGGACTCGGTCTCCTTGTTGGTTTTGGGGGGACTTCATGGATCTGGGTATAACACCTCTAAACCAACTACTCTCGGCAGAGCTCTGAAAGCCAGTGTGGGGTTTTTTTCCTAGGCAGTACATTTAAGAACCGTTAAGATAGTGGTTTTAAGGGATGGAGATTTAGCTCAGTGGTAGAGCACTTCCAAGCAAGCACAGGGTCTGGGTTCCATCCTCAGCTCCAGAAAAAAAAGTCAAAATAGCAAGACAGTGGTTGTGTTTGCTTTTTATTGTCTCCCAGTTAGAATGTAAATTTTACAAGTATGTTATCTTTCTTTTCCAGTTCTCTGTATTGGCCCACAGTGATGATTACTTTTACGAGACAAATCGCCTGGCTACAGAGCCAAGATATTTAGATATTATGCTTTTATGAGGGTATTTTGGGGGTGGAATTAACCTTTAAGTTGTTGAATTTAACTTTAAATTGTTCAGCTAAACCACATTCCTCCTGTGGGGGTTTGAAAGAAAATGGCCGCCAAAGAGAGTGGCACTAATGAGAGGTGTGGCCTTGTTGAAGTGGGTGTGGCCTTGTTGAAGTGGGTGTGGCCTTGTTGAAGTGGGTGTGGCCTTGTTCTAGTAGGTGTGACACTGTGGGGGTGGGCTTTGAGGGCTCCTATACTCAAAGAGACTGCTCAGTGTCTCAGTTCACTTCCTGTTGCCTGCACAAGATGTAGAACTCTCAGCTACCTCTCCAACACTGTCTGCCCTAAAGCCGCCATGTCCCACCCTGATGAGAATGGACTGAACCTCTGAACTGTAAGCCCCCCAATTAAATGTTTTCCTTTATAAGAGTTTCTGTGGTCATGATGTCTCTTCACAGCAATAGAAGCCCTAAGACACCTCCCACGAGAGATGGCCTCCTCCAGGCAGTAGAAGGCATTATTAGAGCAGAAATTGTCTCCCCGAGCAAGATAGCATTCTTCAGAAACCTTGTCCTTGGACTTGAACAGTAAATCTTTTCTGGTTAGTCTGCTGCCATCCCTGCAGGTTTTGAATTTGCAAGCCCCTCATCACTGGAGCAAACTTCTTCAAATCTGCACCCTTGGCCCGGGAGATGGCTCAGTCAGTAAAATGCCTGCCATGCAAGTGTGGGGTCCTAGTTTGCATCCTCGGGACCCACAGAAAAGCCCAGCTTGGTCACATACATTTGTCACTCCAGTGCCGGGGGCAGCAACAGAGCTCACTGGGCAGTCTACGTACCAAGTGGTGAACTCTGGATTCTGTGGGAGACCCTGTCTCGGCAGAAAAGGTGGAAAGAGGAAGTCAGCTTGACACGGGGAGAGCAATCCCAAACGGAAGGGCGGTCTGTAGCCTCATCTCAAACCAAACCCAGAACCCTCTGAAACCACAGGAAAATAGATTTTATCAAAAAGAAAGGTGGGGAGTGATAGAAGAAGACACTAGGTGTCAACCTGTGGCCTCTG
>NC_022016.1:60225973-60240987 GCF_000317375.1 Microtus ochrogaster | reverse complement strand
ATACACATACTCTTGAGCACACACATGCATACATATATACTCCTGCACATACCCAGGTGCACACACACATACTCCTGCACACACACTATAATACCCCTGCACATAACCAGGTGCACACACACATACTCCAGCAAACACCTACACATATATAATACTCCTGCACACACCCATGCACACACACATATTCCTGCAAACACCGATACACACATATATACTCCTGCACACAGTCGTGTAACCCACATACTCTTGCATACACCTATGCACACACACATACTTCTGCACACACCCATGAACACACACATACTCCTGCACACACCCATGAACACACACATACTCCTGCACACACCCATGAACACACACTACACTCCTGCACACACCTACACATACATACATACCCCTGCACACACACATACTCTTGCACACACCCATGCATGCACACATACACCTACACATACATATACCTCTCTTTCTCTCTCCATACAACTAAGAATCATGAAGTCTAGACCCTTTGCACGCATGCACATCCACACATCTCCTTGGTCCTGTTTCTCTGGAGCACTCTGACGAATGCGCTTATTTCTTAGCATGTGTTTGTTAGCTGAGATCAGGGTGGAGGTAAAAACACCCTTTAAAGTACCAGAACACAGCAAGACTTATTCCACAGAAAGTACAGGAGCTCAGAATAGATGGCACCTTCTCCAAACCAGGTTTTCTGAGAAAATTATACATGTTTGACACTGCTTGAAGTTTCTGGAAGTTTCTGGAAACCAAGGTAACCTGTAGGTAAGTGCTTGGGAGTGTTAGTCTCCATGGAGAGTCCCAGATATAAACAAGAATTCCTGGGGGGGTGGGTTGTACATGCCCTGGAAGTACATGGAGGGGAGGTGGGGTATGGGGGTCTACAACACTCAGATTAATGAACAACAAGGACTCTGGCACACAAACCCTGAAAATACCTTTCAGAGTTTCTGTTGTTGTTTTTTTACTCTTATACTTTTTGGGGGACCCACCACCCAGCTCCCAAGTAAACATACACACACAGAGGCTTATTCTTTCTTATGACTGCCCGGCCTTAGCTTGGCTTGTTTTTCTTAAATTATTTTGTCTACTTTTTGCCTCTGGGCTTTTACCTTCCTTTATTTCAATATACCTTTCTTTCCTTCTTACTCTGTTGTTTGCTGTGTAGCTGGGTGGTTGTACTCTCCTTGTTCTCTCGCCTCTAGATCTCCTTTCCCAGAGTTCTCCTCCTATTTATACTCTGCCTGGCAGCCCCGCCTATCCTTTCTCCTGCCTTTCTATTGGCTGTTCAGCTCTTTAGTCAACCAGTCAGGTGTTTTAGGCAACAAAGTAACACAGCTTCACAGAGTTAAACAAATGCAACATAAAAGAATATTCAACCAATCAGGTGTTTTAGGCAACAAAGTAACACAGCTTCACAGAGTTAAACAAATGCAACATAAAAGAATGTAACACATCTTTGCATCATTAAACCAAATGTACCACCGCATAAACAAATATAACATATCTTAAACTAATATTCCACAACAAGTTTTCAGTTTTGAGTAACTCCACAAGACCTGAGCTGCAAGCACCCATGAGCTTGTAAGAGGAAGAGTGCTGTGGGCAGAGGGGAGGGCAACGGTCCCAGAGCAGTGACAGCAGGAAGCTCACAGAGGAGCATGAAACCATGTGGCTAGGGTGTAGTAAATGAGAGTGAGAACAGGCCAAGAAAAGTTCAGAGGGGTAGAAGGAGGCAGATCATGGAAGAGTCTTTTAGCCCAAGTGATCAGATGCCCCAGCCTAGCATAGCTGTATTAGTTAGATGATTTTTTTCTTCTATTGTGATTTGGTTTTGTTCTGTTCTGCTTTGTTGCTGTGGCAAAGTCTGTGGCAAAGTAGGAAAACAATGTGAGGAGAGAAGGAGTTGTTTTGGCCCATGACCCATTGCTTTAGGCTTGAAGCAAGGTGACCATCGTGGTTGCAGAAGCATGGGCAGTGGGGACTGATCATCTCTGGTGTCCAAGAAGCAGAAAGAACAGAACTGAAAGGGCAGAGGAGATGGTACTTCTTTTCAGGGCCCACCCCCAGGGATAAGCCTACTCCACCTCAACTCCACCCTCTGCTCGCCACCTCCTTCCAACAACGCTACCAGAGCATGAAGCCCCTAGGGTGTTCATCTACTGATGAAGCCAGAGCCCTGAGCATCCAATTACTTCTCTGTGACTGGACCACCAGCTGGGGACCAAGTTGCTGGTACATGAGGAGAACACATTATGTACAGAGCACACCAGCAGTCCTGGTTCAGGCTTATTGTCCCGGCATAATTACACAGGCACTCGGCCTATAGCCACCTATGAGCTCAGAGATCCCAGGCTGTGCTTTTTTTTTATTTGTAATTCTTCATTTCTTTCTTTTTAATTTTTTTAATTTATTTATTTATTAAAGATTTCTGTCTCTTCCCTGCCACCGCCTCCCATTTCCCTCCCCCTCCCCCAATCAAGTCCCCCTCCCTCGTCAGCCCAAAGAGCAATCAGGGTTATCTGACCTGTGGGAAGTCCAAGGACCACCCACCTCCATCCAGGTCTAGTAAGGTGAGCATCCAAACTGCCTAGGCTCCCACAAAGCCAGTACGTGCAGTAGGATCAGAAACCCATTGCCATTGATCTTGAGTTCTCAGTAGTCCTCATTGTCCGCTATGTTCAGCGAGTCCGGTTTTATCCCAGGCTTTTTCAGACCCAGGCCAGCTGGCCTTGGTGAGTTCCCGATAGAACATCCCCATTGTCTCAGTGTGTGGGTACACCCCTCGCGGTCCTGAGTTCCTTGCTCGTGCTCCCCCTCCTTCTGCTCCTGATTTGGACCTTGAGATTTCTGTCCCGTGCTCCAATGTGGGTCTCTGTCTCCTTTCATCGCCTGATGAAGGTTAATATTCAGGAGGATGCCTATATGTTTTTCTTTGGGTTCTCCGTATTTGGCTTCTCTAGGATCACTAATTATAGGCTCAATGTCCTTTGTTTATGGTTAGAAACCAAATATGAGTGAGTACATCCCATGTTCCTCTTTTTGGGTCTGGCTTACCTCACTCAGGATGGTGTTTTCTATTTCCATCCATTTGCATCCCAGGCTGTGCTTTCTCTCCAGCCTCCCCCGTCTCAGGCTGACTCCTGTGTCCCTCACTCTCCCCTTCCACACTCCACCCTAAGCTGAAGAGAGAGCTCCTTGCTTTGTGTGTGTCCCTCTGTTAACATTACTGTTCACTCCCTTTCATTCGTAGCCATTTTGGAGACAGCCACGTCCGCTCCTTCCATGGTTCCAGGTATGTCATTGTTCCTTCAACTTGATAGAATCTAGGAACATCCGCCGGAAGTGACCGTTCCAAGTCCAGGGCTCTGGGTTCCTGTTCTAAACACATGAAGAGCCTGTAAATTTTAAGGCAGCTTGCTTTCCTCTCTTATGTCTTAAGATTCTAATTTTTTTAAGGCAGAGATTTAACATGTATAAAAAAAAAAAAACAGAACCAATCAAGAGTTTGTTTCAGGAACAGTGGTTAATAATGCTTACTATTCTTGCAAAAGATCAGAACTCAGTTCCCAGCATCCATGTCAAGTTATTCACAACCACCCGTAACTCCAACTCCAGGAAGATCTAACACCCTCTTCTGGCCACCACAGGCATCTGCAGATGTACGGCATGTACACACACACACATACACACACACACACACAAGCATGCACGCGTGCGCACGCGCACACACACACACAAAGGAGGGTGCAGGAGGACAAAGGACTGCCTCTGGATAGAAAGAAGACAGATATGGCACATAGGAAAATGACGGTTTATCAATTTTCAAGGGGAAACCCTGTGTTAGGATGAGGTGTTTAATTTTAATTTGGCATGTTCATTAGGTGAGCCAAAGGGGGCTTGTGATTGCTTGTGTCTGCAATACTTTGATAACTGGACCTAGGTAGTCAGCCTCAGGAGAAGGAAGTGGCCAAATAAGGGAACAGACCTTGGTGGCTAGCTTTAGGGATGTAATCTACTGGTTCTTAGCAAGGCAGAGGGAACTGGGGAAAAGGGCAAGACCTGCCAGAGCCACACTCGCCATGCCTAAGCTGGCTAGAGTCCCTTCAGGGTAGAGAAAGGAAGCTGTGTAACTTTCTGATATGGAGGAAGTCACCAACACCCCTGGTGGCATCTTTAACCCTAGCTTCCATTTCCCGTGAGATGTGGCTGAGTTAGTTTCTGTGGGACCTCTGAGCCATACTCTGAGCAGTAACATTGCTGCCCCTAGTCTGAGCTGACTCCTTTATAACTACTGTTCCCCAAGAAATACAAAAATGATAGAAATTGACTGGGTGTAAGAGTCCCAAGGAAGACAAAATAGACTGTTCCCTGTAAGTGCTGAAGGCTTACAGAACAGCTGCTTGCTGCTTGCACAAGACTTGGACCTATAGATTCAGCAGCCAACCTTCTATGGAGTCAAGAGCAGTATCAGAGAGTAGACACTGAAACATGAAAAAGAGGTGAATACATCAGCAATCTGGAACATGAGAGAGAGGGATGCCTCGGGGCTAGAGGGTAAGGAGCAGCCAGGTCCCTCTGCTCCAGATGGCCGATGGGGGAGACAAGGCCTTATGCAGAGAAGCGTCACTCAGGTCCTGACGCACAGAATGACCAGGTCAGGGAAGATGAGCGGCTGGCTGATGAGGAAGATGGCTTTACCTCCCTGGAAGCAGAGGCTGCAGACAATAGGATGCAGGAGAGGATGGGCCTGAGGCTGGAGTAGGACCAGTGCAGAAGGATGGCAGAAACAGACTGGATTAGCCTGGGCAAACAGTAAGGTGTGTGTTGGCCATCTTGGTTAGGTGCCTTGTATGGGTCTGGAGACATTATGGTGGCCCCGCAAGACCACGTGGAGCAAGAAGAGACTGTTCAAAGAACTCAGAAGGAAGCACTGCCAGACATGAAGCTAGAACAGTCAAATATAGATCAAGTTCAGAGACCAATGTGGAGGGGATGGAAAAGGCATACAAGTTCAAAGTCAGGGATAATCACTGCAGCCTTTTTCTCAGTAGGAACAAGGGGATGCAAACACAATGCTCTACAACAAAGGATTAGTTAATGACAGACCACACTCCATGAGGGGGACCCTAGACCTTAAGAAAGACCAGTAGCTTTATCTCCTTTTCCTTTTGACCAGATCTCACTCTGTGGCCTGGCTCTACTCTGGAACTCAGTGTGTAGACCAGGCTGTCCTCAAACTCTCAGCCATCCTCCTGCCTCGGCCTCCCAAGCACTAGAAATAAAGTCGAACAGGCATGAGGAGGCCACCATGTCCAAGTTGGGGTGCTGGCTTTGGATGGCCAGACATGGAACTGCACCTGTGAGCTTGCAAGCTGAGGGGCGGGGGGAGTTGGTTAACCAAACAATGTGAATAACACGATCCTATTTATGTGAGGAGAGGTAGGAAATCCTTTCTTTAAAATTTCAGCAAGGCTGCCTTTTGTAAGACAGCACTCAGGGGGAGCCGCACTTTCTGGAAGACGTTCTTAGGAGGGAGGGCTCCTGTCAATAGAGTTCAGGAGGGCACAGCCCAAAGAAAGCAGAGCCGAGTGGGAGGATGCCGGCAGAGACTTTTGGCAGCTGCTGGGATTGAGACATGGAGGAGAACAGACATGTCTCTCCAGACACTGTGAGAAACCCTGCGCCACCTATTTAAGGAAACCAACAATAAAGATTTACATTCTTCTTTAGGCTCCTAGAGTCCCGTTCGGGTTATTTTGAATGACTGTGAAGCAGGAATCTGGCTTTAAGACTTCTGGGATATATTTGTGTCCTATCCATATTATGTGAGTATTAAAAACAAAAGTGAAAGACTATATACCAGCCTGTCAACAGCGGTTATCTCTGAAAGATGAAATGTCAAGGGTCAAGGGGCATTAGCTTTCGCTGCATTATTTTTTACTTAATCATACTCATTACTGAGTATGATATACTCATCATTATTATGATATACTAATCTTTATTAGAATAAACAAGACAGAAATAAAGTGAGGACATGGAAAATCTACTAACATCAGACAAAGTACACAGTAAATAACTACGTGTTGGCTGTAAGCAGAGATAGTAAACTGTAATTAAGTGACAAATTAAATAAAACTAGTAACAAAGACAGCAAGAATGAAAATCCAACACAGTGGGAGACCTCCCATCTCTGCCCCACCCCTGCAGGGCCACAAAGTCCTGCTTGGGAGCAAGGAGGAGCTTTAACTATGGTTTCTTCTAGCAAAGACTGCTGGGAGGGGAGCCGCAGACCAGATTGGTGGGAGTGGGAGGTCAGAACCAGCTGTGTGGAGTCCTGGGTCTCTGGCTATTGTGTAACAGAAGAACAGGAAGGTTAGGAAGGTTAGGTGGTAGTCCAAAATATCCTATCTTTGTGTGTGTGTGTGTGTGTGTGTGTACTCCCATCTGTGGGTGTGTACTGCAAACATGGGAGACCAGAGGTCAGTCTCCCACGTGCTTCCTTGGAGATTTTTGTTTTGGTTTTTTGGTTGGTTTGTTTGTTTTAGATAAAGTCTCTAACTTGGCCTGAAACTCACCAAATAGGCTAGGCTGACTGTCCAGTGAGCCCCAGGGATCTTTATGCCTCTGCTTTTCCACCAGGCCTGGCTTAAGGAGGATCTGGGGATTGAACTCTGGTCTTTCAACTTGAATAGCATACATTTTACCAACAGAGCCATCACTCCTGCCTTCTGTGGCAAACCTTAAGCAGGCTGACTGCTCAGCTTTGAGGATATGAGTTCCTACTGCGAGACCCTCTGCATTGATGGGTTTTTCAATGTTTCCATTTCTAGCTTCTACTCAGCGTCAGGGTGAGGGGACGAGGTTTATTTACATAGCCATCGCCAAGGGTAGGAAAAAGGCTAAAGTAGACATGGTTTTTGTTTTGTTTTGTTTTTCCAAAAAAGTCAGTGGATTATGCTGCCTCTTTTCAATCCTATCAGAGCTTCCACAAGGAAACAATAAAACTCCAAACTTGGGGGAGGAGGGATGAAAGATTTGTGTTTCTTCAGTGACAGGTTCCTTTTTATGGGGAGCCCAATGTTCCTGCTGTGAATATCTGTTGGCTCCCCTGCACACTGCATAGGAACCCTGTGAGCCATGAAATCCTTCATCTTTTACCTGACATCATACATCGTCTGTTAACTGGTATGGGAGGCCCTTTTGTTTATATGTTGCTTTTATTGGTTAATGAATAAAGAAACTGGCTTGGCCTATAGCAAAATAGAAGGAAGGCGGAGTCAGGGAGAAGCCATGTAGCCTCGCAGGAGACAGATGCCTGAACTTTAGCTGATAAGCCACAGCCTCGTGGCGATACACAGATTACTAGAAATGGGTTAAATTAAGATGTAAGAATTAGCCAATAGCCGGGCAGTGATAGCGCACGCCTTTAATCCCAGCACTCGGGAGGCAGAGGCAGGAGGATCTTTGTGAGTTCGAGGCCAGCCTGGTCTACAAGAGCTAGTTCCAGGACAGGCACCAAAAACTAGAGAGAAACCCTGTCTTGAAAATAAAAAAAAAAAAAAGAGCCAATAAGAAGCTAGAGCTAATGGGCCAAGCAGTGATTTAAATAATATGGTTTCTGTGTGATTATTTCGGGGCTGAGCAGCCGGGAACCAACAAGCGGCCTCCTCCAACAGTCAACAGTCATGATAATCTTGGTAGGCGGGCACCATAGCCCGTGAGCGGAGGGCAACTCAGGTCATTCATAGTAATTGCTGTGCTCCCATCTAGAACCATTCATTTTCATCCCACAAAGCCTTAATCAGTAAAGTATTTCACTTAAGATTCATTGGAGGGCAAAAGAAAGCTCTCCCTCCCACACCTAACAGAAACCACCGAGCAACCTTCCTCGTTTGAGTTGATTGCTTTCCCCCTCGTTCTAGCAAAATGCCCCCATGGAGACAACCACTGGAGCAAGGTTTTATTTGGGATAGCAGTTTCAGAGGCTCTGTCCATGATTGTTTGGCTCCGTGCACTTGGCCAGAACATCACAGCAGAGAGAGCATGTTATAGAGAGACATCCACGGCCAGTAGGAAGAAGTAAATGAGCAGCAGAGACCAGGGACATGAACCTGTGGGAACTGTTTCCCGTTCAGACCATAGCATCCACACGGTCTCCTGTGGTGGACTGAAAGAAAGTGGCCCCCAAAGGGAGTAGCGCTATTAGGAGGTGTGGCCTCATTGGAGGAGGGCATTGCTATGGGGGGGGTAGGCTCTGAGGCCTATTTTTCTCAAGCTTCCCTCAGTATGACAGTCAACTTCCTGTGGCTTGCTCTCAGCTCCATCACCACATTTGCCTGCACGCTGCCATGCTCCCCGTCATGATGATAATGGACTGAACCTCTCAAACTGTAAACGAGCCAGCCAATTAAATGTTTCCTTCATAAGAGTTGCCATGGTCTCTTTACAGCAATGACACCTCCCAAACTATTTCAGCCTTCAGCTGTCTCTTGACATCCTATCCCCACATTAGGCTCCAATGTGTGGCTGCCAACCAATCCAGGTGTGTGGCCCCAACCCCAGGCCTTTCTATAGCTCCTCAATGCACATGTCCACCCCAGTTTTTCTTGGTCAACCTCCCCACACTCATCCCCCAGGGACCCTTCGTGGGCTCCACTCTTCTTATCAGTTAACCGGAGAGATCAAAAACTATTTTCCCTGGCACAATTTATATTTGTCATAATGATAAAGTAAAGACCCAGCACGGTGGCGCCTGACTCTCACCCAGCATCCGGGAGGCCGCTGGAAGGGCCCTGGGAGTTAGGACTACACAGTAGTCGTCTGTCTTGACAACCCTAAGACATCAGTGTGCTTCAAAGGTAGGAAGAAGGAATAAGGATTACCAAGGGGGAGATTAATTAAGAGATGGTTTAGGGAAGGTGGATCCGTAGGTAAAGTGTCTGCCACGAAAAGTATGAAGACGTGAGTTCACATCCCCCGTACCCACACACAAGCCAGGCTCAGTGGCAAACACCTATAACCTAGTATTGGGGGCAATGGTAGAGATAGGCAGATCCCTATAGAGCTCCAGGCCCAGTGAGAGACCCTGTTTCAAAAAATAAGGTGCAAAACGATTGAGGAAGGTACTCAGTATAGACTTCTGGCATCTGTAAAAACCTGTAAACACACACACACACACACACACACACACATACACACATACACACACATGCACAAAGAGAGCGAGCGATGGGTTGGGAGTGCAATCTCAAAGGGCATAGGGGGACAATGGAATTGGGAGACTGGATTGCCCATTGGAGCCATGGTGAAATGCAGCCTGTCTCCGAACGCTGGGCACATCTTTAAATTCACACATGAAATATCAAAGCACAAGGGCTTGTAACCAAAGGAAACACCCACTAATCATAGTTTTCGCCAGGAACACCCTAACTGACATTTTAATTAGCAAGCTGTTCTCCCCTCCCCACTCCGTTTTTAATATAAGGACTTCTTGTTGCTTTAAATCTAAAATTAATTAAGTGAGAGTCCTCCTCTGGAGGGGAGTGCACGGCTCACACTAAATGGACTGGAGTGATAAGCGGGGATATACAGCTGGGGGTGAGAGCGGAGGGTGCTGAAAAATCCCACACCTCCGCGGCGGAGAACCAAACCAGGCGCAGTCCATCCCTTCGCGGAAGACCTGGGGATGCTGAGCTTTTCCCAAGAAATCCTCCCTTAGAACTGAGAGCCCAGATCAGACTTGGGATTACAGGAGTTTAAAATGGTGCTACAAGGCCCTGCAAAACCTAGCTCCTGTCTGTCCCCTTCCGACGCTAATCTCAGCATGCTCCTCCTTGTTCTTGAGGCTGAGCTGCGCTGCCTTTCCTGCTATTTCTAAACATGGCAGGCTTGTTCCCAGCCATCTGCACGCGGGTCTCTAGTGACACTCACCTCTCCCGATGTCATTTTCCTAATCACTCCTTCTAACGCACTCACTGGTCCCTCTCTCCTCCATTACCCCCAATTGTCCCCACCTTGGCAAGCATCACTAACTGAAATGCTGTATCATAAATGTGCTCCCTCCTCTCCCTGTCACAGCCTCAGGAAGGCAGAGGCTCTGCTTGGCTGCTGATAGAGTCCCACACCTAGGACATGGCTGGTGCTCCGTAGTTCTTGGTTGGGTAATGCGAGCTCTTCCTTTCCCTTCCTCACCCCCTCTTCCCTCCCCGCACCTGCCAGCCTGACTTCTGCACAGCTACTGCATTAAAGATTTCTCAGCCTTTCTAGACTGTTCTAGGCTCGTCTTTGATATCTCCTTTGCAGCATCTGCCAACCCTGCCATAAGCTAGTTAGAACGGCTTATTCAACTTCTTCCTAGGACCTAGCTTACTCTGTGCGGGCAGCGCACTGATGAAGCAGTCCTTAACTAGTAACTGTCTGTCTCATTTAACTTCAACCATCGTCACAGTGCAGGCCACGCTGAAGAAGGCAAACTGAAGGACGACTTTCCAAGATCGCCTCAGACATAGCTACACTGTGCCCGTTATGTGTGAAGGCATTTGAGGATAGCGGGGCGCTACAGCAGGACCTTGAATGCACCTCAAAGGCTCATGTGTTAAAGGCTTTGTGCCCTGAGTACCAGGACAGTATATTGGGAGATGATGGAGCCTTTAAGAGGTGGGGCTGATGACAGACGGTGGGAGGCAGAGACAGGTGGATCTCTGTAAGTTCGAGGCCAAGCCTGGTCTACAGAGGGAGTTTCAGGACAGCCAGGGCTACCCAGAGTACCCCTGTCTCAAAAACCAAAGAAAAAACAGTGGTGGGGCCTGTGGGAGACCTTAGTTCACTGGGGTGAGACTCAAAGGGAGTTGGAGGGGCATGGCCCCTTCCTCCCCTCTCCATTTGCTTCCTTGGTGATGGAATCAACTATTTTGCTCTGCCATATGCTCCCATTGTGATGTGCTGCCTGGCCATGGGCCTAAAGCAACGGGGCTGATGCATCATGGCCCTGGAACCCTCCAAACTGGGAGCTGAAATGGACCATTTCTCAGCAAAGGTTGGTGAGCTCAGGCATTTGCTCTGATAATGTAGAGGGGCGTGGCCTTGCTGTCTGGGTTCAGTTTGCGGTACAGGAGTTCTTGGCAGGGACAGCAGAAAGCAGTAGAGCACTGATCTCTCCCTGCTGTTGAAATCCTCCCTCCAGTCAGTGAGTCAGCTGCATGGGATTCATTATTTTGAATATAGCATATTTTATTCATCTATTCTTCTCTTGATGGACATTTTAGGCTGTTTCTCTTTTTTTTTGCTGTGACAAATAATTCAGTAATTATCCCTTCAATTTCCCTGCATCATCAGATCTCTTCCTTTCAACCAGATTGTTCTCACTAGCCAACAAATGCATCGTGATTTCTCTCATCTATGAAAAAAGAACAGCGGAAAAAGGAAAAACTTCAAAGACTCTTTGTCCTTCTACACCGTGTTCCAACGGCTAGAGTCGACTTCTCTACCTAACGCTGCATCTATTTTACTTGGGGGTGGACACACAGTCCCACTGCATATGGATGGAGGGCAGGGGACAAACTTGCAGGAATCTGTGCTCGCCTTTCATTGTTTGGGTTCCATGGATCCCATGCAAATCAGTTTGGCTTCATGGCAGCCACTTTTCCCTGCTGAATCCTCCTCAGTCCTCTTGAAAACAAATCTGCCCAGTGCTGCTTCAGGCCACACCTCCACCGCCCCTCATTCTTATTCTCCCTGACTTGTTACCACAAGCTCCTTGCCTAGCACCCCACCAAGACAACACCTACAGGGGTGGCCAGCGACTTCCATGTGACCTAATCAAAACCCAGCTCGCGGGTCTCCTCAACCATCCCCACCCACTACCTCATGCCACATTGTTTGGTCCATTGGATCAATCTTTTTATTCTCATATATTAATTTTACATAACAATGGGATTCACATCCATGAATGTAATAAGTGTTGATCAAATTCTCTCACAGACGTACACACACACACACACACACACACACACAGACACATGCCATCATCCATGTTTATAATATACTTTGGTCAAATTCACACCCAATACCACTGCCCTCACTAATCTTCCTCTCCCTGATCCTCTTGTTTTTCTCTGGAATAATTTTTTCCTGGAAGTTTCCATCACGCCCCCATCTTTCATCCTAAGAAAGGCCATTTCTTCCCATCTCCACGGCTGCATCTCTTTATCTCCCTGTGCTCCGAACTCTACAGCAGGTCTCAAGGTCGCAATTCTGACCTTTCACCTCTTTGTCTCATTTCCTGGAGTCCGTCTGAGCCCACAGCTCTGCACTTACATATCTTGCTGGCTCCAGGTTCCTTCCTGCAAGGAGCCGGACAAGATCGCCATTATAAGATGGCGCCACATCCTGTCTTGTTGGTTATAAACAACTCCATATTTGGCTATGCCTTTGAGAGCTGCCTGTCCCCCGCTTCCTGCATGCGCAGTGGATGAGGGTCCTTTAGGCCTATCTTGATACAGTCTGGTGTCAGCTGGTAGTGGCAGCCAATCACAGGGCGACCCATGTGCCAATTCCCTATATAAGCAGCTGCCTTAGTGCTCTCGGGCCCCTTCGCTTCATGTTATCTCTCAACCAAGTGCACTCCAGTAAAGCGTGATCAGAGAAGAATCCTCATGTCGTGGTCGTTCTGGGTCCAGCTGCCATCTCAGTGTTTTCACTTGCGTGTCCAGTGGATATGTTAAATTTAGCAGACACGCCCAACCTGGCCTAGTTTAAATTGTCAACTTGACACAGACTTAGAGCTACCTGGGAAAGGGACCCTCAGCTGAAGAACTGTCTCAATCAGACAAGGCAGCGACCACACCTGTGCGGTGCCGTTTGGATCCATGGCTGTTGTGGGAGCCCAGCCCACCGTGGGTAGGCAGGTGGGTTTATAAGGAAGCTAGCTGAGAATAAACCAGAGAGCAAGCCAGCTAATAGCATTCCGCCAGGACTTCTGCTTCAGTTCCTGCCCTGACTTCCCTCAAGGACAGGCTGTGACCTGAAAATATAAGTTGAAATAACCTTTTCCCCTCGCGAAGTTGCTCTTCTTTGCTGTGGAGCTTACCGCAACAACAGAAAGCAAAATAGGACACGCCCCCAATCCTGTGTTAGTGCGGCCTCCCCTTCTCCTTCAGAACGGGCAATTACAGTCTCCCCTGCCTTTCCCCATGGTCCAGCCTGGGCTCCTCTTCCCACAGCATCTCTCCCCTGAAGATCGCCAGCCGTATCCTACCCCAGTCTATTTTCAGCACAGCAGGGCTGCTAGGACAAGCTCTTTAAAACAGAGATCATAGTGCCAGTCCAGTCAGTACTTTCAAGGCTTCCCCTCTCCCCACAGGTAAAAGAAAAATCCCTGCAGAAGCTGGCAGGGCTTTGCAGGAGCTGAGCCCTGGCCTCCCCTCTAAGGCTATCTCCCCCACAGAAACTCTCCTTGCTCTGGGAACAGTGGCCTTCTTGCCGGTCCTCAAACTCACCAGGCCCCAGAAACTTTGCACTGACTCTTCACAGGGTTCCAAATCATCCTCTCTCCTCCCCTGCATAGATCCTTCATGTCTGCCCTGGTAGGGCTATGCTAATCAACTCAGGCTGCTGGGATAAAACGTATTTCTCACAGTTCTGGAAACTTCAAAGTCTAAGATCAGGGTGCCAGCATGGTGGGGTTCTTTGGGAAGGTCCTCATCTGGGTTCCTTCCTATGGCAGAGAGAATGAGAAGAGGTTTCTTCATCCCTTGGCATCATGGGAGCTCAATCACATGACCATCTTCAAACTTAATTACCTCCCAAAGTCTCACTTCTAACCCCATCACACTGGGGACCAGGGCTTCAACATAAATCAGGGGAATCAACCTATAGCCCTGCCATGCAGAGCACAGTAACCCTCTCCCGGCACGTCCTTCCTAGCTGGCTTCACTCCACTTTCCTCTGTAGCATTTTTCATCCCTCTGACATGATCTGCATTTGCTGACAGACTGAAGGTCGCCTGTCTCTCCCCAACTAGAAGGTAAGGGGTGAAAGAAAGGGCTAAGGACATCAATGGCCACACCATCCAGAACACACCCGGTCACGGTTGATCCCGGAAACTAAGCAGGGTCGGGCCTGGTTGGTACTGAAACAGGACAAAGGGCTAGGGAGCATATTGCTTACTGTCAAAACCCATAGTAAATGCATGGTGACTGTCAGTGCATGTACCCGTGTGCTCAGCTCTGCACCGTGGACCTCTCCAGAGCAGACACAGGAAGAGAGCTGCCCTTCGGCAGAGTGACCTTCTAAAGTCCTTAGACTCAGTGGCAGAGCTGGAGGAAGCGGCTGGGACAGGAGCTTCACCTTTTCCCAGAGCCTCGCCGACGTGTCCAGCCAGACTGATAGGTGAAGGAGGCAGCCTGCCGAGCATCTTGGCACTGTTCCTTGCAAGTTGCCTTCCTTCTTCTGTGCCCGTTCCCATTTAGGTAGATCATTCTGGGCCTCAGTCTCCTCTCACACCGAAGAAATCGTGGTCTTTAAAGCCATTCACGTGACAGGTTTGTTTGTTTGCTCGTTTGTTTGTTTTCCTTTTTCTCTTCTTGTTGTTTGTTGTTTGGGGCTTTTGTTGTTGCTGTCTAGCAGTCCCAAGCAGGCACAGCTGATTGACTGGCCTCATCCCTTACCCCTGACTGGGGAAGTTAAAGAAAGCAAGTCCTTGCCGGTTAGCTTCTAGCACACAGAACATGCCTTGCTGTTCCTGTGACCCCCAGGATGGTGGCTTCATCAAATCCTTTCAGAGCTTATGAATCATACACATGTCCAGTACCCACCCAGCCTCCTTGTCCATTTCCCTGCAGCAGCGTTTGTCCCGCCCTGGACCAGGTACAGCACAGCCTCTCCCAGGAAAGTGGATGTGAGCATTCTGCTCTCTCACAGAGGGGACCCTCATGTTCTCCCAGGTGCCACACTTCCTTTGCGGTCCAGGCTCTGGACTTAGCCATTCCTCTCTC
>NC_022016.1:60196130-60225190 GCF_000317375.1 Microtus ochrogaster | reverse complement strand
TCTCTCCTGGTGTCCCCCTCTCTCCTGGTGTCCCCCTCCCTCCTGGTGTCCCCCTCTCTCCTGGTGTCCTCTCTTTGCTCCTCTTTCTTCACCATCCACATCCCTCTTGGTCCCCTCAAACCAGCCTGGTCTCTCCACCTCCCAAGAGCCTGCATACCCACTGTTCCTTCAGGCTGGAATGTTCTTTTCCAGATATTTGCATTCTAGCTGGCCTGGCTCTTTCCTTTTCCTCAGAATTGCTGAGCTGGTTTGGGGTCCCGATCTTCTTGGTGCTGATGTTTAGCGTGTGTTTCCCTAGCTCATCCTGCT
Organism: Microtus ochrogaster; assembly: GCF_000317375.1. Lineage (NCBI taxonomy): Eukaryota > Metazoa > Chordata > Mammalia > Rodentia > Cricetidae > Microtus > Microtus ochrogaster. The sequence continues at coordinate 60,224,881 of NC_022016.1, read as the reverse complement.
ACTGACTCTGGCTCATCACTCAGCTGCCAGCTCAGATTCCACTTTCTCAGAAAGGCTTTTTGCAACCACACACCCACCTTGTCTCTCTTCCTCAAGGCACTGGAGCGTGGTCTGAATTTATATCGTTTCCTTGTTTGTGCTCTTGGTTTTTTTTTTTTGTTTGTTTTTTTTTTTAAGTTGCTTTCCTTGCAGTCGATGCCGTGAAAGAAAATCTTCACCTTCCCATCACCAGAACACCCTTAGTGTCTGGTGGCACAGAACTACCCGGTCTGTCAGAAGTCAGGACAGAGGGGACAGCTTACGGTGTCATTCACTGTGGCCATCAAAGCAGTGCTGCCCTGTCCTACGGCATAGAGGGCAAGCAGAGGATACGAGGCTGTTGGGGAAAGTACGGGTCCCACTCAAAGGCTTCAACAGATGCCCAGCCCTTCCCAGTAGAGCCCGGCTAACCACAGAGCCCACTGTGACCAGAGCCTCAGGTTGTCCAAAAGCAGCTGGAAAGGCATATTTTTTTTTGGTGCAAAATCTCGACAATTTTTATGCAGATTACAAATTCAAATTGAGGCAGGGGTCAACGGGAACTCATCAACCACCAGTTTATAACCTTGCATCTCAAGTTCCATCCTTTTGAGATAAGAATGCTCTTTCTTCCATCTAACAAGGTCAAAGGGGAAATGTTTTAGCAGAAGGTTGGGGAAACTGCCCTCTGGAGATGGGCGCTTCCTGGATGAAAGGAAACAGCGGAACTCCACAGCGGCCCAACGCATAGGGACCCACAGGGAGGCCAACTGTATACACAGGGCAGGGAGCTGTGACTGCTCTGGATTATAGTGGCTACAGCTGGGAAGGAGAAGGCTGCGGGTAGGGAGGCTGAGCAAATACACGGTGACATCACTCTTAACTGTAGGTGACTCCCCCACTCCTCAAGAGCACCTCAGTTTCTCTGGAGAGAGGAAGAGCAGCATGAAGGTGGGAAGCAACCATCTATGAGACCAGGACTCTGCCCCAAATTCCTAGATGACCCTGGACCTGAAGCCCGCCTGCCCCGGTTCCCTGCACCCCATCAGCACTGTGAAGGGGTGAACCTTCCGTGTACCATTCCCTGCTGCTGGCACAGCATAGGGGTGGCATCCCCCCCTAGGGATGGCCCATGGGCTACTGGAGAAACACACTGAGACTCTTGCCTCCCATCCCTACCACACACTAGGCAGTCATTTCTGGAATAACTTCAGATTCAAGCCGCTTTTGTAAACTGCCCCGTTTAAATTAAAACAAATCAATATGCTTTCTAAAATTTAGTCTCGGCTAAACAGCTGTGACAGTTCATAGCAACCTGAACTTACAGTGAACCCACCCTCCGTATAAATAAAGCCTTTGATGTCTTCATTAGTTTCTCACATGCCATTTTTTTCACAGTCTATCAGGCTAAGTGCTTTGCAACTTATATATATTTTTGCAGGAGGAGTATTTAACCTTCTGATTAGTCACCGCAAGCAGCACAATGACAGAAACCCTGATTTTGCACACAATGAATTTATTGATAGATTTAGCCCATTAGCTGTATTTACCTGTCAGTTCTATGGACACTAATGAGTTGTTTTTCAAGGACTAATGAGAACTGTAATGGCTAATGGATGTTTACAGCTTCACCGCATCGCACCATGTGATGCCGTGAACACCCGCTCCTGTCCCTCCGAGCCTTTAATTGGCACCATCAGAGGACGCTTTAATTACATTTGAGCAGACAATAAAGATCCCGGCCAAATCAGTGGGAGGACGCAGAGGGATTCCATAGAAGACTGGACACTCAGATGGGCACCAGCCTGGCCTGCCAGCAAGCTAGCTCTGTGACTTCCCCCAGGACACTCTTGAGTGAGAGGAACGGCTGAAGAATGTCTGAGCAAGATGTGTATCTACCAATGTGCCTCTGGCTCATCCTCTGTGCATTGTAGAAAGGACTGGTGGTCACTGTCTAGAGAGGAGAACACAGACAAGTGGGAACCACGCCAGGCATTGGAATATGGATCACCTGTGGGCCCTTGGGTTTCCTTAAACTTTTTGATCCTCAAGGTCATGTCTTCCTATGTGTTAGGCACAAAAATAGAGCTGTAGTTAACGTCAGTGTCAGGCAGAACTTGGCATGAGCAAGGGAGTTAGTTGGCTTCCGATGAACTTGCAAAGACGTCTCTGAGCTAGGCAATATTCTCCCAGTCCTTCAGAGGTCTGTCCGCTCACTCATCCTCTAGCCAGGATCCACCAAACACAAAACATACCACAAACGGCAGAAAGACAACTAAATGTATAGTTTTAAATTAAATTACGTTCTATTGTCTTACAGAAGTGAAAGCACACATTTTTCAACTGCATAAAAAAACCAGCCCAGGAAATCCCATTTTGATCCCAAGCCTTCATACTTTCTGGGTCTATTAGATGGTTCTGGTCAGAACCCATAGGCCAGAGGGCCGAGAAACACCTCGTTCTCTTCCGTAGGTGAAGCTGCTGTTCATGGATTTTTCGCAGAAGGGCTGCGATCAGCTCCACCAATCAATTTTCCCTAGAGGGGCTGGTGAGAAGGAGGAGGAGCCTATGGGCAGTTTGGTCCTGGGTGTGGTCATGTGGATGGCAGCCCTGAAGAGAAGCAAACTGGTGAGATGACAATGGGGAGCCAGGGGTGTGTGGGGTGACTGAGAGAGGGCATCTGCTCAGCAACCCAACTGAGTCACACAAAGGTCACTGGGCCCGGGACACAGAGGTCAACTATCTGAAAACCAATCTCTCCGTGAACGAATCTGCTGCAGATTCTGTTGCTCTCAGCTTTGACCTTCCCCAGCACCCTAGCCAGCGCCAGGAGGGAAGCCTGCCCTCTCTTGGTGCTTCCTAGGCGCTAGGAACACATTCAATCCAGGGGGGAGGTGCTGCTGGAGAAATTAGAAGAGCAGTCTCCATAGAGAAGTGGGGGCGGGAGCCAGATTGCACGAGGATTAAGGAAGGAGTGGGTGGTGAGGAAGTGGCAGCGGTGACAAGTGAGTGATGGAGACGGATAGAGCAGTCACTCAAGGGGGTCAGGAGGACCTGAGCACATTTATAAGTTTTTAGAAAGATGTCAGCCAAAAAGGAAAGATGAGGAATGAAAGAAAGGGAGGTGACTGATGGCGGAAGGTCTCAGCGGAATCAGGAGTCGGGTGAGACTAGAATAACAGAGCGGGTGCGGGTTGGGCCTTAGAACAAAGGAGATTCTGCCCAGCATTTATGACAGGGAACCGAAGGAAACTAAGACCTTGGCACTCCTTATTTTGTTCTCCAAGAAGACCAAGAGATAGCTCCTGGAGGAGGACGCAGAAGGTCAGAGAGAGCAGTCACACTGGGCTGTCAAAGACGTCACTCAGGATAAAAGGATGCGTGATATTCCTGACTGGGGCCTCATGGTAACCACTCAGTAGACACAGTCAGCAAAGCTGTCTGTTCTGCCCAAGAAGAAGCAACCAAGTGGTTTTCCAAGATTAGCAGGGAGCTGCCTGTCCAGGGCAGAGGATGCTTAGGGGTTAGAAGACTTCTAGCATGGAGGTTGACATTGTCCATCTAGAGATGATGAAGGGAAACACGGGAAGGGGGTAGGCAAAAAGCACTTGACGAACAGCAGACTATGAGGAAGGCTGCTGGGGTTTCAAGATCAACTCAGCTTATGGGCTAAGCAGACTGCTCCACCCCAGAGTTGAGTTCCCCCATTCCTAAATTTCTCTTCTCAGTGGCAGACAGGGATCTGTCAGAATTGTGTCTCCCTCACCAAGTCTCATGTCTGCTGCTCTTCACTTGACCTTAACCAAAGCTCCAAGCTACCACAGCTGGTGATCTTGTTTGCCAAGGCTCAGGCTTCTGGGCGAGGCACCTTTGGGTGGCAATATCCTTAGTTCCATATGCCTTTGGAATCCACTGCAGCTCTCTGGCTCCCACCAATCTGTGGGAAGATCCAAGCTCCCTAAGCAGTGACAAAGCCCTGGATGGATGGCTTGGCCCCAAAACAAAAGATACCCTCTTCAGAGAGAAGCATTCTAGCCACAGTGGTGTGCTCAGACTGGCTGGTGACCAGAAACCACCATCAGGAAGAAAGAGGGCAGGGACAAGGAAGCAGGGAAAGAAATAAGCCTTTTTCCCAAGTTGCGTACAGCTCTATCCTGTCTGCTTTGAGAATCTGTGTTCACTGCGAGTGGTGGTGTCATCCCAGCCACACAGAGAGAAACCTAAGGCCCTGGGTGGCTCCCAAGCATTGGCAGAGGTGGAAGTGCAGAGGTGGGTTTTAATCTCCCTTCCCTGGCAGGCAGGTGTCCCTTCCTCCCACAGCATGCACTGGCTCACCGAGTTCTGTCTCCCCAGCCAGCTTTCAACCAGCTAGGATGCCACGGCAGCCAAGTAGAGCCCTGGTAACCAAGTTGCTCCCCTGAAGACTTCCTGTCTGTCAGGGCCCGTAGAGAAATCGCAGGGCAATCATGTCGCGAAACTTTCAATTTGGAAAAAATAGAAAGGACCAAATTTGGAATCCTAAAACACAGTGGAATTTTCCTCTGGCTTTAAATCCTGCCAGCGATGTGAGTTGAAGGCACCACTTTCTGCTGTGAAGCTGTTTCCTCCTCGGCAAACATGAACATCTTCCCAGCGGAAACACATACAAGTAAGAGCAAGCCACAAGGCATTTAACAACCAGATCTCAAAAGGAAAGGAAGGAAGGAGGGAGGGAGGGAGGGAGGGAGGGAGCTGTGTCATCGGTTTCTGGGGTGTATCATTTTCTATCTGCAGACAAAACAGAAACAGCATTCAGAAAGCTGGCTCCAGAAATCGGTAGTAAAATGATTAGAAAGTAAATCAACACTGCCTTAGTGTTGATTGTGAACACAGTTTATATAATTATATTTTTATACAAGTTAACCTTCAGTAATGGCCGTATTTAATGGCTGGTTCGCCAAATTCCTAACGTGTACTTGGCAGTTCTTACAAGCCACCTCCAGCACACTGCCTACTCTAGTGGATCTTCTGGGATTTGAACTCAGGTCTCACTGACTCCAGAGTACAAAGTATCACCAGCTTCCCACCTGTACTGCAAAGCAGAGAAGTAGCTGCTCAGAATTACAGGTCATCCCCAGCACTGTTAGGGGGAGTAAGAGGAGCCACTGATCCGTGAGCAATTGAATAGGGTTTGGCTCAGTATACACGAAAGCTTCCCGTCCTGCCTCTGCCTCCACTTTTTGATACTGTCACAAAAGCTGTTTCTGAGTCCAGATATTTTGTTTTCCCGAGAGCTGGACCACTGATCAAATTCTTCATCCTCTCCACCTCCCGGGGCCTCCCTTTCTTTCCCGATCAGAGCGAGGGAGGTAGACCAGCTAACCTTGAGCAATTTCCCCACGCAGAGCTGAAACTCTCAAATGTGACTCACTACCTGGGCAGCGCCTGGGGTTCTGACAGCTCAGAAAGCGGGTTATAGGATCGCAGCTGCTGCAGCTGGAGGAGACGCTGAAGGGGGCTGGATGGGAAGCAGAAGACCACATGGGAAGCCGCTGAGGCATCTCAAAGTGGAACTGAAAAGGTGACAAGAGACCTTATTTTATGCACTGTCGAGATGCATGCCTGAGAGAGAGAGAAAACCAGTTCTGGGTACCAGACCACACTGCTGTGTATAGCAACGGACACCTTCCTCCTCTACACGCATCCCTATGCATCCCTCCACAGAGAGGGTACTGAACCCTGGCATCTGACTTCCTTCTGACCTGATCGCTTATATCCTCTGTCACACACTGGATGAAAGGGCAGGGAGGAGGAGAAGGGCATCAGGCAGGGGACTGCCAAGCCAGATGGGGCTAAGAGGAGTAGGCACTACCAAGGGTACAGAGCTTCGGCTTCGAGGGGGCGCAAAGACAGGGGAATTAACATTAGAGGTAGGTGCACCTGTGTGCATGCATGGTGGCAGGGAGTATCTGAGGAAGCTCGTGGGCATGGTGTTAGGAGTGTCCTCCCACGTGCAAACAACAGCCCAGGCCTGGGATGGTTGAGGCCTGGACCCAGGCTTAGGTGCCACCTGGCGATGTTAGCTGAGTGCTAGGCTGATGCTCCTGGTGTTGCCATGGGAGCCCAGGAATAGTGCAGGCTGGGAAGTGACTGTTGGGTGCAGCTCCCCTCGCAGGAGCCTGTGTCACGCCTCTGGAACTTCAGGTGGGAGTCTGAGAGCACAATGAGCTATTGTTCTTTAAGGCTTTACGCTAAACCCGTTTCCAAGGTTTTATGAATCATTTTGCCGCTGATTTAAAAAAAAATAATAATATACAAGGTGCAGTGGAAGAAACTTTCAGCTTATTTTCTCTGAGAGAGGAACATGAACTTGGAGAGAACTCCTTCCCACCTCTTGCCTTGATTTTCCTCCCAACTGTGAGAACGGCCCATTTGAGGCTACGGCTCTGGTTGTAGCCCAGGCCACCCCAGCACTGAGCTGGAGTCAGGGAAGGAAAGTGGGGGTCCTGAAGAGGGAATATATAAGTTTTCAGGCTTGGGGACTACCAAGATGAATGAGTGACATGTAGCTAAACTAAGGCCAATCAGCCGCTGTATGACCCAGGCAGCCCTCAGCAAGTCTGTGTCCCTAGGAAGTTTCCTCAGTGAGAGGAGCCTGCATGGAGATGTTTGCCTTCTAGGCATGAAATTGGCCTCATTTCCAGGGAGGCACAAGCCACGCATGGCCAGCAGCTTCCTGCTCTGTTCCTTGCCTAGCTACCTTCGTGCACACTTGGCCTTTAGTGTATGTTCCAGTTGGCTGTCAGCCTGAAGTTCCCATTTGAAAGCCAGACCACAGAAGAGTCCTGGAGTCCAGTTACTCAAAGGTACAATGACTGTGCCCCTTTAAGTTGTGCTCCCACTATGAAGGGGAAACCAAAGCAGTGAGTCCCTGTCACAGCACCTCCTCAGCTGGCCCTAGGGCAAGTCTCAGCAACTTGCTAACTCAGACACTATTCAGACAGAGAACCTGCCCCAGACAGTCATGCCCGTCCATCTGTCCGTCTGCAGGGGTGCTCATTCATAGCGGGATCTCTCTACATTCTATTGTCACATGGAAAGGGAGTGGCTTCACAGGAACCCACCAAGCACTTCCATCATAATGGGTGTGATCCCAGTTTTCAAATCCCTCAGCTCCAGATGGGTTCATTCAACTCTGCTGATTCTGAACTCTGATGCGGTCCAGCTCCTGTCTTGTTTGCACCTCCCCATCTAAAGTTGAGCCCCGCCTCGGTTTCTCTCATGTCCCCTGTGCCCTGACTTTGGAATACTTCCTAGCTCCCAGCCAACACTCTCCTTGCCTCCCAGGTCTCGGTTCCCCACCTCCTCCTGCTGGCTGGCTCGGATTTACAGATGGTTCCAACCCCGGTTATTATTTAAACGAGCCGCTTCTGGCTCACATGTTAATTAAAACCCGCTGTCCAAAATCTCCTGGTACAATTTGCAGTGTAATCTGTAGCCTCTAGTGCATCGTTGTATCTCTATTAAAAGGGATTCTCTGTAATGATGCGGGGATTTAATTAGTTTCTTTGCCAATGTTGTAAAACACAGTGATAAACGAGCCAACAGGTCCGTGGATCATTATTCTCCTCAAGATGAGCTTATTAGCTGATTATGAATCATTAACAAAGTCTACACGGGATTTTCTTATCTAATTCAACACAATTTTTAACATTCAATGCTCAACATCCATTCCTTTCAACCAGCACCATTGTGTGGTGATTGCAATCGGTATGTGTGGCTCTCTGCTCCAAGCTTAGGTCTTCCCCTCGTCGTCGTCATATTTAATTTTAGATATAGAAAGGGAGGGAGCAAGACCAGGGGTTGGAGACTACAGTGTGATGAGTTTGGAGTTTTGTTTTATGAAGGGAAGCGGCGACTGTGAACTGGGACTGCAAGGGTATGTGTTTGTGCTTGTATGCTTGTGCATGTGTGTGTTTGTATGCTTGCATACTTGCAGGGGGTGCACATGAACTTTGTGCTTATGTGTATATCAGTAGTGAAGTCTGGGGACATATGAGTTCCCATGTACGTGGAGATGTGTACACTGTATTCACATATGTGTGTGCCCATAGAGCTTTATGCGGTTTGTGTATCCTGTGTAAGCATGTATACATATGCACACAAGTACATGGATGTAAGGGGAGCTTCATGAGATATTCATGAATAAGCTTTGAGAATAATGTTATTCAGCCACTCCCTAAGTTGTCTGTATCTTCCAGAGTTTCCCACAGGTCCTCCTATCTCCCCATCCTGGGGCCTTCTACCTCTGAATTAGCACCGATACCGAGTACATGATGTTCCCCGAGCACAGACCGCGACACTGCTGTCCCATACACTTTCCCTGTTCTGCAGGGAAGGAGAGTCTAGAGAGGCTGAATGACTTCTGAAAGCTGTGATTAGCAACCACTGAAGACATGGCTCAGCAAATCCCCCTGCCTCATTCCAAAGCACTTTCTGAAATGCAAGACTGTTCTCGGGGTGTGACTTCCTCCTCAAAGAGTCCTGCTGTTCCTTGGGCTGACAGGGGTACTGCTCGCCCATCACTGTGCCACCTTCACGCGCATGCCACCTGGACTCTAAACTTTAGGAAGAGCGGTTTCCGCATGCAGGACACAGTCTCCTCTGCCAGCATCCCTGGAATTGGCCCCCGGAGAGCCACATTCTCTTGTGCCTTTTCATTTAAGCAAGCAAACAGTATCATTTGGTGACCAAAGATATCACTGCCAACCAGCACAAAAACCTCTAGGTACAAACGATGTGGAAGTGAAGAAACTGGGCATTATCATCTCAACAATGCAATTGCATACGAACATAATTGTCATAGCTCTGGGGGCTGAGGGGTCCGGCACGCCCAGATCTCAGACACACAGGTCAGAGACAGATCAAGAAAGCTGGATTTGAGGAGTAACTCCGAATCCCCGCATCTAAAAATGTGACTGAATTTTGAGATGGGGCCTTTATCGAGGTAATTAAGTTAGAATGAGGACACCAGGATGGGACCGATTCCAACATGACTGCTATGTTCATATGAAGAGGAAATGAATGAGGATTCACACATAATAAGGAGATGAATGACACGAACACATGGGGAGATGGTGGCCATCTACAAGCCAAAGACACCTTAGAAGAAACCTGCCCCCTACACCTTGACCTCGGGGTCCTAACCTCCAGAACACTGGTGGCATAAGCCTGCTGCTGTTTAAGTCTAAGGTAGCCTTGCAAAGGACAGTCCTTCAACCAGTTTTCAACACCGTATCTGAAGGAGGGCCATCAGTGTTTGAGTACTTAGGGTCAGTGTCCACGCCTACACAGGTCCCATGTGGCCAACAGTCAACCCTGGGTGACAAGAAATCTCTAGATGAGGTACAGTAGTCCCAAGAGATCCATCTAGTTGAAGAAGGAGCCAGCAAGTGAAAGGCCAAAAAGAACCTAATGGGGCCAGGAGCACAGTCAAGCCAATGGCATGTAAGGAAAACCCTAGTCCCAGCAAGAATGTGAAGTTATGGACAATGACCGAGAAGTAAACTCTTGATCACACCAAAAGGGCATTATACAGCTCTCCACAACTCATAATGTTAAAGTAGGTGACCTACAGAACTTTACTGCATGTTTGAGCACCACCAACTAGCTACAAGTTCTATATCAGCTTGCTAGCTCCTGCCACATAACAAAACACCCTAAATCTTAGTAGCTTTAAAAAAAAAAAAAAGTCTATAGATCATCTAGGTTTTCTATGGGTTTTGATCTGTGCTCTGCCATTCTGGGCCAGGCTGACTGGCATTGACCGGGTTTGCTCATGTGTCTCCTATGAACTAGAAGTGAGCTGAGGGCACCCTGGTTTAAGAGGGCCTTACTGGGAACAGAAACACTTCTCTTCCAGTGTCTCCTCTATTAGATTAACCCGAGCATCTTCCCATCAGCATTAGCCACCCAGGAGAGAGGCTAGTCCGGGTAAGTTGTTCCAGGAAACACTGAGGTGTGAGAGACTGCAGGAAGCTATGTCCTCTACGCACCACATTGGGCATAGAAAGTCATGCCGTCAAGCTCAAAGTCCCAATAGGAGTGAATTATGAAGTCTGAAAACAAAAGGGTCAGCTATCTGGAAGTTATTGGCTGGGCCGTTGGTGCTACCAAAATAACCACGGTGAGCAAATCAACAAACATTGGAAGCAGAAGTCACTGGGAACTGGATAAAAGACCTAAGGCTGCTGTTGGGATTTGAATATGAAATACCCCTGCAGGCTCATGTGTTCAGGTACATGGTCCCTACCTGGTGCCGCTGTTTTAGCAGGTGGTGGGACCTTTAGGACACTGACCCTTGCTTGAAGAAGGTAGTGATTGAGAGAGTGCCCTGAGGTATGATAGCCAAGTCCTATTTCACGCCCACGTCCTGACTACAGACACAATGAAGCCAGTTGCCTCCTGTGCTCACTGCCCAGCCTGGCTCTATGGCAGGCTAGATCCTTAAAGCATAAGCCCAAATACATACTCCTCCTTTAAGGTCCTTTTCTTGGTCAGGTACTCTGTTACAGTAAAGGGAAAAACAGCTAACGCAGCCACCTGTTCCTCCCACCTCCGGTAAGGAAAGCAATGGAAGCTATCAGAGCTGAGGCAGACCCGACACAACTCTGCACAGAGGGCCTGCCAACACCCACACAACCCATTTCACACAGATGAAATGCAGCTAAAGTGCTGGGTGGAATCTCAGAACAATGGGATCTTCAGGGGGTCCCCACCCCTTCTTCTCCCTACACTCTCCATGATCACCATCCCAAGTATCTTTCTCCCATGCTAGCACAGACAAACAGACCACCAGGAGCAGTGGCTCCGCAGGAAGCTAGCATTATATTGAGAATTGAGGGATAGAGAGAGAAAAGATGTAATTCCTGAGGCATACTCAAGTGGGCAGACCTTGAGGGTAATTCTAGAAGATTCTGCACAAGATGTTCTGATGGATATCCCCTGCCACCAATGTAGAATTTCAGAGCTATGTAAATGTATGATTACTGATTACAATAACTCCAGATGATTCCCCTGAATTCCACCTCTATAAACCAACTCACTCTCTTTTTAAAAACGATTTCTTTTGTTTTTAATTAAGAATATGTTTGTATGTCTGTATGTGGGTATGTGCATAAGTGCAGGTACCTGCAGAGATCTCTAGAGAGCATTAGATCCCCTGGGTCTGGAGTTACAGGGAGTTGTGAGCTGCCTATATGGAGGCTGACAAACTGAGATCCTCTGAAAGAGCTTGGACTGTTGTTAATTGCTGAGTCAGCTCTCCAGGCTCCATAAATCCTACTCCTTCTGTACAGCTCCACTTGGATGTTCCACAGGCCTCCACCTTAAAAAAGAGGTTCATGCTCAGGCCAGGCATAGTGATACATGCCTTTAATCACAGAACTTGAAAGATAGGCAAGTGGATCTCTGTGAGTTCAAGGCCAGCCTGGTCTATAGAGTGAGTCCCAAGACAAACAGGGTTACAAGACCTCATTCTCTATAAATCAATCAATCAATCAATCAATCAATCAATCCATGCTCATCCTCACCAAACACAAGGCACTCCCCACTCTGCCTCCAAGCCTGGAGTCTGGAAGTCCTCTTGGCTCCTGTTTCTGCCTCACAAACCCAGCCCCACCCACACCTCCATAATTAGCACATTTTTGTCATTTCAGCCATCTACAGCAGACTGAGGGACACGTCAAAAAACAAATCCAGCCCTTACACTCCCTGCCTTTTACCTCTTCAGCAGCTCTCCAGTCTCTGGAGGTGTTCAGACAGCTTACAACTCTCCCAAGTCCCAGTCCCAGCATACTTTCTGGCCTCAACTCCCTCCCCTCTTCTCTGGGAATGTTAACTTCTTCATCTTGTTCAGGTCTTTAAATGGCATCTAGACTTCGCACGCAGGGTTTTGCACATGCTTGTTCTTCTGGAAGCACTCCTACGCACTGCCCATGGCTGATTGCTCCTTAAGCCTCAGAGAGCAGACCAGATGCCTCTTTCATAGCGAAGGCACCCTCTATGCCCACAGCTTGGTCCGTGTCTTACCCCACAGTACCCCTTTCACAGCGCTCGTCGCATTATCTGGTGCCCTGGACTTATCTGTTCCCCCACGCGCATTCATCTCTAAGATCCTTCAAAGTAGAAGCCATGTCTTGATCCCAGTATAGCCCCAGTACTTGGAAGGATATCAACACAGTGAACATACAATGAAGTATTGTTTAATAAACAAATGAAACCCACATGAATCACACAGGGTTAATTTACATACCCCAGGGGGAGTTTCCATCCACTCCTATTAAATCTCTTCGGTCAGATGCCAGGAGGTAGTCACTGTTCACACAGGGATCACAGAAGTTAAAGTTTTCATATTTGCGGTTTTATTTAAACATGATACACTTGATAAACAGGGAGGCAATTAACGAGGGAATGCATTCCTTGCCCTCTGCTCGCAGGAGACTCTCATTCCATGCTCAACACCAAACAGGCAAACATCTGGAGAGGTATTGATTAAAAGTTAGATATTGATCTGCTTTGCCCACTCCCCATCACTGTATTGCAAGAGGTCGCTCCATGGTGAATCATAGCACCCGTCGTGACCTACTTACATTTAGTTGTGGTGTTTAATCTAAAGAAAAAGACAAGCTGTCATCTCTGGCTTCAAGAAATTTTTGGAAGCAGATTTGAATCAGTGTCCTCAGAGGACACACCAGGACTGGAGGAAAATTTTTGGCTCGGGAGGGAAAAAAAAAATTCTCATTAATAAAAATAGCTTAATGGGATGAATTCTAGAACAGAGACAGGCAAAGAGAGATCAAGTGAAAGATGAAGAATAACCGCCCAAGAACAAAACAATCTGCGAGTATAAAAGAGCAGTGTGGGGACATGGAGGACAGACTGGGAAACAGGTATCATCTCATGCCCTTTCTGAGAAGAATGGGCATGACAGACACACAACATCAGAACTGGGCTGAGAAGATGGCTCAATCAGTAAAGTGCTTGCCACTCAAACTTGAGGAACTGAGTTCGGATCCACAACATCCACATCAAAACTAAGCACAAAAGCGTAAGCCTATGATTACAGTACTGATGGGGGCAAAGACAGGAGGGTGCCAGCCAGCAAAGCTGAACTGATAAGCGCCAATTTCATGAGAGATGCTATCTCAAAATGAAGTGGAGAGTAGATGAAGAAAATACCCAGTGTCCACCTCTGGTCTCCACACATGTGTGTGCCCATGGAAACACACACACACACACACACACACACACACACACACTTCAACAAAGCTATCAGAACTGAGACTTTTCACAAAGGAAATATGATTCATTATATAAAAAAATAGATCAAGTGAAGAAAATGTTATACCTAGTGTCATATCTTAGAAAAATCTATAAAATATAAAAGGGGGGAACCTCTTAAAGACTTCCAGAAGAAAAGACAGATAATTTACAGAGGATGGGTAGCAGAGTGAGAACAAAGTTGGGATAGATGCTAAGAACAATGGATGCTAAGAACATAGTGAGGTAATAGTTTCAAACTGTTCAACAAAAGAGTTGACAGTATTGAATTTTATACCCAGATAAACTAGCATCTATGGGGGGAGTTGCTAAAATAAATACAGAATTTCTCAACTTATTAAAAAATAAAACCTATTAGAGATTTGCATTCTTCTATTTAACATGAATGATAGCACATCCATCCTCATAACAAAAAAAATGTTAAATAGGGCTGGGGTATGACCTCCATGACAGAACACTTTTTGAGCAAATGCAAGACTTGGGTTTAAACAAACTGAAACTCTGACATCCACTAGAGAAATAAGGTTTGAGGGTAAATCGCCAACATGAACTCCGAAGGACAGAGGAATACAGAATCACTACCAATATCAGCTCACCCAGGCTGGAAGCTGGAACCCATAAATGTAACTTCAGTGGATTGGTGGAGGTAGATGGCCAACCAGAGGTGACCACAAAATGCCTCAGAGATGCAGGCTCAGTCAGGTACCTTGTGTTTGCAATGGCTCTGCCTCCTAAAACCCCATCATAGAGTGAGACATCAAGAGGAAAAGAAATCTCATGTTTTCCTCCATAGAAGTAGAGGAAAGCTAGCTGTGTTGAAACACATCCAGAGAGTTCTCCTTATCAAAGGGCTGGGATTCTGTAGAAAAGACCCAAATGGCACTCCATCTGATAGGAGGGGGACTACTACCCCAGCTAGACTTCCACATCCCCTAAAGGAGGCAGTGTGAAGGCCACAGCTCAGGGACAGAAGCCCCCCCCCCCAAAAAAAACAAGGCTTAGAGTACTATACAACCCTGTACGTTATCACCCTCATTTCCTATCTTACCACTGCATCCAGAGGGCTCCCGTAGAGTAACAATAGGTTTCATCTGTAACAGCTCCAAGACTCAGATCCCAGAAAAGAAAAAGCCAAAGAGAGACAAAAACTAGGTCACTGAAAGGAACTGATTCGGGAACCTGCAGTTACAGCAAATGTTAGCTATAGCCAAATTCCACCCAGGCTAGCATAGAACCTCAGCTCCTCTGATATGATACACTATGTCCTACTTTCAACAAAAAAAATTACAAAATATGATAATATTGAGAAAAAAAACATAATCAGGGAGCTGGAGAGAGATGGCTCAGAGGTTTGCTCTTCCAAAGGTCCTGAGTTCAATTCCCGGCAACCACATGGTGGCTCACAACCATCTGTAATGAGGTCTGGTGCCCTCTTCTGGCCTGCAGGCATACACACAGACAGAATATTGTATACATAATAAATAAATATTTAAAAAAAAAAAACATAATCAGGAGAGATTGTGGTTACCGGAGGACAATGATCAAACTTACAATAAAGCAGACATTTTGCAGTTATAACACTGAGAATGGGGGGAAGCCCCATGAGAGAATGGATGGGTGGTCCAAGCTGTACTCATTACCTTTCTATCGCTGTGAGGAAGCACCATGACCAAGGCAGCCCAGAGAAGAGCTGATTTGGGTGTATGGCTTCAAAGAGTTAGAATCCATGATGGCAGAGCAGAGGCAGCAGGTGGCTGGAACAGAAAGCCGGGAGCTTGGACCACAAGCAGGAAACAGGGAGAGTGGATTAAAAATGGCACAAGTCTTGAAACTTTCAAAGCATGCCTGCAGTGACATACTTCTCCAACAATGCCACATCTCCTAAGCCTTCAAACAGGGACCAGGTATTCAAATGCCTGAGACTCTGGGGGACACCTCTCACTCAAACCATCACACAAGCAGAGAGAGAAAACGGAAACACTGGAAATGAAATAATGTGCACCTTGTAACAGAAATGAAGTCTGTCTTCGATGATCATGTTTAGCAACTGGACAGGGCCAGAAAAGGAATCCCCGGGACTGAGAGTATTGTCAATGGACACTTTCTGAGTTAAAATACAAAGAGGGGAAAAAAAAGAATGAAAAGAGGAAGGCAGTCTCCAGGAACTGCGGCTATTTCAGACGTTCAAACGCTACATACATGACTGCTTTTGAGACTGCATTTTAATCACGACATTTCTACCTCCCTCCCATGCCCCTCCCTGCTCGCCCTCACACTCACATCTCTTTCCATCAACTGTTGCTGCACGAATGTTCATATTTGCATATACATGTATTTTCAAACATAATCTGTTGAAGCCATGCAATATTACATGTATTATACACATGATTTTCATGCCAGAAGGAGAAGAAAAGGGAATAGACCTGAAGAAATATTTAACATGGTAATGGCCAAGGGTTTTCCAACACTAATGACAGACATCAAAACACAGATCCAGGAGGCCCAGGGAATACTAAGTCCAAAGAATACTAAAAACTCAATTCATCGACTACATTCAAAGTCCACAAAACCAAAGACAGATCTTCAAAACAGCAAAGAAAAATCAAATCACTACTTAGAGAGAAAGATATAAAAAAAAAATTGGACGTTTCATAGGAAGACAATAGAGAAAAATATTTTAACACAGAAAGAAAAGAAGAGCACCAATCTAGAATTATCTATCTAATGAAAGTATCCTTAAAAGTAAGAAAAAATATAGACTTTCTCAATCAAAAAGTGAGGGAAATCGCCGGGGATGGAGCTCATCGGTAGAACAATTGTTTTGCATGTACAAGGCCCTGAGGCAAGTCCCAGATAGAAAAGGAAGGAAGGAAGAAAAGAAGGAAGAAATGAAAACGACAGACAGACATATAGACATATAGATTTCCTAAACCTATGAAGGAAAAGGAAATGCACCCATAAGGACTGTGTAATAGTAACCGTGCATTAGACAATTTTGGTACATGGATAAGTGTCACAAGTGACAGCAGCACAATAACAGAGACAAAAGGGAGGCACTGGGAGAACTCTCATGTAAGCTACCTTTACTAATTATAAAACAACATGGTACTTTTGAGTATGGGCTCAGACTAGACAGAAATGCATATTGAAAACTCCAGGGAAAACACTAAAACATTTTTAAAAGAAGTGAAATTGATATGTTGAGAGGAAAGAAAATTGAATCATATAAAATGCTCAAAACCAAAGAAGACAGAACAGCTCTTTATATAGATGTACCTTACAATACTGCATCAAAATATGTCATCCAAAATCCAATAGAACTGCCAGGAAAGCCAGAAAACCCCACTGTTAACATCTGAGGCTTCAACTCTCCTCCTTAGGTAATTGATAGATCAAGTAGGCAGAAAATCAGTAATAAAATAGTTGAACTCAACAGCACCATCAATCAAGCAGATGTCATCAGGATCCATCAGCGGTTTCAACAACAGCAATATGCACATTCTCCTTAGCCTCCCATGGTCGTCAGGATAGAGCACATTCTGGGCCACAAAGCCTAAAGTTAAAGAATAGAAAGAATAGGTGGCTACGCTCAGACCACAATATAGTTGAACAAGAAATCAATAAGATAGATTGTTCTGAAGTACTTGGAAATTGAGCAACACAGTTCTGAATAACACACGGGTCAAAGAAGAAATCTCAAAGTAAATATTATATATTTTTAACCAAATTAAAATGAAGCACAACTTATCAAAACCTGTGGGATGTAGCACAAGTTGTGTGTGGAGGGAAAGTTATAGTATTGGGTACACACATTAGGAAAAACAGATCTAAAATATCAAAAATTTCACTTTAGACTTTAAAAACTAGTGAAAGAAGACACATTTAAATCTAAACATAAGTATAAGACAAAATTTTCTTTCTCAAAAGCTTCCAAAATAAGCAAAACTGAAGGTGAGAAACAGAAGAATTTACAAACCCAAGTCCTGCTCCTTAGAAAAGATCAATACAGTTCCATGAAGACTAACCAAGAAAAAGAGAGAGACAGACTATCAACATCAGAAACAAAGGAGCCATCACTACCAATCCTATGGTCATCAAAAGAATAATAAAAGAAAATCATACTAAAAGTCTGTGACCAGAAACTTGACGACTAGTTAGAGGTGAAATAGACAAATACTTTGAGAGATGTGAATTGCCAAGGCTCAACAAAGATCAGAAAATCTGAACAGATTTATATCCACTAGAGAAATTAAATCAATAATGAAAGTCCTTTCAAAATAAGAACGCATTAGTTGTGGGCATGGCTCTGTGGGTACCAGCGCACATAAAACCCTAGGTTTCAAAGAACATTTGGCAAAATTGAACATTCACTGTTTGTTTATTTTAAAGAAACTAATAAACAAAAAAGAACTTTGACTTTTAAAAAAAAAGCCATATAGCTAACATCATACTCAATGGTTAAAATAAATAAATGTTCTTCCCTCAGACTGAGGAAGGGCAAAGATGCCCCTTCTCACAACTCCTACACAGCACTGGGGGGTTCTAGATAATACACCCAAGCTCACAAGAAAAGGGAAGATATGTATATAAGCTGGGAAGGAATAAAGCCATCTTCATTTACAGATAGCATGGCTGTCTATGTAGGAACTCTCAAAACATTAAGAGAGAAGTAATATTAGCAAATTACTATGGCAAAGTTGTAGGATGCAGAGTTTGTCTGCAGAAGTCAATAACTTACATGTATCACTAATAACATCTTAGCATTTGAATTCTGAAATCATATAATGTTCAATAGCAGAAACATGTTCAGCTATAAACCTAACAGGACCTATATAAGGAAGACTACAAAAGTCTGAAAATAATCTAACTAGAGAATAAATATAAAGACAGCCTATGCTCATGGACTGACAGCTGTGAGCTGCCATGTGGGTGCTGGAGATTGAACCCAGGTTCTCTGGAAGAGCAGTCAGTGAGGGCTCTTAATCAATGGGCCATTTCTCCAGCCCTTATATTTATATTAAGAGTGTGTGTGTGTGTGTGTGTGTGTGTGTGTGTGTGTGTGTGTGCATGTACATGCACATATGCATGACACAGTGCCCACATAGAGATTAGAGGACATTTTTCAGTGGTCAGTTCTCTCCTACCGCCATGGGATTTGGGGACTGAATTCGGATCATCAGGTTTATACAGCAAGCTCCTTTACCATCTGAATCACCCTGCTGGTCTTTTTTTTTTTCCTTGAAGAGACTAGGTCTCACTATATTACCCAGGCTGGCCTCAAACCCCTGGGTTTAAGTAATCCTCCTGGCACCCTCTTCTGAGCAGCTGGGATCACAGAAGCAAGTCAACATGTCTACTTTGAAATTTTGGGTACTACACTACAATCCCAGGAAGGAAAGGGGGATACCTGAGGCTGTATTCGCATGAACACCCTTTTCTCTATGAAAGATTCTGTTAGGAGAATCACAAGTCAAATCACTGACTGGGAGAAAAAAAATTGCAAAACACAAATAGTTGAACCTCCAGAATGGACCTAAAGCCTAACCATCCCCTGCCACCCCAATACTACACACACACACTCACACACACTCACACACACACACTCACACACACACAATGAGCTGAGCAAATGATACCTCTCCGTAAGTGAAAAATCAGCCCGTAAAAATATTACGGCATCACTGGTCACCAGAGACTCACAAAGTAAGATGAAGGGACGCCACCACATTCCCCTTGTTACACCGGCTAAAGTCAGAGTGACAGCAAGTCTTGTTCGTTGATCAGGTGGAATGCAAGATGATACCTTCACCTTGGAAGACAGTTTGGCAGTGTCTTACGATGCTAAACACAGACTTAGCACATAAGCCAACGATGAACTGATTTGAAAATTACGTTCCTGTAAAAACTTGCATGTGGGTGTTTAGAGAGGTTTTAGCCGTAGTCTCCAGAAACTGGAACCAAAATGCCCTTCAACAGGTGAAGACACAACCACAAAAGGAAGAATTATGTCACAATTAAAATAAATGAGCTATTAAACCTCAAAGGGTCAGATTCACATTACTGGATTCAAAAGACAAAGACAATTATGTGCTTCTAATTTTTATGACTAACACGGGTTGGATATGAAATGTAGTGAAGGCCTAGTCCCAGTTGCAATGTTTTAGAGTGGAAATCCGGGGAGATGATTGGATGGAAGGCTATGACATAATCAGTGGATGGATTATCATTGCATTCCTAACAGGAAGGCTCTACCGAGAGGTGGTAGCAACTCAGAAAGGAAGTTGGAGCGAGTAGGCCACTGATTTCCTTCGAAGGTTATCTCGTCCCAGCCTCTGCCTCTCTGCCTGCTTCCCAGCTGCCACAGATGCAGAGCTATCCTCTGCCGCAGCCTTTGCCTGGATGCCCTACCTCAGCATAGGTTCAGAAATGATGGATCCAAAGTGACCATGAACTAATACCTCTGAAACCGTGAGTCCAAATGAGTTCTTCCTCCCGCACAGGGGTCTCCTGGGGTCTTTGTCACAGCCATGAAACCCTGACTGACAGCGATGGCATGCTTAGAAAGGACAGTAAAACAGCGTCAGGGACATGGAGTTTGGGTCATGGGTGGAGGTAATTTATAGGTGAAGCAGAGGGAATATGTTAGAGCCATGAGTCTTTATTGTAAGATACTATCATAATACATCAAAATGTGCACTTGTCAAACACATAGAACTTTACAATATGAAGAGTACGATTGTAAGCAAAATCTTTGAAAACCACCTGGGAGGTCATGTATTCCAGGAGGGAATGCAGGTTGTAACAGAACCCAGCCGTGTGGCAGATGCAGGAACAGCCTCACTTGAGACGGAGGGGGAACAACATGTTGACCCAAATACCTTCGGGAATCTGTGATTCTCTAAGACCAAAAACAACAGAAGCTGCATTTAATCTAATTGATTAAGCTATTGCTTCTCACAGGGGTCTGGGTCAACAATCCTGACTCCACTGGGCATGTATTTTAGAACTTGATAGCCAAGTATATAGGCCGTCAATGTTGGGGGCCAGGTTTCTCACTGTTGTAGGGAGGACTTACAGACACAGGGCAGAATAACCTAAAGAATGGGGTGGAGCCACCAGGATGGGTGCACGGTTGATTTAGGCACAGAAGGCATGGTTAGGCACGGAAGTTGTATTGGTAAATTGGCAGGGCTAATTTTGTGTGTCAACCTGACTGAGCTGTGGACAGTTCAAGATATATTAGCTAGGCGCGTACTTCTTGATGAGACGAACGTTAGAACAGGTAAACTGGATGACGAAGAGAGACCGCCTCAGTATGGGTAGGCCTGAACTGGTCTCTTGAAAACCTGCACAACAGAGGGTGACCTCGAAAAGAACCCTTCTCTCTGCCTGTCTTTGAGCAGAGCTAGTGGTCTTCTCAGGCATTCAAATCTGGACTGTAACTTAGGCATCAACTTTCGAGATTTTCTAGCTTGTCAAGGCAGATCTCGGCCCTCTTGTCTTCTAGGATCACATGAGCCAGTTCCTTAGGGTAAAAATACACAGTACACAAATAATACTGTAGCATCTAATACTAATACTACACAGAGATGGGGGAGAGGAAGAGAGAGAAGGGAAGGAGAGAGAGAGCAAGCCATTGGTTCTGTCTTTTTAGAGCACAAGCCTCGCGTGTGGATCTAAACACACGGAAGCACACACCACCCGCTGGAAAGAAACGGCCCCTCAGCGTCAGCGAACACTCAGGCCATCCAGCTCTTGTCATCTAATTCCATTCTCAGATTAAAAGCAGCACCCATCCCTAGAGAATTGTCTGCTCCGTGGACTGAGGCAGGGAACATGCAAGATGATCCTGGAACCTTCCGTAGGGCCACAAAGCTAGACAGCATACTGGGACGGTATACTGACGAGAATGTCTCAAAGGAGTGCCAGGCCCAGTGACCTCAGGGGAAGATGTGAAAGACAAACCCAGTAAGACAGTGCTGGATTATAATCCAGAGTGTAAAACAAATATGAATAAACTGATGTTTACATAAATAAATGAGTTAAGTAATAAATTGTTTACGAGACTCAAATGTCCCAAGTGGAAGAATTCTAAACACTGCATGTGGATGGATACTCCACCCTCAGTTACTGGAAGGGAGACTCACTTCCCACTCCTCAGGTGTGGGTTGCAGGTAGCGCTTCCTTCCAAATGCACTCTGTGGAAGGGTGGGGAGAGTAACTTTACAATGGAGAAGCCTGACAAACACTTTCTCAGCCAAGTGACCAGAGCCAATATCAACACTCACAAGTCATGCCGACATGATGCGCTGAGAATGGCCTTGTATGCTGGGTGTGATGGCACACACCTGTAACCTTAGGGCTCAGGAGGTAGAAGCAGAAGGATCACTGGAAGTCTGAGGCCAGCCTGGTCTATATAGAGAGCTATAGGCAAGCCTGGGCTACAGTGTGAAACCGAGAGAGAGAGAGAGAGAGAGAGAGAGAGAGAGAGAGAGAGAGAGAGAGAGAGAGAGAGAGAGAGAGAAGAGAGAGAGAGAGAGAGAGGAGAGAGAGAGAAGAGTGAAGAGAAAAAGGGAGAAAGATAGATTGGATAGATTAGATGCTGGGCAGTGGTGGTGCATGCCTTTAATTCCAGCACTTTGAAGGAAAAGATCTGAGTTCAAGGACAGCCTGAATTACAAAGTGAGTCCCAGGACAGCAAGAACTACACAGAAAAACCCTGTCTTGAAAAACCACCAAAAAAAGAAAGAAGGAAGGAAGGAAGGAAGGAAGGAAGGAAGGAAGGAAGGAAGGACAGCTCAGAAATGAAAATAAAGCACATGTGGATGGCGTTCGGTGAGTTAAAGACTGAAAGTCTGGGCCGAGCTTAAGAAGATGTGGGTGCTGACAGCTTAAATCGACGAGGAAAGCATGTTCCAGAGATGTGTGTCATAAAGCTTGGACAACTCTAAGGATAAACACAAATCTAAAAATACAGGTTTATTTCCCAAGTTGCCTAAGGGAGAAATGGCAGGAAGGAGATGGGGTAGATGTGGGAAATTTCTCAGTTCAACAGAAGGTAGGAAAGAGAAAATAATGAAGTCAAAAGGCAAGGAATACAGATGGCGGCAACCAACTCATAATGCATCTATCTCATCATAATAGTGTGGAACAAGAAGCACCTTGTGTACGTCCTCAACTCTCTTGGCCTCTCCTGTCTCCCAGGCTCCACCTCTTGATCCTCACAGCCACTGCCAAGTGACAATCAACTCTGTGTGTCTAGCTGGAGGCCTCTGCCCACTCTGCCTCCTCCCACTCAGCTGGCGCTTTGTGCCGCAGAGTGTGGACCAGGTAACTCCGAGTGAGGTTCAGAGGAGTTAAACCCCAAGGGGCAATCTTCGACTAATTAGACAGGCGGTAGGAAGCAGCCGCAGATAAATGCTTTTGCTTGAATTTGCTCTTTCATGGCAGGAGTGTGTCTGTCTACCCAGCGTCTGTGGAGATGGGCCAAGAGGCTAAGTGAGCCTATCCGTCAAGGATTAGCTTTGCCTCTCAGCTTCCAGGCTCCGCTGCCTCTGCTCCTTTCTCTTTCTCTTACAGCCTGGAATAGCTTCAGGCTCTGCTTTTAGGACAAAGGTGAAAAGGAAAAGATGGTGTCTGCTCCCTAAGAGTCAGAGACTATGAGATTGCATTTGTTATTTTAGAGTTGTGTATTCTTATTTATGTGAGTGTACATATAACATTAATATTAGAAAGAATATCTGATAAATGTATATATGTAATTTATATGTGATATATTATATATAATATGCATTATATACACTTGTGTGAAAGAAGAAGTCCACCAAGGAATATAATAAAATTGCTTCAGGAAACAGAGAGAAACAGAATTAGGAAGAAAAAAATGACTACAATAGATTCTTAACAGGAGGACTTCTGGGGCGCAAAGGGCTGACTAGAAGCTGCCTCTTTCGATGGAGGAGAGTCAGAATAAGAAAACGTGTCTTTATCGCCAACACAGAAATAGAGGAAAAGCTTTGGAAATTCACAAGGTAACTAAAAGCTCACAGGCAAGGGTCAGAAGGAAAGATGGGGGATAAAGAAAATGGGTGGGGAGGAGAACTAGGTGGAGCGTGGCTCCTGCCATGTCTCTCCAGTCACGGAGACGACACTTCCTAAAGCAGCTCATTTTCTCCTTACCAAGTGGTACTGGGGACAGAGCCTTCAAGAGCAGACTGTGCAGTAACAAACACCCTCCCAAACTCCAGAGGAGAAATCCAAACCAGCAGACACCCAGATCACAGCCCGGAACGGCAAGAAACACGAAGGAGCACGGAGCCTGGCTCCTCCAAAAGACCGTTCTCCACAGGCACTGAGCTCAGGCATACTGAAGCCGGGGAGCTGCCAGATGAAGATATCTGAAGTTGTCTGATTAAAATGATCGATGGCCTGAAAGAGGACACAAATAAACAGATAAACTCAATCCAGTACCCAGAGACTAAAGTCAGCAATACAAAGGGGGGGTGGGAATAGGCAAAACATGTAATAAAGTCAACAACATGAATGAGAAAATCGAAAACATGGAAGAGATTCAGAAACAGATTGGGAGAGGGATTAGAACTGTTGAAGGCTAGAACCTCAAGGGATCAAACTGAAAGCATTAATGAAGAGTATCACCAACAGACTCGACCAAGCTGAAGAAAGACTATCAGGAATGGGGGAGAAGGTTGAAGAAATACTGCATTCAAACTTCGATAAGGAAAAAGGAATAAAATAGATTAGCATGGCTACGACACACTGGAACTCTAGGTTATGACCAAGACACCAAACCTAAGGGCCTACATGACAGAAGAAAGAGCTGAGACAAACACGGAAGGCAGAGAGGTGTAAACAATAAAGTCAGCAAAGCATTCCCCACAGCTACAGAAAGAAACCGACACCCAGGTAGGCACGAGCAGGGAGCTTCTCTTTGACATTATAGTCACCATGTCAAGCATACAAAGCAAAGAGACGACATTAAAAGCTGTCCGGGGAGAAAAAGCCAACCCACCTAGAAGGCAGAACAACAACAAATCTCTCCCAGCCACCCTAAACTCCAGGACAGCATCAAATGATAGTCACCTCCTAAAAACAACCACTAGACAAGATTGTTAGATCCTGTGAGGCCGTCTGTGAAAACAGAGGGGAAAATGAAAGCCCTTCAGAATAATACACAGCTGTTCCTTACCACCAAGCCAGCACTGCGCCCTGCAGAAGATACTTAAAGGGCCACAACAGACAGAGAAAGGAAGCTCATGAGAGAGATGGCTGAAGGAAGGAGGTTGGGAAGGAATCCATCATGTCCAACACAGTGAACCATCAAAGCCCTAACACTAATAAAGTAGAACGAACATAGCAATTAACCAAGTGACCAGGAAAGAAAACAAGTAAGTAAATCACAGGAATACATAAACATCTCTCAGTAATAACCTTGAATGTAAATGGCCTCAACTTTCCAATAAAAAGATACAGACTGGCCAACTGAATTTTAAAAAACAACAACAACAACAAAAAACTAGACTGAGGGGCTGGAGGTGGCTCAGGGAAGAGGAGCACATACAGTTCTGAGGTCGTCATGGTAGCACACGCCTTTAGTCCCAGCACCCAGAAGGCAAAGGCAGGCAGATCTCTGAGTTCAAGGCCAGCCTTGTCTATAGAGTGAGTTCCAGGACAACTAGAGCTACACTGAGAATCCCTGTCTTGGAAAAATAAAACCAAGCAAACATACAAAAGAAGGAGCACACACAGCTCTTGCAGAGGACCTGCATTCAGTTCCCAGCACCTATGCCGCCACCACTGTAACTCAGCCCCAGGGAACCTGCACCCCTTCTGACCTCCGTGCACCTGAAGTTACATGCACACATGCGCGCGCGCGCGCGCGCACACACACACACACACACACACACACACACATAACTTTAAAAGAATAGGTAAATATTTAAAATTAAAAACTAGACCCAACTTTCTGTTGTGTCCAAGAAGGCACATTGTTAGTAAGGACACTCACAGACTGTCAAAGAATTGAAAAAAAAATATTTTTTTTATGAGACAATGTCTTACTATGCAAAGCAGGCTGGACTGAAACTCACAGAGATCAACTACCTGTACCTTCCAAGGACTGGGAGTAAAGTCTTGTGCTACTGTGCCCAACAGGACTAAAAACTAATAAACAAACTGAAACCCAAACCAAGTTAGTGTAGCGATTCTGGTTTCTGATAAAGCAGACTTCAACCCAAAATCAGTCTAAAGAGGTAAGAAGGTCACTCTTTCTAAGAAAGGCAAAAACTCATTCAGAAGGTAGAGCAAGTGTGAATGTATTTGCATCACACATTGGAGACCATGCACACTCACATACACACACACACGTGTGCATGATCACTTTATACACACTTTTACATAACACATGTATATACATACATACATACAGATAGATAGACTGACAGACAAACAGTCATCCTCTCTTACACAGAAGCTTGATGTGTGACAGATGTCAAAAATCAACAGGAAGAAGAATGCCCTCATTCATAAACAACTCTGCAGCCATAGCGACCCTCACTGAAAACAATAAAAGGCAATGGTTGTGTTTTTCACCATGAGGGGAAAAAATCATTCCAAGGAGACTAAAGCTCTAACTAGAAAAGACAAAACTTTAGAACACTGACAAAACTATCTCCAGAGTAAAAAAGGATTTCTTACCTAAGACACTATAAGGAAACAAACAAACAAAAACTTGGCAAATCTGACTTTGGTTGACTGGTCTGACAATAGCTGCAGGAAGCACAAGGTGAGACAAGCCACAGCAGCGGCTTTGGAACAGGGCTCCCTCCACACAGGCTCCCAGAGCTGAAGCTATGCATTCCTCATGATTAGGCAACTCCCCTCCAAGGTGGCGTCTCCAGAAACACCCACCCACGTATGCACCAGGGGACGCGTGCAAGAATGTGCAGTGTGGTGGTGATCGAATATTCAAAAACTCGAGGGGTAAAACAAATCAGATCAACAACAGGGCACACTCATAAGCAATGAAATGTTCATCTGATTAAAAAAAAAATCAGCGGTGAAAATGAGGAACTGGAGCCCAAGTCGTAACAAGAGTTACTCCTATGGACAGACTGCGTCACAGTATTGAGACGAAGAAAAGTTAGTCTGTGGATACAAAGCTCAAAGCGGGAAAGTACCCACTGGTGCTTTGAGTGCCGGAGCAGTGGTTAAGTCATAGGAAGGCCAGGGTAAGGCTGGAGAGATGGCTCCGCAGTGCATGTTAACACTATTCTTGTGGAGGATCTATGTTCGGTTCCGGGCACCCACATCAGGCAGCTCACCAATGCCTCCAGCTCCACTTCCAGAGGATCTGATACCCTCTTCTGTCACAACACTGGGGGAAAGTCGGCCTCCATCCACTTCATGGCCAGGAAATGAAGAAAAGAGAAACCTGGGGTCTCACAATCCCTTGAAAGATAGAAACCCCCACCCCCATGAGCCAGACTACCCACTAGGCCCCACCTCTTGGCAGTTCTACCAAGCTGGGGACCATGCCTTACCACAAGGACCTCTGCAACCCTTAGGATGCAAGTGTCTTGTCACATGCTTTTGTTGTTGTTGTTGAAAGATGACACGTGATCAAAGATTGGGAAGAGCTGATGGTCTTCTTCTGGCCCACATGGGCACGTGCCACACAGACTCAAGCAGGCACTCATACATACTTTTTTTTTTGTTCTTTTTAAGAATTCCTAAACACACACACACATACACACACACATACACACACACACACACACACACACAAATGTGACCAATAAAAACAATTAAAATCATGGTTATACTGAGAAGAGACCCACAAGGTGGTTCTGGAACATGACACTTCCTGTTTCTCCAGCTAGTCGGTGGTTCCATGGCTGTTTTCTTTGTCATTAATATTTAGCTCCTCGGCCCTTTGCTAAATGGGAGTGTCCTTTCCTAGGCTGAAAGGTTGAAAGAAGAAAATTCCACAGACTAAAAGACTCTATCAAGATAATGTGTGTATACGAATAAGTCATTGATATTTCAAGTCTAAATTGTTTCAAGTCTTCAAATCAGCAAGCAAAAGAGGACAAACCATACACATAGTCACATCTGGGAGAGGCAGGCCTGTAATCCCAGCTACTTTAGAGACTGAGGCAAGAGTCCAAGGCCAGCCTGGGCAGAGGCAGGTGGATGTCTGTGAGTTTGAGGCCAACCGAGTCTGCAGAGCAACCCTAAGGGACGCTGGAAACGCAGAGTGAGATTCTGAATAAATAAATAAACTGAAGACTGGAGCTGCATTTCAGTGGTAGGACATTTATCTAGCAGGACCGAGACCCTGGGTTAACCACAAGCATCACACACGCATGGATGTGCACACATACACACACACACACACACACACACACACACACACAGAAAGAGAGGGCGCATGCAAAATGTTGTAACTATGCATATATGAGGTTCTCTACTTCATTACCAATCTGGGGGACTAATTCAAATTAAAACAATGATGGAGTATCATTTTATTCCCATCAAACAAAGTAGCAGTGAAAACAAACAAACCAAAAAGCCAGATCTCTGGGTCTACTTCTGGGAGAGTGCTATATATATAGAGAGAGAAGCAATTTGGCCATATTTAACACCAGGGAGGAGGAGGGGACACACACCTGGCCCACCAAGGCAGTTTTACAGTGCACAAAAAAGTGTCTTCGACAAAAATCTATGCCTGTGCTGTTTGCAGCAGCTAAACATTTCTTAAAGTGTCGTGTTTCCAAACAAAAGAACGAAGAAATAAATTGCAGCCGAGTAACAGCCCTGTGTCACTGTGAACTAGAGCAGTAATATCGGAACGGAAAAGCAAATTGTGCAACGTGCGTGGCGAGGCTCCATTTGTATAAACTTCAGAACAGCACCGCGCATTGTTTATGATGCATGCATATGTAACGAAGGCATGAAAATATGCGTGCGAATCATAAGCGCTGAATTTAGGGTGGTATCTGCTGCAAGAGAGGTGGAGGAAGCGGATCAGTGGGAGCAAACAGCCTTTGGTCACAGCTGAAACACGACAGTGTCTTTAAAAGAACTGGCACAGGAGGAAAAGAGGACCCACCTTTTTAATTTACCAGTTGAGCAAGAGGAAGCTGGAAAACCATGTAAGGGCCTCTGTAGCGTTAGAGAAAGCATTGGCTGAAATCCGTCCGACATTAATGTGTGATTGTAGAAAAGCCTCCTACCCTGGAAGGAAGCCTTTAACCTGATGCAGGGCCTCGCATAGTGCTGAAATACCAGAAACACTGTTCTATTTGTGTGTGTTGGTGGGTCCGAGTGCATGCAGGTGTGGGCACACTGTGTGTGTGTGTGTGTGTGTGTGTGTGTGTGTGTGTGTGTGTGTG
>NC_022016.1:60187253-60196025 GCF_000317375.1 Microtus ochrogaster | reverse complement strand
TGTGTGTGTGTGTGTGTTCCCTGTCTTACTTGATGTAGGATCTCTGATTGAAGCCTAGAGCTCA
The DNA here is from genome assembly GCF_000317375.1 of Microtus ochrogaster. Classification (NCBI taxonomy): domain Eukaryota; kingdom Metazoa; phylum Chordata; class Mammalia; order Rodentia; family Cricetidae; genus Microtus; species Microtus ochrogaster. The sequence goes on along the minus strand of NC_022016.1, from coordinate 60,195,961 downwards.
CCAATTGGCAAAATTCCCTGGCCAGAGAGCTCTGGGGATCCAACTTTCCCTGGGATCTGAACTGAGATCCTCTTAAATTTGCTCAGCAGGCAGTTACTCGACCAAGGCATTCCTCCAGTCCAGGAAAACACTTCTTTTGGAGTTAAGAACAGACAAGATGTGTGGAGGTCCTGGACAGAGCAGTAAGAAAGATAGCGTGGGAGGCAGTGGGGAAGACAGGCGGTTAGGAGAGGGAGAGAAAGGAAGGGAAGGAGGGAAAGAGGGCAGAGGAGAAGTGGAGGAGGAAGAAATAGATTTAAGTAACACTGAGGTGACTTATCAGATTGGCAAAAATTATGGTGACGGATAATATTGTATATTCAGAAGACAGGGCGGGCAGGAACACCGTCGTGTGTGGGGGCTCCGTGGGTCACACCTCTCGGAGGATCAAACCATCAGTTCCTGGTAAGGCAGTGATGCTCATGTCCTATGAGCCAGAAATCCCATCCTCAGATACTCAACAGAGAAAAGCTGAGAAGCAACCACGATGTCCATAAAGTCAGAATAAATAAATCATGTGTGTGGCTCACTCGGACAATGAACATAACTAGACCAGTGTTGAAACAAACTAAGTTTTCATGCATCAACAGGGCTAAGTTTCAAGGCATCACGTGCAAGGGAGACCATCAGCTATGAAGGACACACCCAGCACCTTGACGGTCGTTCTCAGAACACAAAAGGCAATGTACTTTTTGTGTTTTTACGTATGCACGCCAGATGAGTGAGAACTGGTCCATGGTGATTTTAAAAATCTCAGAGCCGACGGTTATTTTTTTGGAGGAGGAAAGTAAGCAAGGAGAACCTCACTTTATCTGTGCACGGCCCCCTCTGGGTGGTGGGGTGGATGGAGAAGCAGACAGAGGCTGGGAAGCACCGAACGCTGGCATAAGTCTCTATCACGACAATTGATCCCTATTTCGGCATACTTAGGAAGACAGATATTTCTGGGGCCCGTGAGATGGCTCAGTGTGTGAAAGTACCTGCCTCTAAACCAGACAAACCCATTTCGAGCCCCAAGACTCGCAGGGTGGAAGGGGGAACCGGCTCCCACAGTGTGTCTTCTGACCTCCTCACAGACACCACGGCACGCGTGTGCACAAGCATGCGTGTACACACACAAACACACGTGCCAGAGAAATAAAAGGTAGCACAAAAAGTTTCAATATATATTTTGCAGCTTAAATGGTTTCTTTTACTGGGTGTGGTGACACACCTGCAATCCTAGCAGTTCCAGGACTGAGGCAGAAGAAGCAGGAGTTCAAGACCAGCTTGATCTACATAGTGAGACCCTGTCAGAGAGGGAGAAGGAGGATAAGGAGGAAGAGAGAGAGACAGAGACAGAGAGAGAGAGACAGAGAGAGATAGACAGAGACAGAGAGACAGAGAGACAGAGATTGCACAAACCCTTGCTTGGCAAGACTACCTTTCTGAAAACTGGAAAATATAGTTAAAAAATAAAAAGGTTCCAGGTGATGGTGGCACACACTTTTAATCCCAGCACTCAGGAGGCAGGTGGATCTCAAGGCCAGCTTGGTCTACAAAGCTAGTTCCAGGACAGTTAGGGCTGTTATGCAGAGAAATCCTGTCTAAAAAAAAACAAAAAAAGAAAAAGAAAGGAAGAAAGGAAGAAAGGAAGGAAGGAAGGAAGGAAGGAAGGAAGAAAGAAAGAAAGAAAGAAAGAAAGAAAGAAAGAAAGAAAGAAAGAAAGAAAGAGGCCCAGCAGGGCAACAGAGAGCAACTGTCCCAAGACCAAGCAGCCTCCCCCTGTGAGGCTGGCCCCTAGGTTCCCACTTGTCACCTGCATTGCAGGGCCCAGGATAGTTGGTAGCTCAATGGAAATGGGGATGGAGAAGATATTTCCAGGCACCTGCCACCAAACTTTTAAAGGAGACTGGGGAGGAAATTCCTTCCACCTGCTCCTCCTGCTAGTGAAAGCTTCTACATAAGTGGTTCTCAACCTGTGGGCCCCGACCCCCCCTCACAGAAATTGTCTAAGACCATCAGAAAGCAGATACTTACAATTCATAATAGTAGCAAAATTACAGTAGCAGCAAGAACACTTTTACACACTCGCTTCTTTAGGTGGAGGCGACCACAAATGCCCATTTCACAACAGAGGCCGCTGCGGCTCAGCGAGGCTGACTCACTCCCCAGAGCTTACACAGCAAGGTGTCGTCAGCAGAGCCGGGTTTGAGTTCATGCTGTCTACACCCAGAGCGTGCTTCTTCTTCCTAGGCTCCAAGTCACGCTGGCGTCGTTTACACACGCATCTTCTCACCCCCACGAATTTATCTGTTTTGTAACCTGGGCTGCCCTCACTTAACACATTATCATGTATATCTTTTTCCCTGCCATTAATATCATATTCTACAACATTAGTTTTTAATGATCGCCCTGGTAATCCGCTGTGATGTACACGCAGCCCGGGTGTCAGACATCCAAGCGCCTTTCGAGTTTGCACTACCATCAACAATGTTTTGGTAAATACACTTATAATTAAATCACGGCATACATCCTTGACTGTTTCTTTAGGATCTGGTCCAGAAGGAACTGCTGCATCAAAGCAAACTTTTAAGACTGTCTGATACTTATTGCCAAATCACCCCCTGGAAAGATTTCCCGGCAGTGAATGGGAGAACCTGTTCCCCGGGGTCCTGGCCAACCCAGCCACAGCCACACAAGGGAGGCGGGACAGGAAAAGGCATATGGCTGCTTTCAGTTATCTTAGTTGGATTATTAATGAGACACTTTTAAAATTTCCTCATTCATTAATTTTATTTCTTCTTTTGTGGCTGTTTTTTGCTTATTACTCAAATCAATTTGCTTTCTGCCTCACACCTCCTCTCCCCCCACCCGCCACTACCCACTACCAACGGTTTGGGGTTTACAAGAAGAAAAAGGGGGACACTCAGAAGGTAACACCCCAAGGTCTGTCCCTTCTCTACGGACAGAAATAGAAGCTGATATATAGCACACATTTCTAGACTTTTACCAAAAGCTTTAGCAAAAGTAAACTTCAGGGATGTACCTGGATGGAGTGTTTGTGTGGTATACACAAAACCCTGAATTCCATCCCCAGAACCACATAACCCCAACAGGGCAGTGTACCCCTGAAATCCCAATGCATGCCTGTAATCCCAGCCCACTGGAGGAGGAGATAGGGGATCAACATTCAGGGTCACCTTCGCACATAGCAAGTTTGAGGCCATGCTGGAATAAAGAAAGGCCTTGTCCTTACTTTTGTTTGTTTTTTTTTTTTTAATAAACTTCAACCATTTTCTGGCCCCCATCAGCTCCCAGAAACTGTAGGTTGAGAGGTGAAAACCCCAGGCTGTGGTCCTTCCCTTTGCTGGGCCATTCTCGGCAGTCTGAGGTACACATGGACACCCGCATGCCCAGACACAGAGGTTAGACCACTCCTGGCCAGATCCCTGCTCTCCTCACAACCATGAACATGTCTCCTACCTCCGGTCTCCATCTGTGGAATGGGAATGATGCTTGAGTCGGCTGTTTGAGAGCCAGGGGAGTTCACCACAGACATCAGTCCTATGCCACCTCACACGCAACCCGTAGCTCTCAGCTTGTACTGTCTTGTTTGGGGCTTGCTCTGTGTCTAGCTACCCTGCAGCATCCTGAAAGAGGGGTCTTCTCTCTTTTTCCCCTGTGGAGAAAAACAGTCATCTCAACTTTCCAGCCATTCTCCATGAGTAAGCTCTACTGCGCAAGGGGACCTGTGCCGGGGGTTGGGGACAACCAGAAGCCCTGCCTTCAAGGAACCTCTTAATGAGAAAAACAAGGATTGAGAGCACACCGATTGGGAGAGCGGCTGTGATCTGGATCCCTCTTACGCAATGGGAAAGCACCCTGGTGTGGCTGTCACTCAGCCACTGCCAGGTGACTAACTCTGCTGAGGCTTTGATCAGCTTCCTGCAGGTGAACCCATCAAAGCCGTGTCTGAACCCTGACACATGCACCTCGCTTGCCACCTCGGGCCTTTCTGAAGTCTGAGGGACACACCCCGTCCACCCCCAGTGCATACACACAGCCCAGAAAGGAGGGCAATTAACATATTCTGGGTCACCTTGTCCTCCTCCAGGCAGACAATCTGAAGCCTTCGAATGGTGACCAAGATAGCTGCCCATCCTTGCCTCGGCTGTCTCTCCTTCTCTGCTTCACCTCCCGCGTGGGTCCTTATTCTTGTTTCCTGGCTTCACTTCCCAAATCCACCCTGCACCACGCTCTCATGGTGAGCTCAGGGACCCAGGAAGCGCCCATCCAGGCTCCATACCAGAATAATGTGACTCACTGGCTGAGCAGTTGAAGGACGCCTTGTTTGCAGGAGGGAGTGGCTGCCACAAGGCCAGCTCTCCCTGTCCCTGGGTGTCACCATTTCTGCCCACCCTAAGACTGTCCTGGCAAACTGCAGGTAAGGAAAGGGGCGCTCGTTTCTTAGCTGCTTCTTTGTTGCCTGAGATGGAATATCTGACCAAAGCAGCTTAAGGAGAGAGGAGTTAACTAGGGTTCAGAGTTGAGGGGACAGTCTCCCATGGCAGGAAAGGTGTGATGGCAAGGCCAGCTCCAGCTGCAGTGGCAGCTGGTCACACTGCATCCAAAGTCGGGAATCAGAGAGAGACTGCTGCTTTGTGATTTTTTTTTCTATGAAGCCCAGGACTCCAGCTGGGAGAACAGTCCCAATGACACTGCTAGTTAGGGTTTCTATTGCTGTGCAGAGACACTGTGACCGGCAACTCTTATAAAGGAAAATATTTAATGGGGGTGGCTTACAGTTTCAGACTCCATTATCATCAAGGTGGGACATGGAGGGTGCAGGCAGATGTGGTGCTGGTGAATGAGCTGAGAGTCCTAGATCTTGATCTGTAGGCAGCAGGAAGTGAACTGTGTACCACGCGGGGTGTAGCTTGAGCAAAGGAGACCTCAAAGTCTGCCCCCACAGTTACACACTTCCTCCAACAAAGCCACACCTACTCCAGTGAAGCCATACCTCCTAACAGTGCCACTCCCTATGGGGCCAATTTCTTTCAAACCATCACAGACATTTAGGGTGGGTCTTCTGACCCCAGTTAACACAGTCTACAAACTCACTCATACATAGACTCAGACTGATCTCCTATGTGACTCTAGATCTTGTCAGAGTGACAGTATTAACCCTCACACGCTTAGTCCAAGCCTGTGCCAGGAACTGTCCTTTGGAGGTACATAAGCTACAGGTGACTTCTCTGCGGCTTCGAGGCACCAGGGCTAAGGGACAGAGAGACTTCTACTCTGTTTAATATGCTTTGTCAAAGACCATCGTTTACCTATTTGAATTAAGATGTTCTGCCCACATCAGGCGGTGGTGGCGCACGCCTTTAATCCCAGCATTTGGGAGGCAGAGGCAGGCAGATTCCTGTGATTTCAAGGCCAGCCTGCTATACAAAACAAGTTCCAGAATAATCAGGGTTACACAGAGAAACCCTGTCTCAAAAAAAAAAAAAGTTCTGTCCACAAGTACCACAAGTAAAGAATCATTCTGCTTCACAGAACACAAGTCTCAGCCCAGCTAGATTATTGAATTAACACTTTGCCTTTTCTTTTCTTTTTTTCCTACCAGGCAGGATCTCACTATCTGGCTATCCTAGAACTCACTCCGTGGACCAGGCTATCCTTGAACTTCAGAGATCTTCCTACCTCTCTGTCCCGAGTGCTGGGATTGAAGGGACGTGCCACTATGCCCAGCTTTGAACTGATCCTTTCAGTGATGATGCTGACATAAATGACACACAGGACCTGGGTGACTTCACAGAGATGCTATGAGACCAGCGTGGCCAGGAAATTCCTCTCAACAAATACCTTTGGAGATGGTACAGTCGATTGGGCTGTTAACACTAGCCTCTATAACAAGCATCCCAAATAATCAGTGTCTTAAGACAGAGTAAGGATTTACTTTACACATAAAACAAGAGGCACATGTTCCCTTTGGGCTCGAGCCAAGAAAGCTCAGCTCCAGCCGATGACGAGAGAACTCAAGGTGCTTCTGTCCTGTAGAGCCTGCTACTAGGTCTTAAGAATGGAAGGTGGAAGAGTGGGGTCCTCAATTTCACTTTGGTCCAGTGAAGATGCAGGCCACTGTCACCCATTCTAAAGCAAAAGGCCATCACAGGAATACAAGGCCAGGCTGGAAAGTGCAGTCCTGAGCAAGGAGACCGTGATTCTGTGGCATCTGCCTGTCCGGATGGTGAACAGTGCCACTACGGCCACCCTCCAGTGGAGCACTTAGACAAGGCCTGTAAAAAGAAAGTGAGGGCCCAGTGCCATGAGATTGGGGGGGTCTCAGGGGGGGGCCTCAGGCCTGTGGCCAGGAAAGGTTCTCCAAAGAGAAGCTGAGAGGCCTCTGAGCAGAATTGATCAGAGGAGGAAACAGTTTGCACAGGAGGCCGGGAAGTAACAAAATGCGGCAGTCTAGAACCCAAAGGTCAAATGGATGACAAGAAGATGCACGAACTGGATCTGGAGACACAGGCAGGGCCCGAGAACTCTGTTTGCTCTGTGGACAGGCGTTCATAAGTGTCTTACATGGGCCAGGCACTGTTCTACACAGCTAAATGAGCTACACAGACAAGACAGAGCAAGTCCCATGAAGGGCGAAACGGCCTCCTGAGCCAGAGGAAGTCTTCTGACTTCCTCACAGAACTCTGAGGCCAAAGTTGTTTGGGAGGAGAGGGTGATCCCACACCAGTCCTCCCTGGCCACCCTCGGAACACCATGGAGCCATCAGGACCGCAGTCTGGAATTGGCAGATGTGTGTGGCTACAATTTCCGGCTTTTGGGCAGATGCCCTTTGCTGCAGATGGATGTTTACTCTGCCATTTGTTGTAATCATGTCTGATCTTTTGCTTATTGTGTCAAAGATAAACACCACTTGGCTGTTCCCCTGGGAGCAGGACGCCTGTTCCTCGAGGCTCGGGGAGCCGGCGCTTCACACTCGAAACAACCTGTTATTTCCTCTCTTGAAAGAGGCTCATAAAATGATAGATGGATCCCAGTAACTATAATACCTTCCTAATGGTGAGGGAAACCAGAGCCATATAGCAGGAGTGCAGTCTAGAAGAAAAATAGGAGAGTTAGAAAGACAAGCTTTAAAATATAATGGTGTCGTAATGGGCGAAATGAAACAGGAGATGCGATTAGAATTCTGCCCGGTGCATCTTAAGCACGGTGTTTGCTGTAGAGTGGGCCTTTCTACCGTGAGCCCCCTTTTTTTCCCTGGGGGAGAGGCTCTAACAGTGTTTGTTGAGTGACTGAACAATGACAACATGTGCCGGATGACAAAAATCAACAAAGGTTTACTATGCCCACTGATAGGAATGTAGCTTTGGGCCTCCTGACGGCACTGGTGAAAGGCATACTGAACAAATAAAATCATGACCCTAAATACCCGACTCTCAGGGCGCCTGAGAACTATGGACATTGACCGTGCCTCTCACTTGTGCTGGTTGCTCCAAAGGAACGCTGACCTCCAAAGCCAAACAGCTAGTGGATGAGAGGCGTTGTCTTTATAGTGGACAGCACAAAGATCTGTGACCCTGAGTTCTGCCTAGGGCGGTAGCTCTGCTGTCAGAGTGCTTTTCTAGCATCCATGAAATTCTGGGTTTGAACCTCAGCCCCACATAAACTAGTCCAAGCATTGATGATCGAGTTCAGAAGTTCAAAGGCATCCTTAGCTTATAGTGATTTCAAGGCCAGTGTGGACCACAAGAGATGCTGCCTCCAAAAAAGACGTATCTGTGCAAAATCAAACAAGAAAACCCAAAGTATTTCCCCATCTGCAGTAGACCCTGTGTGTCTGGGATGATGACTGCAGGGCATCCCTTGAGTTCTACTGATTTCAGGTGTGGCAGATTGCATTTTCCAAAACAAGATGACCATAGCCACGTCTCACCTCCCACACACTCTTCCTCAGAGTAACCATGGGGATGGACCCCGATTCCCCTATGCTAGCCCAGGTCTGCATGGGCTCTGACTCTCACCAGTAGATGGTATCAGGATCCTGCCCCACTGCTTCACCCACTAGAACCTTCGCTCTCAAAGCCCCTCAGATGTAAAGTAAAAAGTCCAAGCTTGGCCTGGTGGCAGAGTCCTGTCAACTACGCAGATGCTGAGGCAGGGGGATCAGAAGTTCAAAGCCAGCTCAAAATGAGAAATAAAGGGCTGAGGATACAGTCCAGTGACAGAGCACTTGCTTGGCAGGTGCCAAACCCATCCCAAAGCCCCCCGTGCTGTGTAGAAGTCAAGCCACAGAAGAAGGAGTGTCAGGCATCACCTGAGATTTGTGCCATCCCAAGTCACAAGCCACCTGCCAGGCCCCCGAGCCCAAGAACTCTCAGAGGACTCAGTCTGCGATCTTTCTGGCTGAGGCCCACACATCAAAGGGCAGAAGCAAGCCATCCCCTCGAGTCCTGCCCACAACCTGGCCATCAGGATTCACGTGCATAATAACCTCTTACATAGCAACAGGGGTATTTTCATTGCAGTGTTATGGGCACACTTGCAGCGGGCTTCTTGACCGGCGAGGAAGAAACACCCACCACACACGAGAATTCTTCTCAGATCACGCTTTACTGGAGTGCATTTGGTTGAGGGAGAGCATAAAGCGAAGGGGGGCAGGAAAC
>NC_022016.1:60174615-60187153 GCF_000317375.1 Microtus ochrogaster | reverse complement strand
CTAGAGAGAGACGCTAGAGAGAGACACGAGAGACGGGGGAGAGAGAGCGGGGGCACAATGGCGGCTGCTTATATATGGAATTGGCACATGGGTCACCCTATGATTGGCTGCCACCATCAGCTGACACCAGACTGCATCGAGATAGGCCCTGGGACCCATATTCACTGCACATGCGGGAAGCGGGGACAGGCAGCTCTCAAAGGCATAGCCAAATATGGAGTTGTTTATAACCAGCAAGACAGGATGTGGTGCCATCTTGCAATGGCAATCCTGTCCTGCTCCCTGCAGGGCACAGTCAAGTCTGTCACAAAATTCTTAGGTTGAAGTCCTAATCCCACTGCCTCAAAAAATGACTCTGTTTAGAGATGGAATTTCAAAGACGCGGTGAAGGTGGAAGGGGGTCCATCTGATGGATGGCTCCTAATCCAACACAAATAGTATCTTTAAAAAGTGTGTGCGTGTGTGTGTGTGTGTGCGTGCGTGCGTGTGTAAATGCGTGCACACATGACACAGAGGACAGCTTGCCTGAGCACCTTTACCCACTGAGTCATCTTGCAGGCCCACAATTGGTCTCTTCACGAGACAAAGTTTGGATGGAGCTAAGTAAGGGGAAGCCATGTGAAGGCCAAGGGAAGGCTGCTGTGGCCCTCTGTCATAGCGGCACCGCACATAGGAATAGTAATGGGGCCATCAGGTCACTGTGCCTCCTGGTCCCTGCATGCCGGGCCCTGGGCGGGAACCTGGGATGCTCTCTGACTTCAGAAACTGCCGGTGGGGAAAGGAAAAGAGACTTACAAACAAAAGTGAAGTGATCGGACACCACCAAGAGAAAAAAAGTGCTTTGGGGAAGGGTACCCTCTGAGCTGGAATCAATAGATGGGTAAGGGGGTTCACCAAGCAGAGAAGAGGGGAGGGAGCCCCAGATGAAGGACTAGGCGGAGCAAAAGCACAGGAGCAGAAAAAGTCTGGAGGATGAAAGAAACAAAGCTCCAGATGTAGGTGCTCCCTTGAGGGGGGCGGGGTCTGCTCACAAAGCGCCCAGAACGCTATGTCTAGCATCTGCCAGGTCCCCAAAGAATAGAGTGCTGGGAACAGTGAGGACTTGGGTTGGAAATCGATGAAGGCGGAACATAGGCAGCATCAACCTACCTCTGGAGGAGCCTGCAGTGGGAGAACCCGCGCCTGCAGATCAAATGTATCAGAGGGCCAGTCGGAGGGCTGGTGGGGTGCCTGGGGGTCGGAGAGGGTGGACAGACGTGGAGCCCCATGAATATACATGATCCCGCCCTAGAAGCTGGCTTCCTGCGGTGCATTTTTGCCGAGCTCTGTCTTGACAAGGTGATGTCCTTCAGTAGAGGACAGGATACGGCTGTTAGTTCAGCAGTTCTGTCAAGTCCGAGCAGGCTTTGATTTCGCTTCATACATATGCTTAGGTGCTGAGAAAAGCCTGTGCCGAGAGGAGCAGGGAGGCCAGGGAGAAAGGTCAGCCCCAAGGAGGAAGATGTCGGCCCTCCTCGGGCTGCCCCACACCCCCCTCCGCCACCGCCCCTCTGACTTACAGTTGACTTTGGTCCCTGCTGCCCGTGGGCTGCATTTTAACACTGCGCACAACAATGCGGGACTGTGGGCCAGTCGGGGAGTCTCCTTCCAGCATGGCTCTGTCACTCATGCTGGGTGACCCTAGTGAAGTCTCCTTCCCTCTCTGGGTCACAGGTGTCTCCTCTGACAAATGAGGGAATGCCACCAACAGTTAGCAAGTAGTTTTTTTTTCTTCTAAAGCAACTGAATCCTGATTTCGGACATGACTTAAGCAGATCACAGTACAATGGCTCTGACTGAAACAAGAGGCCTAGAAACCTCCCTCCCTGACTTCTCCACAGTTTCCTAGGCATCCCGACAAAGCTCCAATAGAGAGCCCCTGCCTTCACCTGCGCAGCCTTTGTGGACATTTGAGGGACTTGCAAACCCCTTGTTGGGTTCAGAATGCCCCACTGACCGCCCCGGCCCCGGGAAGCAGTCGCACTTTTAATCCTCCATGATGGGGAACATTAATATTAATGGTTGACTGGATTTGGCCATACTTCAAGTTCATTTATATTTTGATTGTCACTTCTATCGCAATTCTAGAAGAACAGCTCCTGGAAATCTCAGGTATATCTCTCCTGCCCACAGTGGCACCTGATAAAGTACCTTCTAGAACACAACACTTCTAGGAGAGTGGGTATAAAGGCTGAGCTGGTGCTAGGTCTGCCCACCAGTGTGCCTGGCGATCGGGTTCCCCCAGCAGTGTGCCTGGCTATCGAGTTCCCTTTCAGAGCCACAGGGGAAGCTCCAGCTGCATAATCTGATGGTTGGCTGGGAGTCCCAGGCCCAAATGTCTAACATTTGAACACTTTCATTTATGGGGTGAGTGTGGGTAGGTGGATGTGTGGGAGTGGGTGGGTGGGTTTGTGTATAGGAAATATAGGTGGGTGGATAGACAAAGGGTGTGGGGGTGTGGAGGATGTAGGTGGTGGGTATACAGGTCAGAGGACACTTTCAGGGAGTTGCTCCGTTCTTCCGCCTTGTTTTTCAGGCAGGGTCTCTCACGCTGCTGTGCTGGGTACCCCAGATGACCTGGCCTTCAAGCTTCCAGCCAGCTCTCTTGGTCCCCACCTGGCCTTAGGGGTGCTGGGGCTACAGGTGCACCCCACTGCGTCTTTCTTCCATGCTTTCCAGTGCTCAGGCTTGCACGGCAAACCCTTTTACCCACTGACCCATCTTCCCGGCCTCTTGGTCCGGAATTCTAAAGAAGCTGCCTGGGTAGTTCTGGAGCAGGCAATATGGGCATGAATGCTAAGCGAGAGGCTGTGACCAAAGACAAAGGAATGCAGCGCACATTGATTAAATAAGACTCGGAAGCTGCCCAGTCTTTACTACACAGCTCTTAACAACCAGTGCTAGAATATTCCTTGAGAAGTGTTGGCTTCTCTACAAGGTTTGATGACTTGTGTATTCATATGGGATCCTCTGTGAGAATTTTTTTTTTTTGGCTTATTCGGTGGTTAATTCTCTTTTTCTCTGTTAGCTATTGATGCTTCTGAACCAGAGGGCAACTCAAAGGGCAGGGACAAGCCCACTTTCCTGGCTTCTTCCTCTAATAAAGAGTCACTGCTGAGGACCGGACCCTCCTCTGGGCATCCAGGGGATCCACGAATCCTTCTAGATCCTTATGTGACTTGGAACCATGAGAATGAAATGCCTCTTCTTGTTTTTGCACTGATGCGGGCTCTCAGTCACAGCAGTGGAACACAAGAGCTTTGCAATCTAACAGACTGGAGTTCAAATCTCAGTCTTCACTTAATCAAACAGTGAGACAGTCACAGCCCCGTTTCCTTGTCGGTAAAATGAGTGTGAGAATCTAGCTCACCATTCTGTTGTGCAGACCAAACAAGAAAAGAGGAACAAAGCAGCCAGCACTGCCCAGGACACCCTAAGTCCACTATGGAGATGATCCTGCGTGTCTGTGGGCACATGAGGACGGGCTCCAGCAAAGGCAAACCCTGCTGTTTGTTCCTGCTTCTTTACATTTTCTCCTTCTAGCCTGTTTGTTTGCGAACCTCAGCTGGTAGGCTCAGCTGTCTCCTAGACCAATTAAATCAGAACCGCTGGGGTGGAGCCCACTCTTTGGAGACTTTTAAATCTCTAGCCTGAGCTAACAGAGTCCAAGGCCCATACATCTCCTTGTCTATTTTGCATCCTTCACTGCGTCTGTCTGGTCCTCTTCCAGGGTCCTGCTCCTGGTGAGTGGTACCAGCCAGCCCGTTCCTAAATCACAGGGTTGGCTTCCTCCACCCTCCCTCCTCGTCCCCAGAACCCGCTGAAGACCAAGCGTTTCCACGTCACTCTGTTCTCGTCTTACCCATCATCCAGTACAAGTTCTCGGCGTCCTCACCTGGGCCACGGCAAGACCTCCTGATTCATTTCCATCCTTTCAGATCCTTGACAAAAATTCAATTGGGTGTGCATGTGAATGCATATGTGCAAGTGCAAATGCATGCGTGCACACACACGCGCAAGGGGTGGATTCTACTCCCCATTCTTTCTCACAAAAAGATTTATTTTTACTTTTATTTATAAATGTTTTATCCGTATATATGTCTGCGTACCACTTGCATGCCTGGTACCCAAAGACGCCAGAAGAGGGCAGCAGATCCCCTGGAACTGGAACTACAGATGGTTGTGAGTCACCATGTGGATGCTGGGAACTGAATCCTAGGTCCTCTGCAAGAGCAGCCAGTTGTCTTCTCTGAGCCATCTCTCCGGCCCCCACTTCCTGTTCTTACAGGGAAGGCGCCGCTCACACACACCTCACGCCACACCTACTTCGCTCCCCACTGTACTGCTGGCTGCACCCTCCCACCTCACCGTGACTTTTGCAGATGCTGTTCCCTGTGCCTGAAGCACCTTGTCTCCCTCCCCCCATTTCCTACAAAGCTCCTACTCAACCTTCAGAATCCAGTTCAAGCAGGCCAGACCCCCTCACTCTCCCAGCCCCTCCCAGCCCTTCTCCAGACCCGTCTCAGACCCAGGTCTCATTTGTCTGCATGACTGATTAGCCCCACACCACCACCAGACTCCACGTTCCCTGAAGGCAAGGCCTATTTCTGCATGGTTTGCTATTGTTTAAGAACAGAGTAGGCACTGGTTGTGTGAGTGCCACCCAGGCCACTCCACCAGCAAACTACCTTCCCGGGACTTCCCTGTCTGCCGTTTTACTGGTAGGCTTTAATGAGGATTCCCAAAGCACGTGGAGTCATAGGTATGAGTTTAATTAACTCCAATAGGCATTTAATGTAGATTTAATAAGACAGTTATTGTATGTTAATTAAATGTCAACTGATTGCTAAAAGGTTTTTGCAATTATTGAAGTTTACTAATTATCTAATAGATAAATCAGTTTCCCATGTAAATAACTGGCATCTACATAAGCAATAAATATGTCATTAGTTTCCACACATTAACATATTGAAATGAGAGGTTAGCCCCTCAGGGAATTCTTGAAAACCAGTGTCCAACTGAGGGAAGGGAGGTACCACACATTTTGCTGTCCTATGTCCCATCCTCACAGAGGAGGTGAAGGAGGGATTGGAAGACTCCTGCTACCTGATCCCATTCTCCCAGACCAGACAGCTGGCCCTAGAGGGGTTCACTAGGAAGATGCTCTACAGGCGCCTCACTTGTAAAGCAGGTGTGCACACCTCCCTGCCCTTCAGGCGGGTGTCTGTAACCACCGCACAGCTGATATCCAAGCACAGCTCATCCGGGAGCAGACGGAAGGTAGAGCAGACAGAAGATAGTTCCTCTGTCCCCTCCTGCATAACACACAGCCCCAGCTTTCACTGGTCACCGTGTAACCGTGGGAAAGCCAAACTCCCTTTCAAAGCCTCGGTTTTCCACATTGGCAGATCTCCCTCACATGGGTGTGCACAGTAAATAAAACAAGTGCCTGTCAGTCCGGGTGAGGAGTAGATCCGGGAGGGATGAGCCACTGAAAGAAACCGATGCTCCCACAGAAAGACCAGAAAATATGCTGAGTACTGAGGTAGGGTGGACATCACCAGACACCTGTTCACCCAATCCTCAGCGTCTAGGTTCACCTCCCTTTGGAGGCCTGGAAAGGGGCACAGAGAGGCTAAGGGATTTGCAAATGATTGCACAGTGGGAGGGGGAGATAGAATCTCAACTGCGCTGTTCAGTATCTTTCCTGACCTTACCCCTCTGCATAGCGAGGTAAGGTGAGTTCTAAGTACAATCCCTTCAAAGCGAGGGGGTTTAGAGCTCAGTACAGTCCTTTCTGGGCATCTCGGCTGTACACTGCCTAGACTTGCAACACCCCTGGAGAGCTGTGTTTTACTGATGAAAGAATAGGGAGCACAGAGAGGTTTAGGAATTTGCCCAGGGTTACGTAGCTAGGAAGGGGGCAGAACCCAGAATCTGAACCCAGGCTGACTGACTCTGTGTCTGAGTCAGGTTACCCATAAATCTGCAGGGCCCCAGGTAAGACACAAATAGAGGGCTATTTGCCATAAGCCTAAACATCTGAATATTTAAAATATACATGAAATATGAACAAACCCGTGTTCAACAGAGTTCCATGCAGGCCCCAAACACCCACAGGTACCCAAACACCCACAGGCAACTGCTTTCTTAATGGGGGTGGTCCTACGAAAAGGCCATCTGGTAAGGGATCCCGGGTGTCCCAAGAACCTGGAACATCTTCATCTACATGAAAAGCAAGAGTTTCAGGTCTACTCCAGAAACAAGGAATCCTTATCTCATGGAGGCTGTGGCCAGAGGAGGGTACAGAGATACTTAGAAGGGGTTTCCCTAGCTCAGAGCAGAGGGCCGCAACTCAGGGGTACAACCACATCTTTGAGAAATCCTTTTAGACCAAGAAACCCAAGGGGTCTTTCCAACCAGTGAAATCCACAGAAAACCCACGCGATCTGGCTCTGTTCCCATCCACCAGGGAAGCCCTGGGAGATGGCTCAGCCCGTGTCTGGCATCCTCTCTCCTGACTGAATGAGCCAGAAAAGAGGCATCAAGGCCCCTGCACCTCCAATGCACTCTGCACTCACCCTTCCCAAGGCTAATCTATTGAGCAACTCCTCTCAGCCACCTGGCTCCAGCAGCTTCCTTATTCATGAGACTGGGGGAGGGGCGGTGTGCAGCTCAAAGCGTTGACGTGACAAGACCTAGTATAATGTTGGTAAAGCACTGAGTGTGGCTCTGGGCACACAGTAGGTTCTCAGGAAATGTTTCGTCTATGTCTAGCTTTAGTAAGACCACCAAGAACCTGCCTCACACTGAAGCAAGTTCTCCGGCCCTAAAATGTGTTGTTTTGTGTCTCCATCAAGATTCCTCAGGACTCGCACAGGTCACAGGCCACAGGCCTCCCAAGCCAGCTCCAAGACCTCCCATCCAAATCACAGCCAAGCAGACCAGTGTTGTGGGCACATCCTCAGCCTCCAGGGGGCCTGGTGTCCGGTTTGCAGAAATTCTCTCCCATCCAGAGAAAGACCTGTCTTTGGGAAATCTTTTTGGTGATCAGGAAGCCAGAGGGGCCTTCCAACCAATGAAAACTCATCGAGCAAATAAAGAGACACAAGACCCCCAAAGAGCTCCCAGGACCCCTGGGGTCAAAAGCCAGGCACTGCATTTATGTGCAAATGGGCCGGATTAGGGATTAGGGATTATCAGAGTCCCGAATTACGTGCAGCTGTCAAGTCTCTTTGTCCAGAGGGATCAGGGAGATTTCTTGCTCCCCCCTCCCACCTCTCCTCCACTGAGCTGTCAGAGGCAGAAGGTAAGAGGGTCTCACACTGCCTGCTGGGGAGCACTGGGGGAGGGCTGGGGAGAGGCAGGCCAGCCTTTAATCGATAGGCAGCCCACATGGCCCCTCCCAAGGGCGATCGATACCCCTTCCTACTGATTCCTGATTCCAGAGCATCGTGTGTGTGTGTGTGTGTGTGTGTGTGTAACGGGGGAGAGATCTTAGAACCACAACCCCCAGTCCCAAGGCACCTGGTCCAAGAAGAAACCCACTGAAACAGACATGTCTTTAAGCACAGCAGTAATCACCAGCCCGTTCCCCATTCAGACAGGCTCTGGCAGCTTTCATTCCATCTAAAGAGCTCGAGAGCCCGCCCAAGGCAACTTAGTCTAAAAAGCAGGGGCCCCCAACTAAAGTCCCCCACCTTTCAGGCCAGGATCTGTTTTGCAGTGTGAGCCAGAAGCTGTGATGCAAATTGTAACAGGCTCCGCAATACAACCCCCACCCCACCCCAGACTGTCTCTCTCTCCTCCTCCTCCTCCTCCTCCTCTTCCTCCTCTCTCTCTCTCTCTCTCTCTCTCTCTCTCTCTCTTTCTCTCTCTCTCCCCCTCTGTTTCTCTCCTTTCTGTATCTCTCTCTGCCCTTCTCTCTGACTCTCTCTCTCTGCTAAATACACAAAATAATATTACATCACTTGAAACAATGCTCACAGTGAATTGCAGTCAGCCCATTTCAAAGCCAAAAGAGCTGAAACGTAGAGGAGCTTGGTAGCAGCCCCAACGTCCCTCAACAAAGATGACTGCATGGAAAAGATAGGTTAGGACTGATTGCTTCTTCCCCGCGGGCCTTGGGATCAGGGTTCTGCAGCCCTGGCCAACAAAACTGAAGGTCAGTGTTACAGTAGTGACCATGTCAGGAGCTGTGTGAGCCAAGGATGCAGTGCCCAGCACTGGACCATGTGCCCAAGGTCCCTGATCCCTAGAACAGTTCCTTGGCAACTGTCTAGTCTCTAGTTCACCCTGATAGTCAAGGCAGATTTGGTATCTGTCTATTCAAAAGGCAAGAAGGCTAGGGCATGGCGCACTGGGGCCAAAGTAATCATGGGCTCTTCGAAGGGAACTGGCCTGCTTTCTGACCCCAGAAGGTAGAGATTACAGATCCTGTTGAGACCTGCAGAGAGGTGGCCTGTTTACTCCTGGTGCTTAAATGCAGGCAACGCACCACAAAGCTGAGGCCAGAGAACAGGCTGCACCAGGCGTTTCATGGGCAAAGGCCTACTAGGAAATGCTTCATATACTTTAGGCTGTGTCTCACATCTCTATCCCAGACTCCTTTTTGTTTTCCTTTACAAATGTCAAAAGCAGATTTAGCACAGAGGGCCAGGTTGTGAGCTGAAATTGACCTGCAGGCCCGACAGTTGGCAACCCACTGGTCCCTGGGGCTAAGGGAAAAGGTGTTTGGTACCTCTAAAGAACAGGGTGAGTTGGGGTGGAAATAGTTTGAACTGAGCACTTGACTTCTCCAAGCCAAAGGGTGGGGTGGGTGCACAGGGACTGAGGTCAAGCAGGAGCCAGAAGCCAGTGTAAGGACCGAGGTGTCGATTGCACCAGAAGCTGGGATTGCCTCCCGACAGAAACGCTGGAGAAAGGCTGGGCAGGGCCTAGGTGCAGCTGTGAAGGAGCCAGGCCAGATGCCCGCATTCCCCCCTCAGCGAGAATCAATAACGATTTGAATTTCTTTCATCTGAGCAGGGATAGCAACACATGCAAACACAGAGAGGGAAAAGGCATTGATTCCTCCCAGCTGCTGCCAAGCCCTCCTCACCATCCGCGACACCCCCCTGCCATCTGGCCTCCCCTCCCCCAGACCCCTCACTCAGCATCCGCTCCCTGTCCCTATTGCTCCGAATCCACTCTGCCAAACCCTGGGGACACCCGAGGCAGGGAGTCATGCCAGGGCATTGCAATCCCCAGGAACTACATCATCAAGACCCCGCTGAGTTAACCACCCGCAAAGGGACAAGCCTGAGCCCCCCCCCAGGGGTCCTACACCTCCTAAGGACACCTGAGCTCTGTCCCTGGTGCCCATTCCCCCACCAGCCACCCTACTGGGTTCAGGAATCTGTTTTCGTATTCATGCATCTGAGAGACAAAGCAGGTATGTCAGGATTGGTTTCTCCACAGAGTGTGATTTTGGATTCCGCCAACATCGGAGTGGTTCCCTGAGGTGTTGGATAATGGATTTCATGGGGAGAAACAGGAGGCAGGTGTGTGGTTAGAAGAATAAGGACTGAAGGGTGGAGCAAGCCTAAAACGGGGAACAAAAGAGAAGAAGGTGCAGAGGGGAAAGAAAAGGTCCCCTTCCTGCCCATCCTAAAGGTCACGACCGGCAGCACCCAGAGCAAAACACCGGATAACAGAGAAAAACAACACAAACTTGCTTGCAGGTTTACGTGACACAGAGCCCTTCCCAGTGAAACCCCCAAAAGCCTTGTTTATGCCTAGTTTTAAAGAAGTGGGGATGACCCGTGAGAGGTGTGACTTGGGGAAAACTGGTCCAGGGCTCTGGGGGAGCTCAGCAGTCTGTCTGAGCTGATTCTTCCAGCCCTGGGTTGGAGCATTTATTTCATCCTCCAAGATATGGGGCAGAGCTGTTTGGAAACGAGAGAACTGATTATGTTCTGGCCAGATCTTATGTATAAAGATGAGTTAGAAAAGCACTTTTTATGTGTGGTTTTGGGGACAGGGTTCTAGTTTTACACACACACACACACACACACACACACACGCACCCTATAATTCCTCTTCTTCAAGGTGTGTGTGTGCATGCACACGCGTGTGCGAGTACATCAGAAGCTGATAGCAGATAGGTGTCTTCCTCTATTGCTCTCCACCTTATCATATGGGACAGTTTCACACTGAACCCGTAACTCGCCAACCTGGCTGGACTGGCTGGAACCTCAGGATCTGCCTCCTCAGAGCTGGGGCTACTGGGCAACACGGCCCAACCTAGCTTGTTCCATGGGTGCCTGCCGGGGTGATCCAGACCATCTTCATGCAAGCCCTTAGCTGGCTGAGCAGTGTTCACTGTTAGTGCTTTACCTTGCAGGAGAAGGACCCTGAGGAGCAGGCAGCAGACTGGCTAGAAATTTCCTGCTGTAGCAGCTTCTGAGGCCTTGTGGCTAATCCCGGTCCCAGGAGTAGAGTAGCCTGCCCCGGCTGGCCTCCAGGGCCATTACAGCATTACCTGTCACCACAGGCTCCCCTTAAAAGGGTCTGCCAGGCACAGTTCTCTCTCTTGCCTTTCTTGTCTCTTGCTTCCTATCTGTCTGTCTGCCTGCCTCGCTCATGTCCCCACTCGGAGACGGCCTTTCACTCTTCCCCTCTCCCCCTCCCCCAATAAACCTTTTGCATTAACTCTGTTGCACTTGGCATGTTTGTTTATTGGATACCTTGGCAGGGCCCGCTGAAAAACACCCACTTGGCCTTTTTTTTTTTTATCCTTCCACTTATTTGGGGGTGTTTTCTCCTGAGCCCCAACGGGGAATGAATGGAAACACATCTGTGATATAAAATTAATAGGCATTAGGGACAGGAAGAGGAAATGGGCAAATTCCTGGACCAGGACTAGGGTCCTGGTTTGGGTCCGTGGGTGGCAATCACTCAGTAAGAGAGGTGAATAGCACAAGAGTCGGGTCTTTAGAGGGGTACAGTGAATTGGTCTCATGCCAGGGGGTTGTAGAATAAAGATCTAGGGGTTCATCTCATGAGCTAAGTCTCCAGAAGCACCCCGGACTATAAATATGAACTCCGCATCTTTGCCTCTCTTCCTTATGAAACCTCACGATGAGCAGCACCTAGTGGAGTCCTGGAGGACCCCTCCCAGTAGACGTCACTG
Source organism: Microtus ochrogaster (assembly GCF_000317375.1). Lineage (NCBI taxonomy): Eukaryota > Metazoa > Chordata > Mammalia > Rodentia > Cricetidae > Microtus > Microtus ochrogaster. The sequence continues at coordinate 60,175,941 of NC_022016.1, read as the reverse complement.
CCCTGGCTGGATCCAGGCCCTGCAGACTGTTCTTTCTCACTCTGGGGTCACGGGGGTTCTAGCAGCACAGTCTTTCCAATTCGATTCATCTTGCATGTCTTAAGAGTCCAGATGGAGAACCGTCCCACGCCCAACTTTTACCTCCTCAGCTTCCTAACTTCCAGTTCACTGTCTGCAACACTTGAGGCTATGGGAGCCAGCCATGATAAGCTAAATAGAAACAAATCACCTGAAGGAAGTTCTTTACTTCCAACCATTATCACCTGCCAGTCTAGGACTTGACCATCGATAAGTTTAATGGAGGCTAAGTCTCAGTAGTTCACCCCGAAGCAATACCTGGTTGCAGGAAGGACCCTAAACTAAGATTACCTGAGCACCACCCAAGAACAGACCATCCAAAGGAAATGCCTAACGTTCCAACCACTGTAGATAGGATCACCTGCCAGCACACACTCACCAGGACAAATGTCACTCACCCTAGACAAATGTCAGCCAATCAGGAGTCCTGAACCTTAGAAATCCCTCACCCCCACCTTTACTACTATAAAAATCCAACTCTAACTGAGCTTGGGGCTCTCTGATTGTTCCAATATGTTTGACAGGTGGAGAGACTGAGTTTGCACACTTGTATAAAGTAAAAGCTCTTTGTTTTTACATACAGGACTCGGTCTCCTTGTTGGTTTTGGGGGGACTTCATGGATCTGGATATAACAGAGGCTTTATCGCCACCAGAAGTTGTACCACCTTCAATTAAAACTGTCCTCTCACTGGGCGGTGGTGGCACTCACCTTTAACCCTAGCACTTGGGAGGCAGAGGCAGGTGGATCTCCGTGAGTTGGAGACCAACCTGGTCTACAAAGTGAGTTCCAGGACAGCTAGAGGTATTCCACAAAGAAACCCCGTCTCAAAATAAATAAATAAATGAATAGAAGGCTCTCTCTCCAATCAAAACTCTTATCATCCTCGCTTTTTCCTCACTCTCGCTTCTTTGACCCCATTGAGACCCTAAGCTGTAATTCCGTTCCTTCCCATCCTTAATGTCTCTGCATGACTTAGAAACTCTCTTTAGTTGTGGGTCTGCCGGGGCTTACCCTTACACAACGGCATACCTTCTTCCTCCTCTTCTAGCAGGACATAGCAGACAGCTGTTAGGAGACACCAAGCTCCCCTGGCTTCCTGGCCATCGTAGTATATTGCACTACTGTTATGATTTGGATCTGCAGTATCACCCAAAGGTCACATGCGAAAGGCTTGGTCCCAGCTCATGGCTGTGCTGGGAAGGGCAGAAGCATTAGGAGGTGGGCCCTGGTCAAGAAAAGCACTCAC